>NC_135819.1:58107510-58455088 GCF_964213995.1 Mustelus asterias
CACCAGTTTGCACCATTAATTTGAAAGTTCAATTCACTCTGCAAAATGGACAATTATTTACCTTTGCTGCTGTTTGACACACAGAGACTTTCACCAGGCTTCTTTCAATAAACTCAAACATTGATTTATTATAAAACAAAACTTTCTTTGTTTAAGCAAGTTGCAAAAACTGGTGTACACACAATTGTACCCTGGAAGTGTAATGATCTATCCCTTTTTAAAAGTACCCCAGCACACAAACAAGCAAAGAATAAACAGATAGGTTCTCTACAGAGATGGTCTTAGGAGGATAGGCTTTATAAAATAAAGAATAAAATTTGCAGGGTTTTGATCCTGTCGATTTGGAGCTTCCTTGTGTGAAGACAGGCTGCTGGTCCCAGTGGATGTCTGGTTATTCTCACCAATGGAGCTTTGGCATAGAGGAGAATCAATTCTTCTTGTCTAAGCTTTGCAAGTTATACTCAGATGAGGATTTTCTAGTTGCAGGTTGATAACCACACATGAAATACCAGGCAAGGCAGTGAGAAAGAGAGTTACAGCAGCCTTCCTTCTCAGCTTATTCCCCAAAACACATTGATTTCATAAACAACAGGTTGAAAACTTAAAGCTTGTCACTGTCATGTGATTTCCAGTAAATCACTTGCCTTTTCCTTTACCAGTCTTTTCCACAATTAAAGTGATTGCATCCAACCAAACAAACAAACAAGCTGCTCTTCCCCTTCAGTACCATGCTGCTCAGCTGCTTTCCTAGAAAAGGCACATTTGTTGCCAGTCCACAGTGAACTTACGATCTTTTTAAAAAAAAATCCAAGTGTACAAATAATATAGTTTTGAAAGACACAATTCTAACAGTGGCCACAGGACATTCTTCTTGGGGGAGTGCAAACAGCCAGAGATTAGGGTCCACATTAGTACCACATTCCTCAAGCTTCTAATGAGCTTCCCTGGAACGGTGTAGTAGGCCATGGATAGAAATGTCAGTGTGAGAGCAAGGTGGATAATTAAAATGACAGGCCAGCAGAAGTTTGGGGTCATGCTTGTGGACTGAACAGAGGTGGTCCACAAAACAGGGACCCAATATGCATTTGGCCTCCCAGTGTAGAGGAGACCACATTGTAAATAGTGAATACAGTATACTAGATTGAAAGAAGTACAAATAAATCACTGCTTCATCTGGAAAGAGTGTCAGAGGCCTTCAACGGTGAGGAGAGAAGTAGTAAAAGCTACGGCAAGCATTACATCTCCTACGTTTGTTCAGAAAGGTGCTCTGGGAAGGGGACGGGGGTTGTAGATAATTGAGCAGTGGACCAGGGTATCATGGAGGAAATGGTCCCTTCAGAGTGCTGAAAGGGGAGGAGAGGGGAAGATGTGTTTGGTTGTAGCAATTTCTGAAATATTAACTCTCATTCTGTTTGGAAATTCTGCTATAACTTACTGAGTATTTCGAGCATTTTTTGTTTTAATATACAACAGTATTGTGTTTAAGAGATAACTATATAAAAATATTTATTTACATCGTATAGCATTTTGTAGGGAAGGGTTTGGTAGAAAACAGGTGGCAGTTGTCTTCTAAGAAGGTTGTTTTCACTGCTATCAAAAATGTTGTATCAACCCTTAAACTCTACATTTTCTCTTAGCTTTTAAAATTGATAATAGCAATTTTCAATTGAAAAAATTGATGTGTTGCTTTGACTTTAATAAAAACAAATTCTTAACCCTGTTTAAATGATTACTTTTGCTCTACTCCACATTTACTTTCATGATAGTTGCGAGACAAACGGGGACATATAAACAATTAGTCGGGAAGACTGGCTTATTTACATTTGTAAGACTCTGCAACCACCCCTTACTTCATTTCACCTTTGTTTGGACATGCAGGGCCAATACCTTTATTTAGCTGTGAAAACCACCTAATTGGTGCAAATGCTCAAATTTTATGATGCTTATAATTTACCCATGTTTTTGATTGGATAACTCTGTTCTTAAAGGTTCTTGTTTTGAAGATTATGAGAGAAAAATCATTTGTAGACTTGTCTGTTCCTGTGGGGAGGCAGTGTTACCAGCTGTGTGGATTTCTCCATTGATGTCATTGAAGGATACCACGCAGGAATAGCCCATTGCACGGTCTGCCCCCAGGAAACTAATTTCATTTGCATCACATTGCTTGAAGCGGCACTATGCAAACAAATATTAATTTGCTTTCCTTAATTTGCTGTGCTACACTGTAATGTATATTCTATAATAAATAACAAATACACATTATTACTCAAGCACTGTGATCATTTTATAGTACTGTAATTGCAACCTAGTTTGCATTCTATAGGTTGATGGCTGTAATGACTCAGGAAGCTCGGCTGGAAAGGAACATAGTTTATTAAAGAATGTGAAGCAAAACCACTACCATGGTGTACACACATTAGTCCTAGGCCTGCCTTACAAAAGGGTCAGGTAATAAGTTCCATCTGGGCAGGCCACTGCCTGTTACCAGGGGAACTCATACTCAACGAGCCCTGCAGGGAGATCAATCAGTGATTCCCCATGGACCTCGTGAGGGCTATCACACCCCTCCCCAAGTCCGAGGGTTCCTCCTTGTTCCCGTGACGAAGGGACCTTCTCTGTTTCTTTGGCCTCATCTCCATCACTTCTAAGGTCTGGTCGGTGGGGCATGTAATGGATAGGTGAACGCCTCATCCACGAAGAACGAAGAGCCCCTACAGGGGGCTTGTCTTCAGTGGCAACCTCTGACTGGGTGTCCGCTGCCTCTGTTTCCATGTCCAAGCTAGAATCTTCATTGTCCAGATAACTGGCTGAGTTTTTTTTAAAGGCCAGAATTGCCCATCCACAGGCTGATATGAACGACACAATGGTGATGCATTCATATAAGCAGTTGCCTTTGTGGAGGGTTTCCTGTGATGGAGGTAATCTACATGTTTCTTTAAGGTCTTCTCCCTGGTCTTTACCTTGTAAGACATTGGTTCTGTTTTCTCAAGAATAGCTCCTGAAAGCCAAAGAGAGCCATCGCTGAAGTTCCTCACGTGGACCGTACCTCCTGGTTTGAAGTCTCTATCCAGTCTCTGAGCATCATGGCCCATTTTTTGGGCTTCTCATTTTAACTCTTATGTTACTGGCCAGATTTGGGAACTGGGATCAGTCTGAATTTTCCATAGTAATTTATGAGACCTAGGAAAGACTTAACTCCGTTGTGTTCCTTGGAGTTGGAGCCCCTTTTATGGCTTTCACCTTCTCTGAGATGGGGTGTAATCCATCCTTGTCAATTCTGTACCTGAAGTACATTACCTCGTTTACTTGGAACGAACATTTTCCTTTTTTAATCGGATGCCAGCGTCAGCAAAAAGCCTCAAGGCCTCCTCCTAATTTTCCAAATTTTCCTTTGCAGTAGCTCCTGAGGTTAAAACATCATCTAGATAAACTGCCTATCTGGGCACCCCTTGCATGATGTTCTCCATCATCCTTTGAAAAATGGCACAAGCTGAAGACATCCCAAAGGATGAACGAGTATGCTCATACAGTCCCTTGTGAGTATTTATAGTGACTTACTTCCTGGATGACACCTCTAGCTCCAGTTGGAGGTAGACGTAGATCGAGTTAACTTAAAAAATATGTGCCCCCACCCCCCTCCCAGCCAACTACGTATGCAAGTCTTCTGTGCAAGACAAAAGTAATTTGTCTAAGGAGGCTCTGTTGATCATCAATTTATAATCCCCACAGAGATGGACTGGATCGTCAGATTTTAAAATAGGGACCACTGGTGCAGCCCTTTCAGCGAATTGTACTGGGAATATAATGCCAAGTTCCTCTTGACGTTCCAGTTCGGCCTTTACTTTGGCACATAGGGGACTGGTTGCGCCTTGAAGTATTTAGGTAGGGCCTCAGTGTCCACCTAGATCGTGGCCCTGGCATCTCTTTTTCCAAGGCCTTCTTAAAACACTTCGGCATACTTCCCCATGACTTTGTATCAGTCGCCAGTATCCATTTTAAAGATCTGTTGCCAATCCATGTGGATTTTCTATAGTCAGTCCTTTCCCAAAACGTTGGGCCCTGGTCCTTGCATCACTATTAGGTCCAGTCGGACTGTCTTCCCATGTGTAGCTGGGGTGACAGTGGTCTCAACAATGTCCAGGCACCCCAGTATATGTGGCCAATCTAACCTTGGTATCCTGCAGGTTTAAAGACAAGATACCCAATCAGTTGCCTGAACGTTTGCTCCCCTATAATAGATACAGCTATTCCTGTGTCTCCCTCAATATCTAGGGGGTGGACATTTACCGGGAGTTTAATTTTGATTGGAGCCACTTTGGGTGCAACGATGTGAATTAGCTGCATCACCTTGTCATCCTTGGGCTGGTTTATTTATAAAGCCCTGTCTTGAGGTGGCTTTGCCCTTTGACATGGGTTGTACGCATTTTGCCTGTTTCGGTAGCCTTGCTTGGGGCGGACCCTATATCAAGTGCAGCATGGTATGGGGGGGGTGTCCAAGGCTGAGGACGGTACTGTCTATGGAGCTCTAAAGTTCCTGAGCCCCTTTTTCCACATTTTTGTGGGAAAGGGCCAGTTTGGTAGATTTCTTAAGGTCCAGAGTTGGTACAGCCAGTAACTTCCTTTGGGTCGCAACATTATTAATTCCACATACTAAACAATCCTTTAGTAGTTCCCGAAGTGCTGATCTGTACTCACTGTGTTCCGTCAATTTCCGCAGTCTCGTCAAGTATTCAGTGACTGGTTCTCCAGGGAGTCTAGTTGCTGTGTTAAACCTGTAGCGTTGCAATATAACAGACATTTTAGGGTCATAGTGATTCTATACCGTATCTACAATTTGTTGAAAGATTGTGAATCTGGGGCTGCTGGGTAGGTTGAACTTTTTATGATGCTGGAAGTCAGGGCCCCACAAGGGTCAGGAGAATGACTGTTTGTCGGTTGCCCCGTTTCTATCCCATTTATCTAGAAGAAATATCTGATTCTTTCAGTGTACTGGGGTCAATCTTCCACACCCACATCATAAGCTCCCAGTTTCCCAAACAGCGGCATTTTCTATAATTCCCTGTTACTGTTTTACTGAGGTCGTTGAAACGCAAGGCTATCTGTTATTTTCTTGTTCCTAGCCGTCAACATACTGACTCAGGAAGCCCGACTGCAAAGAAACATATGTTACTACAGAACGTATACATACTAGTCCCTACTTGGGGCTACAGTTCAGCAGGCCCAGTCCTGGGCCAGCCTTATAAAAGGCTCAGGTAATGAGTTCCAGTTGGGCAAGCCACTGCCTGTTGCCAGGTGAACTCATACTCAACGAGCCCCATAGGGAGATCAGTTAGTGATTCCCCATGGACCTCGTGGGTGTTATCACAATAGCTTTTTAGCTGGATGTCACAGGAACTTAAATAGATAAAATGGAGCCGGTGACTTAAAAGTACTTGGCAAATCCATATTCATTTAGCTGTTTTGTATTGTAGTTACTTTAAATTAGCTCTTTAAATCATAAAATCCAAGAATCCTATAGTGCAAAAGGGAGGCCATTCAACTTGCCTTGCCTGTGCCAGCTTTTTGAAAGCAGTGTTCAGTTTAGTCCACATCCCAACTTTTTTCCCATAACCCTGCAAATTCATGTCCACTGCCCTTTTGGAATCTGCATTCCGCCATCCTTTCAGGTGGTACATTCCAGTTTGTAACAATCCTGTGTGAAATATTTCTCCTCATCTTCCTTCTCATTCTTTTGCCAATTAAAAATCTGTGACCTCTGGCTATAAACCCACTTGCCAAAGGAAAAGGTTTCTCCTTATTTGCCTCATCAAAACCACATGATTTTGAGACCTCCCCTTAAGTTTTTCTACTTAAAGAACCATCACAGCTTCTTCAATCTCACCAAATAACTGAACCCCCTCATTCCAGATACTATTCCAGCAAACCTCAGCTGTACCCTTTCCAAGGACTTGACATTTTTCCTATAGTGCCCAGAATTGTACACAATGCTCCAGCTGAGGCCCAAGTGGAAATTTGTAAATGTTTAACTGGACTTCCTTAATTTTATATTCAGTGCCCCTATTTACAAGGCAAATACCCCATACACTCGATCACCTTGTCAGCTTTCCCTCCTGCCTTCAAAGATTTGTGAATGTATACTCCCATGTTCCTCTGCCCCTACACCCACTTCAAAATTGTACCATTTCGATTATAATACATCTCCTTTCAAAGTGATTCCCATCACACTTAAAAGAATGGTAACATTATGCCAAATAAGTGACACATGCCAGAACTTGCCAATTAAGTGTGTACTTGAGAGAAATTAGAAACAGATTATAGTGGAAATGCTGCCAGCTCTTGTCCCATCTCCATATCATTTAAATTCTGGGAATTCCATGAAGTAGGGCTGTGAGGATATAACTTATTTGCAGTTCAGTAGCTACAATATGTTACAAATGTGGATCTCTGCATTTTCCCATTACACTAGACAAACCATTTTTGGTTAATGGAGTTAAATAATAGGAATTTGCACTTTAACTGTTGTCAAATGTGCCTAAATGCATGGAACATAAGTAAGCAGAATTTGTCTTTAAAGCATGAATGTGCCCTCCTGCTCAGGCAAACATAAACTTCTGGCCACATCATGGTGGTTTTACTGCAGTGGATGCAGCGAGCTATCAGTGCTGGCAGAATCTACCGGTCCTGCCAAAATCTATCAGATTTTGCATAGCTTGCCCACTCCAGCACCAGGGAACCCATGCAGGGGTGGTCAACTTCACCAGGATCAGAAGATGCAGCCAGCGGGCAAGGCTGGAAAATCCCACCCAAATGTGAATTTTTCAGTTGCTTGCTGTGGAAAGTCTTTGAACAGAATGTTGGGCTGTTGGATAATCAAGACCCAGAAAATCATTTGATGCCGGTCCAACTTGGTGGACAAGCAAATTTTGGGAAAGAGCAAAATTCCATCTCACTGGAAGTTGACTGAGATGAACTTCAATGAAAAGCCAAGCTGTTGTGTCTTAAGCATTTGATAATGCTTATAAGAGACCATATTACTGTGAATGCTCGAGGATGATGTCATTTTCAGCGTTACCCTGAGTTATTTCATTAAAACTGATTTGGTGAGCAATTCAAGATGTTTCTGTGATAATGGACCATAATTTTCTGTCAGAGTGAATCTAACAGCATTCGTCATTAGTTAAATTTGTTCTTACCTTTTTAATCCCAACAATATTTTGTATTGCATTGCTGGAAATGTGAGCTGAATAAATTGCTGCAAGAGAAATTTGGCATCTGGGACCCGAGAGATCAGAGCAACCAAATGAGTATCTCCTTAACCAATTGGATTGAAGGATTGTGAAATAAGCAGCAGAAGGACTGTGAAGCAAATGTAAATTAGAATGCATGAATTTTATGTCAAATCAAGAGAAATAATGAAGGAAAAAATAATTGGATTATGAGAAGAGAGCAAGTGAATCAGAAAAAAGAGAAAAAACTGACTAAAATTTAAAATCAACAATATTGAGTAAAACCATAAAGACTCCACTCTAGTTATAGTTAATTTTAATTGTCAGAGATGTTCACTGGCAGTAATTAAAAATTACCATATCATTAAGAGGTTCTCTTATTAATTCAATATGCTCAGACCATAAATAGCTTCGAAAAATGCTTTTGTGCCAGTTCAGATTAGCTCTGAATTTCTGTTTAGTTTCTGTTTTCTATGTAAGTGTAAGGACTTTGCATCATTTAATGCATTTCAACCATGAACCAGACAGAATATTATTTTTGTAAATCTAGTGGTGGAACAGCACATCTCGGTCACAAACTTTTCGTCTTCCACATTAAGCTATGCATTTTCCCTCACCTAAGTTTGAAACAGTGAGCACCATTCGCCTTGCAATTATTTCGACAGCAAATTATTGGTCAATATTATTTGGGAAAAGTTTTACTTTTGAGGGTCTCGCTCAGCATTTGGTTCCTTTAAGCAATGCAAAGATTTATTTTGTTTCAACGGGTAGCAATTATATAAATACTTTATGTAGTAAAAAACTGAAATGGTTATTAAATCATATATTATATTTCTTTATCTAGTAAAGAATGGACTTTCACTGCTTATAAATCAATCATGCAAGCCTATTTACAATAAATCTACCACATATAAAACACCAAGTGTGGAAAGAATCCCACAAGACCACGACCAGAAAGTTTTTTATAAGAATGCACGTGTATTATTATAATGGGGTGGAAACTCATGTTTTCAGCATCATTCTTATAAAATCACAGTTACAATGGATTGGAAGTGTAATATGATATCAAAGTAAGTCAATGAAGAGATGGACACCCTTCCATTTTTTGTTTAATATAATTTAGAATGTGCTTAAAGTCAATTCTGAAGCTTGGTAATTGTAGATGAGAATATATGTGATTTAGCAGGCATGCAATGCATTCATTATGGAACAGTAGTTGATGTGTCCCCAGGGATTGCAGCATGCTGTTTTAGAAACTTGAGCCAAGGGCTGCACAAGAGGCTGGAATTGGCGGAAGAGAGTTGGAGGGTGTACAGGTGCAGCATTTCAAGAGGTAATGGGGAGGAAGGGAAGAGAGAGGCTATTGAGTGATTTAAATGCAGGATGAGAATTATAATTGTATGTCCCTGTAATACCTGTATTTTTTTATTTCTTTAATGTTATATTTATTCTTAGACTATTACTTTGATGGATGTTATTTTTTGATCATGTACATGAGCTGGACACAAATGCATTAAAAAAGCTGGTCAGTGAAACGCTGTATACCTTGATCCCCCAGGGGAGAAATAAGGCAAAGTTGCACAACATAACATGTTCAACAGAAATGTACACAAAACGGGAAAGTGGGAGGTGGGTGTTAGTCGGGGGGGGGGGGGGGGGGGGGGGGTGTTTGGTGGATGGAAGTGATGTTCTTCACCTCCATTTTTATAAAGTGCTTACAATAAAACATTTACATTTCAGGTGATTAATGACCATTTTTCCTTCATTTTCTGTTCTCTAAACATCTGCTTTCTTGTCTGAACAGTTCTTTCTCTCTCTCAAGTCTCTGGTTTTCAGCTTTTAACTTCTCCAACACAGGATCATAGAATCCCTTCAGTGCAGAAGGAGGGCATTCGGCCCATCGAGTCTGCACCGATCACAATCCCACCCAGTCCCTATTACTGTAATCCCACATATTTACCCTGCTAATCCCCTGACACTAGGGTCAATTTAGCATGGCCAATCAACCTAACCCCCACAACCTTGATCTTTGATTTTTGTGTCTGCCTCGCCACAGCTGCCTCCCCGCCTCTGGCAGCTTTCAGGCCAGGCAATTCTTCTCATCCCCCAGAGCATGGATGAGCTCCTGCTTGGTCATGTTCTGCAGGCTCTCAGCGTGGTACTTCTCATAAGTCTCGGAGAAGTCGTGCTTCAGGAAGTCGCAACCGCTGTCGCCGCACATGCCATCACTGCTGCTCTCTTGCTCCTCCTCGTCCAGTTCCTCCTCCTTGCTCGTCTCGTCCGACTAGGCGGCATGCACATGGAGGCGGGGCAGACCCTGCCACCGCCTCCCAAGGCCCCTGTTCTGGTGTTCAGGTCGGGTTCCTCCTGGTTTTGTAAGAACCCACCATGAAGTCTTTGGTGAACAGCTTCTTCTCCTCCAAGGACAGAGGACAGCTTGATGTAGAGTTTCCAGCACCACTTCTCATTGGACAGCTGCCACTGGTGCTGTCGTGGGGCTGAGGCAGTCTGCCGCCGCCAGGAGGAGCCTCACTCCCTCAGCATCGCCTCCTGCTTCACATTCTGCTAACTGATGGGCACACTGAGGGTGCCCAAGGAATGCTCCGCTAGCTGAGAGTTGCCAGCCGGACACTGTGCCACCAACTGCTCACCCATCTTCCTTGCATCATAACCTCTGCTCAAGTGAATCCACTTGTCATCTTTTTCCCCCCCACTCCCCCCCAACCCCCTGGCTTACATTCACCTATGGGCTTGTTTCAGAAGTTTCTTCTCACCTTTGATTTACCTCCCCTCCATCCGCCCATCCACCAGTCTCATGCACCCACCTAACCAACAAATGCATATAATGTATGAAAAGAAACTGCAGTCTCCTATATTATCACTTGATGCCAACAAGGTAGCACTTGACATTCATTAAACTTGCATACTATTTAGCGAAATAAATTTCAGACATTATCAGTAGCACTTAGATAAGGATTTATTACCTTTTCCATCAATCTTACTGAGATTTACATGCCATTCTACTTCACTTTTGCCTTTTGGGGAATTAATCAAAGTTTTTGGGTTGCCAATCCTTCAGGATGGCCTGGAGTCTCCAGGAATCGAAGATTAATCTCCAACTCTGGAGAAAAATCATCGGGACATTAAAACAGAGCGGATGTTATTTTCTTTAAACATTTGTATTAAAGTTTTGAAAAGGGCAGGGTTGTCTTGGTGGTGGTGGTGATGGGAGGCCCCTATTGTAAGCATTCAAACCTTTTGCAATCACAATTTGATTTGATTTGATTTATTGTCACATGTATTAACATACAGTGAAAAGTATTGTTTCTTGCGCGCTGTACAGACAAAACATACCGTTCGTAGAGAAGGAAACGAGAGAGTGCAGAATGTAGTGTTACAGTCATAGCTCGGGTGTAGAGAAAGATCAACTTAATGCAAGGTAAGTCCATTCAAAAGTCTGACAGTGGCAGGGAAGAAGCTGTTCTTGAGTCGGTTGGTATGTGATCTCAGACTTTTGTATCTTTTGCCCGAAGAAAGAAGGTGGAAGAGAGAATATCCAGGGTGCGTGGAGTCCTTAATTATGCTGGCTGCTTTCCGAGGCTGCGGGAAGTGTAGACAGAGTCAATGGATGGGAGGCTGGTTTGCGTGATGGATTGGGCTATATTCACAACCTTCTGTAGTTTCTTGCGGTCTTGGGCAGAGCAGGAGCCATACCAAGCTGTGAAACAAGCAGAAAGAATGCTTTCTATGGTGCACCTGTAAAAGTTCGTGCCCAAGAGACAAGAGAAGAACCATGGTAGGAAAATTATTGTAGAAATTTAGAATTTAAAATAAATTGGTGTAATGATTTCTTTCTGAGTTGGATTTACTATGTTATAAGTTCAGTTACTGACCTGTGGACTCAGTGAATTTAGAAGTAACAGGGTGGATGAAAGAAGCTGTAGAAAAGTTGTTGAATAGTAAGTATACAGTTTTTCTTTTTGCTAGTTCAAAAATAGGTACCTTGAAAATAAAGTTGATTGGGATTGCAAGTGGTTAATTATCAGTTGGTAGCTTTTCTTTCTTGTCAACTGAATGGAATTAACTTTCCATTGACAGTTACTTAACTGTACATTTGAACAGATCAACATGATCAATTAAGTCATGTGGCTGGAACATTAGTGCAGGTGACTTCCTGAGATGGAAACAGAACAAGGTCACTGCTTCAGGGCAGGAACAGAAGTTCCAGGACCTAATAGGGGAGTCCAGACCATGGTAACAAAAAAATCAAGAACCAATTTCCAGGTCCTCGACACTCTAGGGTAGAATGGGTGATGTAAGTGAATGAGTGGATCGGGTGGTAGCAGAGAATGTACCTAACAAAATGAATCCGCTACAATAAACTATTGCAAGTAGGTAAATGATCTGCTCCTAGCGGCCTTTGTTTGGCAACGGCACAACACATTGGTTTTCAAGCACACAGTGCCACTCAAACTTAATGCATTCTGTTTATATTGATTTTGTTGAAGTAAACAAGGTGTTAGAACTCATCTGTCAGATCATAGGTGAAATTATACATGGGATGGAGAAAGAGGGAGCTGGTTGAGCAATGAGTTGTTGCTGCGCAAATATCAAAACATGCTTTTGCTGAATTCTGAGTTTCTGTTGGCATAGGCTTATATACATCACATGAAAAAACATGCTTAGATGAGTTTTCTTTCCTCAAGTGATATCATAAAACTCATGAGAGCTAAAATCATGTTCTTAAGATAATACCTGCAAAGCGCCATGAATCTCAAACCTCCTGAGTCCTTTCTCTCCACTTATTTACTGAAGGTATTGATTTTTGCTGGGCTACAGCTTCATGGTACAATATCTAAGTAGCTAAGTAATGACTAGCAGGGACTATTTACAGGGCATTTGATTATGGCGAGCATCACAAGATGCACGATCGCAACTTCATCGGAGGCCTAAATTTGGAGTTTTTTGAATACGATTAGGAGTAGAAACCTCGGCCTTGCCGAGCAATAATCAGTCCAATTGTCGGCACCTCCACCTGCTGCTATAACAGTTTTAACCGTCTGGGAATTTCTGGTCTTCAAGATTTAGTGTTACAATGGTTGAAGTCTTTACCTATTTTGTCATACCAGAAGTTAAAATTGAGCCCTTGTTGGATAATGTGGCTCTTCCTAAAGAGAACTTGTATTAAAAAAAATTCTGAGGGAACCTAACATTAAATTTGTTTTGATAAATTGATAATAGAATTTTCTAGCTTTCTGTGAAATTTTTATCATAATACTCTAATCTGAGTAGAATAGCAGCAAGAGAATGGGCTGGATTACACACTGAGGGCAAGCTCCCATGCGGCAGCGTAAATTTCTTGGGCAAGCCTGCCTCCGCTAGGCTGGCTAGCCCCACTTTTTTGGGCAATGGCCTTGTAAATTACCATGAGGCAGACTTCTGACCATCTCTAGGATGTCCATCTCCTCGAGTTGCTGACCAGTCAGAGGCCAGAAGCTCTGTGCCACACCAGGATTGGCAGCCACTGCGGGTATTGCAGGAGGCCCGGGAGGAAAAAGAACTGCAGATATCCCCAAACCCAGGTTGAGGCCCTTATTGACATTAATTGCCTACATCGCCAATGCCTGCCTTGTTGCCCATGAAATCATGGTGGGGGTGGGCCATCTGGTGGCAGACATGCCACCAATGGCACAACACCCAAATTTAGAAGTCCACCGACCTTTTTTCCTGCCTATGGGTGATCTGTTGAATTCGGCCCAATTATTTTTTTTCCATTGATCCTCAATTAGATAAAATGAATTGGCAAATTAATTTAAGGGATAGGTCAATAGAGATATAATGGCAAACATTTAAGGAAATATTTCAGAATGCACAGAATAGATACATTTCAATGAATTAGAAAACGTCCAAAAGATATATGCACCATCCATGGTTAACTCGAAACGTAAAAGTTAGTATCAAACTTAAGAAAAAGCATATAATTGTGCAAAGACAGGTGATTGGACAGAATATAAGGAAAAGCAAAGGATAAGTAAAAGATTGAGGGAGAAATTTGAGTATTTTTAAACTCTCAAAACCTGAAATTATTTAAATTTGGGCAAATCACTTTGAGAAAACATGCACACATTACATACAAATACATTGGTCGTGGACAATAATAGGGATGGCACAATGGCGAGTGGTTAGCGCAGCTGTCTCGCAGCTCCAGGGACCCAGGTTCAATTCCGGCCTTGGGTCACTGTCTGTGTGGAGTTTGCACATTCTCCATGTGCCTGCGTTGGTTTCCTCCGGGTGCTCCAGTTTCCCTCCCACTGTCTGAAAGACGTGCTGTTTAAGTACGTTGACCTTGTTAAATTCTCCCTCAGTGTACCTGAACAGGCACTGGAGTGTGGTGACTAGGGGATTTTCACAGTAACTTCATTGCAGTGTTAACGTAAGCCTACTTGTGACACTAATAAACTAAAAAAACCTCAATAAAATACATAAATCCTGTCTGTGACAGCTGCATTATTGATTTTGGTGTTGGCATTAATAAATGGATATAACATTAAGTTAGAACATAAGAACATAAGAAATAGGAGCAGGAGTAGGCCATCTAGCCCCTCGAGCCTGCCCCGCCATTCAATAAGATCATGGCTGATCTGACGTGAATCAGTACCACTTACCCGCCTGATCCCCATAACCCTTAATTCCCTTACCGCTCAGGAATCCATCCATCCGCGCTTTAAACATATTCAGCGAGGTAGCCTCCACCACCTCAGTGGGCAGAGAATTCCAGAGATTCACCACCCTCTGGGAGAAGAAGTTCCTCCTCAACTCTGTCTTAAACCGACCCCCCTTTATTTTGAGGCTGTGTCCTCTAGTTTTAACTTCCTTACTAAGTGGAAAGAATCTCTCCGCCTCCACCCTATCCAGCCCCCGCATTATCTTATAAGTCTCCATAAGATCCCCCCTCATCCTTCTAAACTCCAACGAGTACAAACCCAATCTCCTCAGCCTCTCCTCATAATCCAAACCCCTCATCTCCGGTATCAACCTGGTGAACCTTCTCTGCACTCCCTCCAATGCCAATATATCCTTCAATCAATCAAAGTTAATCAATATTACTTAGAATGGTTCAGGACTCAGATTTGGAGTTCTAGAAAAATTCAACAGTGTTGGAAAAGCTACGGATCAAGAGAGATTTAATAATATGTGATGAGAGATTCATGGAGCCTCAAAAACCAAATTAACAAAATGAGAGGATCACCATTAAATAGAGATATATGTGCATAGAAAAGAAAGCCAAAGTCTGAGAAAGGCGGGAACATCCCGTCACAAACCTACTGAGATAAAAAAGATAGAGTAAGGCTGTACATAGTCTGACAGATCATTGTGAGAAAAGGAGACAAAAGAACTGAGGTAACAAATTGATTAATACCAGAAGTGATTACTGGTGGGACTAGTTGACTTGAAAATGACTTTGCATAATAGTTCCCCAATGGTGCTTAGTACAGCAAGGGTCATCAAGTGCTAATTCATTCATGTCTTCATGTTTTGTTGTCTTGTGCTGAGAAATTTGGAAAACGTACGACTATTACTGTGCAAAGGTAATGAACAAATGGCTGGAAATTCAGAATCTAAATGCCATTGTTTTCAGTAGCTTGAATAAATATATTTAACAATTTTTAAAATAATTTTTTATAATTGTGTAACAAGATATTAATATTCATATTTGAGCATTGTTTCTGAATACAACCATTTATTATACCAAGTTAATTGAGCAATTGTATTTTTAAAAAACAATATAAGCTATATTTTCTAATATGTTTTATTAATGTAACTGATTATTAACTTCACTTGTACGAATCTTGCCCTCTCAAATGTCCTTTTAGCTTCATTTATACAAATGTCACAACTGGCTACAAAATAAAAAAGACTTTAATTTGTATGAGTGCTTTTCACAATCAAGGGATGTCCCAAAACACTTTACCACCAATGAAATATTTCTGAGGTGTAGCCATTGTTATAATGTAGGAAACACATTTTTAGTCCTTTCCAATTTTAGAGACAAGAACACACAGTATGGATAGAATCCTACAATGCCGAAGGAGGCCATTCAGCCCATCGAGTCTACACCAACTCTGACAGAGTATCTTACACAGGCCCTTTTCCCCCACCCACACATTTACTATGACTAATCCATCTAACCTACACATCTTGGGACACTAAGGGGCAAATTAGCATGGCCAGTCACCTAACCTGCGCGTCTTTGGACTGTGGAAGAAAACTGAAGTTCCCGGAGGAAACCCATGCAAACATGGGGAGAACGTGCAAACTCCACACAGACAGTCACCCAAGGCAGGAATTGCACACGGGTCCCTGGTGCTATGAAGCTGCAGTACTAACCACTCTGCCACCTCCATAGTTTGATGTTTGATATATAGCACTGCCGGGAGGAGAAATTAGGCTTATCTGCATGGGGGTTGTTAGGAGTTCTAGAGGCACTCCCTCAGTCCAGCATTGATGACCCTCTGGGTGACTGCTTTGTGGAACACCTTCACTCAGTCAGCAAGCATAATCCCAACCTTCCTGCTGTTTGCCGTTTTAACTCAGCACCTTGCTCTCATGCCCACATGTCTGTCCTGGATTTGTTGCAGTAGCCCAGTGCAAGCTGAAAAAACAGCTTCAATTCAGTACCTCACAGCCCTCAGGACTCAACATTGAGTTCAACAACTTTAGACTGTGACCTTTCTCCTCCATCTTAACCCTCCACTGTGATGACAAACCAGAGGATCATCAAAAATATTAAAATACAACAGTTTATTTTTATATCGCATACATTATTTTCTCGATGCAAAAACATTCCTGCCTCCTCCCCCAGCCTTGCACCTGGTCAACTATCTCTTGTTCTTAAGATCACTTTTGTTGCAATCTCTTGCAGCTAATATAATACCTAACAGATTTCCCCCCTCCGTTCTGATGAATAGCCAAACAGATTCGAAAAGTTAACTCTGTTCTCTCTTCCTACAGATGCTACCATACCTGTTGAGTTCTTCCAGCATTCTCATGTTTGTTTCAGATTCCAGCATCTGCTGTATTTTTCTTATTTTTGATGATCCTCTGGTTTGTCATCACTGAGGAGGGCATACCTGAAAAATAAAAAGATTTTCAATGTCTGTTTTATGTGAATCAATTGGTACATCTTCAAACAGTGATGACAAAATATTGCCCTGTTTATATGCTGTTTTTCCCATTACAAACTTTGACTTCAAGTGCCAACTCCAAAAGTAGAGTTGTGGATAAGAATCTTGATTTTAATAAGATATATGGATTTTAATTTTAGAATGGGTTACATTAGAAGGAATTAATCAATAGCTTCCTTTTTTCAAATACTAGTAACTTGCAGGGCCACATACTGGAGTTTATCCCTGTTTCATTGGATTTGCCAAAGTACTTTATCACGCATCTTTAAATTGCCCTTGAAAAATGTAAACCATTAGAAATTCCTCTTTAAAGTATTGGAAATATAGTGTTAATCCAAGAAGGATTACATTTTTCTGTTTGCTATTTCTTTAGAAAGGTATTGAAGTTTATTAACGGATTTAAAGTAGTAGTAGGAATTCCAGAGTTGTTTTGTACAAGTGCCCTAAAGCATTAACTGCTTTAAAATGGCAGTAAGTATTCCTCCTAACTCAATAACCAGTTTGTTTAGATTAGCACAAAGAGCAATTTCTGTCCGAAAATGATTAACACCGAAAAGCTACATCAGTTGCAGAAACCTGACTTCATATGAGATGGCATTCCTGGTAGTTGTTCAGCAGATGGTATTTTTTGTAAGCTCATCACTGGATACTGTTTTAATAGAAATTCTATATAGTTAATTGCTTCAAAAATAAAGATAACAGGCACAAATCCCAAAATGCTTTATAGCCTATGAAGTATTTTTAAAGTTTAGTCACTGTTGTAATGCAGGAAAAGCAGCAATGGGCACACAGTAAATACCCACACACAGTAATGTAATAATGACCAGATAATGGCCGGAATTCTCCGGCCTCCCATCAGCAGATTTCTCGGCAGTGAGAGGCGGCAGGCTGTTCACGAGCGACGGGATCTACTGCCCCTGCCGCTGTCAATTGGGATTTCCTGTTGTAGCCATGCCACGCCGCTGGCAAACCTTCGACAGGGGCACTAGTGAACGGCTGGAGAATTCCAGCCAATCTGTTTTTATGCTGATTGAGGGATACACTTTGGCAGGTCCTGAGAGGGCAGATCAAAGAACTTAGCATCCAACAGTACAGGGCTCCCTCAGTACTGCACCAGAGAGACTTTTATGTTCAAGTCCTAGGGAAATCTATATATAGACTCAGTTTTAATTATTGCTTCAAACTAAGTTAACATAAATTACAACGTTTAATTGGTGGGTATCACTGACAATCATTTTCTGCGAAATTGCTCTGCAGTCAGCACATATTTAATTTTACCTATAACTGTGATTTCACATCGTTTTCCTCAGCTTGATCAATGACTCTGTATGTTGGTTTGAGAAACTAATTGAACGTTGAGGGGGCGATCTTACCAAAAGGTATCGAATGAGCGTGAAAATGGGAGAGTTTCTGATCCGTGTTTTCGGAGAGGCCACAAATAAAATCCTACGTCACTATGCAAAAAATGATTCACTATCTGTTTCCCGCCAATAGGGGGAAGGGAAGGGATCTAAGTTCACCGGGAAGTCAGCTGCTCACTGTAGTTGGTGCAAAAATGAGCAATCATGCATGTGCAACATAAGAGAGATCTGTCAATCACATTCCCCCACCCCCCACCCTAGATATCATCCAATTCGCCCCCCCCCCCCCCCCCCCGCGATCGCTGTCGTCTCCGGTTGATCAGCTCCTCCCCCCCCTCCCCGACAGATCCCCATTGCAGAATGCATAGCTCCACCCACCTGCCTCCCCTTAGTCCCCACCCCATCATAGCCCTGACCCCTCAGGCCCCAATACCTGGTGGGCAGTGCCAGAGTCCCAGGCTGGCACAGCCCAAGAGGCATTGTCCCCCCATTCCCCTGAGCTCCTGTGGCTCAATTGCCATCACATCAAATCCCCATTGATGGGGACCATGCGTGATACTCACTGGTGAGGACCTTCACTAGCGTGGCCGCTCAGGCAAGTGAGCCTGGACAATTGCATTCCAGGCTCACTAATGATATTTAAATCAACATTTTCATTGATTTAAATATTATCAACCTCGGGCCGGAAATCAGGGCCCAGTAAGATCGCGAGAGGCAAGAAACTGGGCGTGAACCCGATTTTTTTTTTTGCCTCTCCCGTGATCTTACCGACTCGCCCTGCCCATCAACCGACAGGACAGGTTGGTAAGATTGCCTCCCCCCCTTTAACTTTGTGTTCATCCAGATGAAGGATGCCAGTGCCATGCAAAACCAAATTTCTTAATGTCTGCACTTTGCATTGCAGAAAAGTACCTTATAATTCACAAAATGTATATTTACACTTCATGCATTGTCATTCTTATAGCTTCTTTAATTGAGATTATCAATTTTGTGTCGCAGGTACATAGCTAGTGCAAAGGTACTCCAGTTACAGAGAGACCAGCAGTTGATGCAAAAACTCCATCTTATTGTAATGCAATGGGTTAGATATACAGGATGAAATCTTCCCATAATTTGCCAGTGTCAGTTTGAATGAGAAAACAGGTATGCAGCTCTCTAGCTGCACAGCCAAGTTTTCTCTCCAGATTCTCTGGCACTCAGTACACAGAGAATCTGGGGGTGTGGTTTTCACCATCACTGGTCTGCGATAAGAGTACACTTCCCAGCCATCCCCCCCATAGAGGCAGGGGTCCCACCACACAGGCATCAGTGTGCCCTCCCAAACATCAGGGCCCTCCACAAGCACTGCCTCCCTTTACAACCACAAACATCTGAGCACAGCCCCCATGCATCACCACCTCCCAACAAGCAGTGCCAGGGTATTGGGATCAGTGTCAAGACATTACCCGGGCATGCCCCTCTTTCCCCCCAACCCCCCACCTGGGGGTAAACCTACCTTTGATTACATCACAAAGAAGGGGTGTGGAAAATTAGTAGAAGAGATCTCACAAATGAGAATCCCATTTCCTGACTCTTGCAAGATTTTGGGCTTGCATCGCCATTTACACTAACGGCTAACATGGCCACAAAATTGCCCCCAAATTATACATTGTATACAACCGTAGCCACCCACATCACTCACTGTATCATATGGCACCACATAAAGTTCCAAAGTTTTCTAATTCAGCCTCTGGTTTGTTGTATGTCTCACTTCTCCAATCAATCAATTCAATCCCTGAGTCACGTTCAACGGCAACCATATTCCATCTGAGATCCACTGAGATGATGGTTGCCTGAACAGCACACTCCTGTAGTGTCTCCTTAGCTAGGTTTACAACAGTCTTGATGGCACAGATTCCCCAGAGGATCCTTTATCCAATTCCCCTGTTAAACTGTCCTGACAAAACTGAACGAACAGGAGTAAAATTGTCCAATTCATAGTCTCTGCTCCAAATTTGCCCTTGGCCTTTTGTCCTGTTTAACTGTCTTATGCACACACAACTCCTTGGAAATGTACCTTTTCTTCTTCTCCACTCAGCTGCAACTCTCCTTTGTCTGCAGCTCTCCTTGTGTCTGGCTTTACTGTCTCTTCCTTACTGCTGATACTACTACAGGTCAAGAGTTGCCAGGTCACATAGGCCAGTATTTCTCATTACCCGAGAAAATTACAGTTGATCCTTTTGCAATTGCTCAAACTCTTAAAAAGTTCTATTCAAACATTCTTCAAAACAATTACAGATTCCACAGACAGTTTCCTTATTGTACTGCTCCCGGGTCAAATGTCGTCACACTGTATGGCATAGTACGTGATGGGGCATGTTAATTTATGAATCACAAAAATAAAGCCTCGCCACACCATATAGTAGCCAAAACAGAAATATTTTCCTTTCCACAGTTTTGACGTGATTTGCCTTGAGTAAGCATATCCAATCCTTTTGGACTAGATAATGATACACATCTCAAAACAGAAATATTCATATGCATTGATTATATGATCCCATTGACAAAAAAGTAATTTCACATCCAAGACAAAAAAA
The DNA here is from genome assembly GCF_964213995.1 of Mustelus asterias. NCBI lineage: Eukaryota > Metazoa > Chordata > Chondrichthyes > Carcharhiniformes > Triakidae > Mustelus > Mustelus asterias. The sequence continues at coordinate 58,127,859 of NC_135819.1, forward strand.
AACCACCGCCACCATGCACCTCCCCAGCCCCTTCCATTCTCATTCTCCTCCTAGCTCCTCTCCTCTCTTGTGCCACCTGACTACCCCTCTTGTCCTCTGGCTCTCACTCCTTTCGGTTTCTCTCCTCATCTTTCTTGTCTCTCTCCATTTCCCTCAACTCCACTTTTCCTATTCGCCTGCTGTTCCCCTCCACTCTTTTCCACTCGCGTCCTAACTTCTCGATTATTCTCCTCTGAATTCCCTGCCCTCCCATTTCCCCCCCACCTCTGTTCCCACACCACTCTTCATCAACTCCCCAATTAAGTTATGTAACAAAAAGATAGCATTAGTACAGTATCATCAGTGAATACAAGGTTTATTAGTTCTTGTGTAATTTCTTTTTCCTACTCGAGTATACTTTAATTTTAATTTGCTAATCAATCAAAATTGATATTTATAAATATGTGTATTTCAACAGTTGTACAACTCTACTGTAAGAATACTGACCCAAAAAGCCTAATTCTATTTGTATCATGTAGTATAACATTAGGTTAACTGGTACTGATATCTAAAACAAAGGCAGAATTATATGACAGTTTATGTTTTAAATTAAGAATTCTAGCAGATCGTTTTGAATAAAATATTGTCTTGCCGACAACTTGGGGGTAATTTTAACCTAACCTGCCCAGTGGGAAACTGACACATTGGATTAACCAAGCCCTATTTTGCTTCTATTGAAGTCATTGTCCTAAAATAACTATTTTTCTTAGCAGAGGAATTAGCTGAAGTCTTCACCTGTTAAAATGGAACTTTGAGGGGAAAAGAACAACTGGGACTTGAAAATATATTTCGAATCTTGAGTTTAACTGTACATGATGATTTTTTTTTCAGATTACAGTTTTTAATCTCATACTTGTAATTAGGTAAAGCAACAGCATTTTGTTATATTTCTTTAATCATTAATCCTTACAGAACATGGGCAGCTGCAGCTGAACAGTTGACAGTAATTGTTGTCTTTTGAAAACTGCAGAATATTTAAAGGAGCATTGTTGCCATGGTGAGATGCCTGAAAGACGCGTTATTAAGCCTACATACAGAGTAGGGTGTAATGGTGCAGCAGCATTGTGATGTATTTGTCTCATTACTAATCATGTCATTTGTTTCAAAATAAATTTTAAGTATTTGTTCTCTGATTTGTTCACTCCTTTTTTTTCTCTCTGGCCTCCCTGTTTCACGCAATTTTACAGCCAGGGAGAAGACCGAGTGGTCCATTTGCAGCTTTCACTGGTAGGAAAATGACCCAGTGATAACGCCCCTTTAGTTTTCCCTTCCACTCTGAGGAAGTGACTGCTATGGACGGCACATGCCCATAGCAGTGCTGCTGAAAAAGAATTTCATTTGGGGGAAACTGAATTAACACCCCATCAGTGTTGATTCTTTAATTCACTATACTTCTAGAATTAATAATGAAAATGTAACCAGCATTGGGAAGGCCTGTGCTGCTTCAAAAGTAACAGGCAACAAGAAAGACCTGCAGTGTTTCCAGACCATGTTGTTGAAAGAATTGAGTTAAACCCAAACTCCAAAATGTGCAGGGACTTTTATCATTTAAGGACTTTGCCTGTACATCTTTTAGCCCTTTTTTCAACTTCTCTTATGATATGTGCTATGTAATATTTTATAAATATACATATGAAGAGAGAATCTCATCATTAGGATAAGATAGTTTATCATTGAACATTCAAAATAGTTTTTCTTAAAATATATGTGGTCATCTGACTGTCATTTTTTTACATAACCCTCTAGGGATAGCTATAAGGGCAGTGAAGTATGATTTTTATGTTAATCGGCAGATGTCTGTCTTGCAATGAAAACCATATAGACAGCAATAAACACGTGGAAAATTGTTTTCCTTCCAATTAAGGAGGCAGCATATTCAACTAATATTCATTAGTCTTGCAAATTTCAATTGTTTAATGTCCTGAGTTTTTCAGGAAAAAAATCTTAGAATACGATTATTCATTTTGGAAATGGTAGACTTTGTAAAACTATATTTACAATAGCAGAGAGAGGTTATTTCAGTTTATATGCCTTTCTGAAATATTTTCATTTTCTTATAAACAGAAAGGAGAGAAAAATGTCCTGAAGTATGTACTGATATTTTTTCAGGCAGGAACTAGTGATAACTAATACATGAAACAGAAGTGGCAGGATGTTGGGTGTTCCAGAACAGTGGTTTAGTTCATTCTCTACACCACATTTTGTATACTAATTAGAGCCTTTCTTGGCACTTATTATAAGAAGACTAGCCACAGGATTCAAATTAGTTTGCACTTCGAATCTCACGTTAAATTCATACCCAGAATTGTATTTTTTCTGTTACAGAATCAGCATTGTCTCATACTCCCAGATTCTATTGCTGAAAAATTTGTCCAATATGGGATGTTGAAATATTTTCTTCACTGGATGTCTTATGCACATTTAAATGCTGGACTGGGCAACTAGGATCAATAACTCTGTTCATCTGAGTTCTACCCACCGCCCTTGTTCCTGATCTCTGTATTTCAAAGCAGTGAGAGTTCTGCCAGTTTAAAAATAGAACTCCAGCACACTCGTGATTTTAACAAGATTGAAAGAGATACACTGCTGTTATGATCAGGTTCTCGGAAGCACTTGGCTTTGTGGGTTTAAATATAGTCATTTATGCCCCAACAGTATTGTATTGCTGTTGATGTGCTTGATCTACTTATTAAAAATAAGTCAAATATTTCCTGAAAACAATCTAATAGTCCTAAATGCATCTATAACCTAATTTATTTGATAGAGCTTATAGTTATTTATGTTGGAAGATAGCAACAAAATTCATGGTTTAAAGCCTCATATTGTAATTCTGCTGTTTCAAACAGAATTTTCCCAAAATGCTTCACAGGCAGTCAAGAAATCCAAGCAGGGAGAGGAACTCTGGGAGTTGTAGCCATAGAGGTGGATTTTAGGAATGCCTTTGAAATTGACAGAGATAGGCATAATACTTGGAAGATAATTCCAGGGTGTTGGCTGAGGGCTCTGCCAGTAATGGTGAAGCAGAAGGAGGCTAGTAGTAGTCAAGTGGTCAAAGAATATGTAGTAATTCATTTTCCTGTCACCAACCCCCTTTATTGTGCACCAAAGGAAAGGACAACTTTTATTGTTACAGTACAATTCAGTTGTAGTGTCCCTGTCTCTGGAAGAGGAGATACCTGCTTGGTATTCTCAGGTAGGCCTTGGCTTTCTTCCTAGGTGGCATGTGTTTTGTCTGTTCCTGAAACTTCACTGTGGCTGTGTCCTGTGATAGCATTCATTTCACAAGGACTAGAATACAAAGGCAGGGGTGTACTGCTGAGGCTTTATAAGGCTCTGGTCAGGCCACATTTGTAGTATTGTGAGCAATTTTGGGCCCCATATCTAAGGAAGGATGTGATGGCCCTGGAAAGAGTCCAGGAGAGGGTCCCAAGAATGATCCCAGGAATGGAAAGCTTGACCTATGAGGAGCCTTTGAGGGCTTTGAATCTGTACTTGATGGAGATTAGAAGGATGAAGGGGGATCTCAATGAAACTTACAGAATCCTGAATGGCCTAGATAGAGTAGATAGAGAGATAGATGTTTCCATTAGCAGACAAGACTACAATGCAAGGGCACAGCCTCAAAATACAGGGACGATCCTTTAGAACCGAGATGAGGAGACATTTCTTCAGCCAGAAGGTGGTGAATCTATGGCATTCATTGTCACAGAAGGCTGTTGAGGTCACATCATTCAGTATATTTAGGACAGAGTTAGATGGTTCTTGATTGGTATGGGGATCAAAGCTTACGGGGAAAAGGCGGGAAAATGGGGTTGAGAAACTTATCAGCCCCATGATTGAATGGCCTTGTTTTGCTCCTATATCTTATAGTCTTATGATAGTGCGTGCAATAATCAATCATCTGGCAGTTGCACCTTTCTGGAATAAGCTCTCTAATACCCTTGGGTCCTCACTGTCTTTACTTGACTATCTGGTGGTGACATCAGGATTCCTATATTGAAAGGGGCCTTTTAACACCTGATTTACACAAACACTCTCTATTGAGAACTGATTACACGAGGTTCTTGCCCCTAATTGGAGGACATTGCTGTCTGCTTGTAGTTCCTGAACCCCTTTATCTGTGTTCTCAAGTGACAAAACTATTTCAATGGATTTTTGTAAGTCCAAGTTGGGTTCTGCCAAAAGCTTCTTTTGGGTGTAGGTCATTTATGCCACATACCAATCTATCCCACAGCATTTCATTAAGAGGTGGTCCAAATTTGCAATATTCAGCTAATTTTTGCAACCTAACCAAGAACTCAGTGACAGATTCCCCAGGAGTTCTCCCAGCCATATTGAAGTGACATCTCTGGAGAATTACAGGGGGCTTCAGGTCACAGTAGATTTTCACTAGGTTTACCAGCTCATTAAAAGTTTTGAGTCAGATGCATGCAGATAGGTCAGACTTCCTATCACACTGAAAGTTGGGGTCCCGCATGCTGTTAACAATATCACTATATGGTTTTTGACTCCTTCAATGTTGTTAGAACGGAAGAAGTAATGCATGCATCCAGTCTTCCCAACTGGTCTCATAGGGCTTGAGTTTCCCAAAAAGAGGCCTAATGGCTTTTTCTTCTCGGAGAAGTTCCTTGACTTTCAGAGGTTATCTGGAGGGAAGGATCTCCTCGTCACCAATGTAGTAGTATAGCCAAATGGCAATTTCCCGCCACCAGCACCCTTTATTATACAACAACGGAAAGGGTTGCATGAAGGAAAAAGGGGTCAATGTTTATTTACAGACTTCTTATGGCATTTAACATTCATAGGCCTGAGGACACCCATGTGACCCACTTGGTGACTACTGTGGAGTTATTTTGGCATGTTTTCAAGCGCTATGATACAGTGCTCTCCTTTCCCTTTGCAACTGTACTGGAGAGAATTTGTTAATCTGCCTACCTTGCCCTAGATGATTCCAGCGGGTGTCCTCTGTGTAGTTGAGGCCTTGAACAGCCCGTCATGCTAGAAGCCTCCTGCCAGGTGGCCGGAAGATGTGGCATTGCATGAGGCCTGTGTCAATGGCTAATGGAAAGAGGAGAAGCTACCCCATCAGAAGTACCTGAGAGGTGCTTCCAGATGATGGTAGCTGGTGCTCCTCTGCTACTAGGACTGTTTGGTCCTCCCTGCCTTCTCATGAGGTCCTGCATTCAGAACCAGGGAAATGGTGTGCAGGTCAGAGTCTATACCCAAGATTTTATCTGCAATATGCTCAGTTTGGCCCTGCAGAACAGTTGGCAGTCGGTTCATGGAGGAAGCTTAATCCTCTGAAGAGTAGGAGATCGCAGTACACATGGCCTGGATGGACACCTTCACCTTCAACCCCGCTAAATCTCCATGGCCTCACGCTGGGCATCCAGCATCTGCTGCCTTAAAGACAACTCCAGAGGCTCATCATCCAACTCGGAATCACTCTCTGATCACACCGGGCACCACTGCAACTGCCCGAGGTCTGCTCCACCACATTCTCCGGAAGCTGCATATACAACTGTGAAGCACCCTCAACAGATTGTGCATGCCAATGGCCTGACACAAAAATCCCTGCCAAGGTGCCAGTATCTGTACTGGTGTTTGGGACAAAAAGAAGATGTGTTGCTGCATCCTCTGAAGGTTCTTTTTCATCCTCCGAGGAGAGCTCATCCTTGGAGGGGAGTGATGGTCCAGCATCTAAACAAGAGTCAGTGGAAAAAACTTCACCTGTGGCAGAGAGACAAAAGTAAAGGGGTTAGTGGTCATCACAAACCTTTCCAAAGCAATGCAAAGTCACAAAGTTCAGCAACATTAGTCAAGTACACACGTGACATGAGATTTTGCATGCACAATGCACACTTGTAGCAACAAAAGCTTCCGTGTTTGAAGCTTCCCTGGGTTTTGAAGTCACCACAAGATTTTTAATCTTCATTGCATCATGCCAAAACTCCATCCACCTCCCACGTGCACTGGCCCCTCTTTTTAATCAGTTTTTGCTCTTTGCCATCCCACTACTCCCACACGTTGCCACTCCTCGCTCCAATCTCATCTCTAGCATCCCGGCACAAAATAACATGTACTGAAGAATTGTTCACCCTGGCCACCCTCATAAAGGCATTGAACCTGTTCTTGCACTGAGACTATGTGTGTTTTATGAGCCCAATACAACTGACCTCAGTACTACTTCTTCTCAGGCAGCACATTTTGAGCAGGTTTTTCCTCTTCTCACCAAGTGACATGATATGATTCTTTCAGTTAGAAAGTGCACAGAGGAAGGCTCTCAAGGAGTCATCATTAAATCAAGGGGCTGGTTTGATCCTTCCTTCCTGTCTCTCCCCTCACTCCAAAGCCCCTCATATCTCTGGAGGGAAACATGCAATGGACAACTCTTCAATGCTAAGATGTGGAAAACTTGTTTATGTTCAAAAAGAATGCCATCTTTCATTAGTTAATGTGTAGAAGACTGTGTGCCAAAGAAGCAAATCCATGTGGTTCCCAACCGGAAACCATGGATGAACAGGGATATCCACTGCTTGCTGAAGTCCAGGTCTGAGGTGTTCAAGTCAGGTGAACCTGACCTAAACAAGAAATCCAGATACGATCTATGGAGAATCATCAAAGATGCCAAGAGACCGTACCAGACCAAGCTAAAATCCCAGGGTAGCCACACAGACTCCTGCCAATTATGGCAAGGTCTGCAAGACATATTAGGCTACAAGATGAAGGCATGTAAAATCACCAGCACCAACGCTGATGAGCTCAGTGCATTCTATGCCCATTTTGAGCAAAAGGTCAGCGAGAGCACTCCTTCCACCCCAGAATCCTTGGCTGAACCAGTATTCGAGGTCACCATCGCAGAAGTCAGATCTGCCTCCTCGAACGTCAACCCACCGAAAGCAATTGGCCCGAATGGGGTACCCAGACGAGCACTCAGATCTGTGCAGACTAGCTGGCGGGGGTACTCGCAGACATCTTTCCTCTCCTTAGACCAATCTGACATCCCCATCTGCTTCAAAAAGATGACCATCATCCCTGTATAAAAGAAAAGCCAGGCAGCGTGCCTTAATGACTCTCACCCAGTGGCTCTGACATCCATCATCATGAAGTGCATCGAGAGGGTAGTCATGGCAGGATCAATTCCAACCCGCCAGATTGCCTGGATCCACTACAGTTCGCCTATCACCACAACTGTTCCACAGCAGACGCCATCTCCCTGGCCCTGCACTCAACTCTGGAACAGCTGAATAAGCAAGGCAGTTATGCCAGACTCTTATTTATTGACTACAGCTCAGCCATCAACACATTATTCCTACAAAACTCATCTCCAAATTCCATGGCCGAGGGCTCAGCTCCTCCCTCTGCGACTCGATCCTAGACTTCCTAACCCATGGACAGCAAATCAGTAAGGGTAGGCAACAACACCAACTCCATGATTATCCTCAACATCGGTGCCTCACAAGGCTGTGTCCTCAACCCCTTACTATACTCCTTGTGCACCTATGACTATGTGGCCAAATTCCCCTCCAACTTGATTTTCAAGTTTGCTGATGACACCACCGTAGTGGGTTGGATCGCAAACAATGATGAGACAAAGTACAGGAAAGAGAGAGAGAATTTGGTGAATTGATGCAACAATAATAATCTCTTCCTCAGTGTCAGTAAAATGAAGGAGATAATCATCAACTTCAGGAAGTGTAGTGGATGTCATGCCCCTGTCTACATAATGGGAATGAAGTGGAAATGGTCGAGAACTTCAAGTTTCCAGGTGTCCAGATCACCAACCACCCGTCCTGGTCCCTCCACGCCGACGCTATAGTTAAGAAAGCCCACCAACGCCTTTACTTTCTCAGGAGGCTAAGGAAATTCGGCATGTCTGCTACAACTCTCACCAATTTTTACAGATGCACCATAGAAAGCATCCTTTCCATATATATCACAGCCTAGTATGGCTCCTGCTCTGTCCAAAACCGCAAGAAACTACAAAGGGTCATGAACAAAGCCCAATCCAGCACGTAAACCAGCCTTCCATCCATTGACACTGTCTACATTTCCTGCTGCCTTGGGAAAAGCAGCCAGCATTATCAAGGACCCCGCACACTCCGGGCATAAGAACATAAGAAATAGGAGCAGGAGTAGGCCATCTAGCCCCTCGAGCCTGCCCCGCCATTCAATAAGATCATGGCTGATCTGACGTGGATCAGTACCACTTACCCGCCTGATCCCCATAACCCTTAATTCCCTTACCGATCAGGAATCCATCCATCCGCGCCTTAAACATATTCAGCGAGGTAGCCTCCACCACCTCAGTGGGCAGAGAATTCCAGAGATTCACCACCCTCTGGGAGAAGAAGTTCCTCCTCAACTCTGTCTTAAACCGACCCCCCTTTATTTTGAGGCTGTGTCCTCTAGTTTTAACTTCCTTACTAAGTGGAAAGAATCTCTCCGCCTCCACTCTATCCAGCCCCCGCATTATCTTATAAGTCTCCATAAGATCCCCCCTCATCCTTCTAAACTCCAACGAGTACAAACCCAATCTCCTCAGCCTCTCCTCATAATCCAAACCCCTCATCTCCGGTATCAACCTGGTGAACCTTCTCTGCACTCCCTCCAATGCCAATATATCCTTCCTCATATAAGGGGACCAATACTGCACACAGTATTCCAGCTGCGGCCTCACCAATGCCCTGTACAGGTGCATCAAGACATCCCTGCTTTTATATTCTATCCCCCTCGCAATATAGGCCAACATCCCATTTGCCTTCTTGATCACCTGTTGTACCTGCAGACTGGGCTTTTGCGTCTCATGCACAAGGACCCCCAGGTCCCTTTGCACGGTAGCATGTTTTAATTTGTTTCCATTGAGATAGTAATCCCATTTGTTATTATTTCCTCCAAAGTGTATAACCTCGCATTTCTCAACGTTATACTCCATTTGCCATATCCTCGCCCACTCACTCAGCCTGTCCAAATCTCTCTGCAGATCTTCTCCGTCCTCCACACGATTCACTTTTCCACTTATCTTTGTGTCGTCTGCAAACTTCGTTACCCTACACTCCGTCCCCTCCTCCAGATCATCTATATAAATGGTAAACAGTTGCGGCCCGAGTACCGATCCCTGCGGCACGCCACTAGTTACCTTCCTCCAACCAGAAAAACACCCATTTATTCCGACTCTTTGCTTCCTGTCGGATAGCCAGTCCCCAATCCACTTTAACACACTACCCCCAACTCCGTGTGCCCTAATCTTCTTCAGCAGCCTTTTATGGGGCACCTTATCAAACGCCTTTTGGAAATCCAAAAACACCGCATCCACCGGTTCTCCTCCATCAACCGCCCTAGTCACATCTTCATAAAAATCCAACATGTTCGTCAAGCACGACTTTCCCCTCATGAATCCATGCTGCGTCTGATTGATCGAACCATTTCTATCCAGATGCCCTGCTATCTCCTCTTTAATAATGGATTCCAGCATTTTCCCTACTACAGACGTTAAGCTGACCGGCCTATAGTTACCCGCCTTTTGTCTCCTTCCTTTTTTAAACAGCGGCGTAACATTAGCCGTTTTCCAATCAACTGGCACTACCCCAGAATGCAACGAGTTTTGATAAATAATCACTAACGCATCCACTATTACCTCTGACATTTCTTTCAATACCCTGGGATGCATACTCCCTTCCACCTTCTCCCATCAGGAAAAAGATACAAAAGTCTGAGGTCACGTACCAACTAGCTCAAGAACAGCTTCCTCCTCGCTGCCATCAGACTTTTGAATGGACCTACCTGATATTAAGTTAATCTTTTTCTAAACTCTAGCTATGACTCTAACACTACGTTCTGCACCCTCTCCTTTCCTTCGCCATGAACGGTATGCTTTGTATAGCGCACAAGAAACAATACTTTTCATTGTATACTAATACATGTGACAATAATAAATCAAATCAAACCTCTTCTTATTGACAAATTTTGGACACATCAAATATCACCCAAATACACATTAACCTGAATGGCCTGCAAATTTCTCCCATTCTGAAAAGATACAGAATTGTGCTGAGTGCAGATATCTGCTAAGTTCCCTGACTGCCCCATGCTGGGACAGTGTATTTGTGTGTTATGGAAGGTGAAAAATGATTCTAGTTTCATTTGGAGTTCTCTTTTGTGAGTTGGGCCCAGTTTGTATAAATGTATTTTATTGAGGTTTTACAACTCTTGAAAATAAAGGTTACAAAAGGGTGAATTTGAGGGGAGAAACATGATGTAAAATAAAGTGTTGTTGCCTCATGACAGAAGTCTATCTAGGGAGATACAGACAAACAGAAAGACTGAAGGGAAATCAGTCAGTTTGTGTCTACCAGAAAACACAGGCAGAAATTCTTATCTTCCTAGTAAGAAATCCTGCAAGACTGCTGGGGAACTGAGTTGAGGGAGCTCATGCGTTTGCCCTGCAGTTGAAATAATGGTGAGTTTGGATTGCAGTTTTTGGGTGTCTCAAGCAGAGATACCAGCTGGAGAAAAAGCATCTAGTGAATGCTCAGAAATCCATACGAAGAAAACAGTTTGCAACTAAGTCAACCCAAGCAAGACACAGTCAGAAGATTGTGAATTCACCAACTCCAGAGGCTTGAGCACAAAATCCAGGCTGATACTCCATTGCCATGCTGAGAGAATGCTGCACTCTGAGGGTGCCTTACACTGGTTAAGACGTTAACCTGAGGTCCTCCCTACCCTTTTAGGAATGTAAAAGATGCTACAACACTAATTCAAAGAAGAGCAGAGGGACTGCTCCCCAGTGTCCTGGCTGATATTTATTATTCAACCAACATCCCTGAAAACAGAATGTCTGATCAATATTGCATTGCTATTTTTAGGATTTTGTTGTGCACATGTTGGCAACTGTGTTTCCTACATTACAAGGGTGAATGCATTTCTATAGTACTTCATTGGTTGTAAATTACTTTGAGACATCCTGATGTTGTGAAAGATGCCATAGAAATGCAAGTTATTTCTTAAAGAAATCAATAACTATCTTGTGCTTATCGTAGCTTTAAACCCATTTACAACATTTTATATTCCCATCTCTTCTCTGACAATCCACTTGATATTAAAATCTTAAAGTAATGTCATTGTTGTTTGGCTTCGTAACTTGATTTTTAATTCATTAACCATACTTATTAGGTCTTAGCTTGTTCAAAGTATTTACTTCTCTTGCTTGGCCAGAATTATTATTTTGAAGGTGTTCTATTTGTTTTATTAACCATTATCAACCATTAGTACACTTACTTCAAATCTTCCGTCATCTCTGTGAAGTTCATTGTTTTATATTTAATATGGCATCAGATTTTATTAAATTTGATCATTTAGTAATATGACTTCTACCTCCTGTCAATCTCTAATGTAGATTCCAGATGAATATAAACATGGATGATTTTCATGGATTATTTTACATACTGAATCATGAAGCAATCATGCGTCAAATTTACCAATTCTGATTTGGAGTTTCCCAATTTACATAGCATTGATTGAAATCCCCATTAATCTAGCGTTCTTGATCTCACGCCCTTCTGATCTCTTCATAGAACAAACTCACTTCCTTCAGGACGGAGTCAGTTTGGATTTATGAAATGGAAATTATGCTTGACAAATCTATTGGAATTCTTTGAGGATGTAACTAGTAGAGTTGCTGAGGGGGAGCCAGTGGATGTAGTTTATTTGGGTTTTCAGAAGGCTTTTGACAAAGTCACACATCAGAGATTTGTGCATAAAATTAAAGCATATGGAATTGGAGATAGTGTATTGAGATGGATAGAAAACTGGCAGACCGGAAACAAAGTGTAGGAATAAACAGGTATTTTTCCAAGTGGCAGACAGCGAGCAGTGGGATCAGTACTAGGATCCCAACTATTCACAATGTGTCTTAATGATTTAGATGGGAAAACTAAATGTAATATCTCCAAGTTTGCAGATGAGACAAAGCTGGGTGTGAGGGTGAGCTATGAGGAGGATGCAGAGATGTTTCAATGTGATTTGGACAAATTGAGTGAGTGGGCAAATGCATGGCAGACGCAGTATAATGTAGATAAATGTGAGGTGGTCCATTTTGGTAGCAAAAACAGGAAGCAGATTATTATCTGAATGACTATAGATTGTGAAAGGGGAATGTGCAACAAGACCTGGGTGTCCTCGTATACCAGTCGCTGAAAGTAAGCATGCAAATGCAGCAGGCAGTGAAGAAAGGAAATGGAATGTTGGCCTTCATAGCGAGAGGATTCGAGCACAGGAGCAGGAATTGCTGCAGTTATACAGGGCCTTGGTGAGACCACACCTGGACTGTTGTGTGCAGTTCTGGTCTCCTTATCTCAGGATGGATGTTCTTGCTATAGAGTGCAGTGAAGTTTCCTGGACTGATTCCTGGGATAGTGGAACTGTCGTATGAAAAGAGATTGTGTCAGTTAGGATTATATTTGCTGAAGTTCAGAGGAATGGGGGTGGATCTTGTAGAAACACAGAAAATTCGAACAGGACTAGATAGGGTAGATGCAGGAAGGATGTTCCCAGTGACAGGGGAGTCCAGCACCAGGGATCACAGTCTAAGGATATGGGATAAATCAATTAGGATTGAAATGAAGATAAATTTATTCACCGAGAGAGTGGTGAGCCTGTGGAATTCTCTACCACAGAAAACAGTTGCGGCCAAAGTATTGTTTTGAAAATGAGTTAGGTATAACTCTCTTGGGGGTAAAGGGATCATAGGATATGGGGGGAAAGTGGGAACAGGTTACTGAGTTGGATGAACAGCCATGGCAGAGCTGGCTCAATGGGCTGAGTGGCCTACTTCTGCCCCTACTTTCTATGTTTCATGTAACTGGAAATAGAAGGCAGAAAATTTAGAAAGAGAGTACTGAGGGCCAAGGAAACGAAGGCTAAAAATCAGATATCAAAAGAGTTAGAACATAGAACAGTACAGCACAGAACAGGCCCTTCGGCCCACGATGTTGTGCCGAGCTTTATCTGAAACCAAGATCAAGCTATCCCACTCCCTATCATCCTGGTGTGCTCCATGTGCCTATCCAATAACCGCTTAAATGTTCCTAAAGTGTCTGACTCCACTATCACTGCAGGCAATCCATTCCACACCCCAACCACTCTCTGCGTAAAGAACCTACCTCTGATATCCTTCCTGTATCTCCCACCACGAACCCTATAGTTATGCCCCCTTGTAATAGCTCCATCCACCCGAGGAAATAGTCTTTGAACGTTCATTCTATCTATCCCCTTCATCATTTTATAAACCTCTATTAAGTCTCCCCTCAGCCTCCTCCGCTCCAGAGAGAACAGCCCTAGCTCCCTCAACCTTTCCTCATAAGACCTACCCTCCAAACCAGGCAGCATCCTGGTAAATCTCCTCTGCACTCTTTCCAGCGCTTCCACATCCTTCTTATAGTGAGGTGACCAGAACTGCACACAATATTCCAAATGTGGCCTCACCAAGGTCCTGTACAGTTGCAGCATAACCCCACGGTTCTTAAACTCCAACCCCCTGTTAATAAAAGCTAACACACTATAGGCCTTCTTCACAGCTCTATCCACTTGAGTGGCAACCTTTAGAGATCTGTGGATATGGACCCCAAGATCTCTCTGTTCCTCCACAGTCTTCAGAACCCTACCTTTGACCCTGTAATCCACATTTAAATTAGTCCTACCAAAATGAATCACCTCACATTTATCAGGGTTAAACTCCATTTGCCATTTTTCAGCCCAGCTTTGCATCCTATCTATGTCTCTTTGCAGCCTACAACAGCCCTCCACCTCATCCACTACTCCACCAATCTTGGAGTTGTTCAATTTTTAAAATATTTTCTTCAACTAGTAGTCTAGTGAACAAGACAGATGACCTGAGGGCACATTTAGACACTTAGTAGGATATCATAGCTATTACTGAAATTTAGTTTAAAGCAGGGTTTCGAACTGGATAGATTAGGAGTCAAAATGAAGGGCCTGCGGTGGGAGGATGCAATATTAATTTAAAAATAGCAATCACAGCTGTGGGAACAGATGAAATACTGGAAGGAGCATCAAAGGAAGCCATGTGGTTTGAATTGAGGAACATAGTGAAGACAGTCATGCTGCTCAGTGTATATGGTGGACCACCAGTCAGAGGGTTATAGAAAGGTTGTTATGCCCGCAAATTGCTGAGAAGTGCATAAAGAAAAAAACAACAATATTAGGGGAGTTCAATAACCCTAATATCAATTCGGATAAATTCAGTTTAAAAGTTCTGAGGGTGCAGAATTCTTAAAATGCTTTCACAACTTTTTTAGCAAGTCCAACAAGAGAAGAGCTATTTCAGGGTTTAGTTTTAGAGAATGAAATTGGGCAGGTGGAAAGCATACAAGTGGGAGAAAATTTTAGTGGTAATTATAATTCAGTTAGACCCAGCCTAATTATGGGTGGCGCAGTGGTTAGCACTGCTGCCTCTCAGCGCCAGGGGCCCGGGTTCGATTCCCGGCTTGGGTCACTGTCTGTGCGGAGTCTGCACATTCTCCCTGTGTCTGTGTGGGCTTCCTCCGGGTATTCCGGTTTTCTCCCACAATCCGAAAGACATGCTGGTTAGGTGCATTGGCCGTGCTAAATTCTCCCTCAGTGCACCCGAACAGGCGCCGGAGTGAGGTAACTAGGGGACTTTCACAATAACTTCATTGCAGTGTTAATGTAAGCCTATTTGTGACAATAATAAATAAAGAGAATGCAGAACAAAATGTTCCCACAAAGATAATTACAGATGTAGAATCACCAGTCCCCCTCGACAACCCCAACCAGATGTATCAGAGCATACAGAATACAGTAAGGCAAAATAAGGAAGTGTGTGACACATGTAGAGCATAACATTGCAGAAAGCCTAGAGGTGTGTAGGAAATGACATTTATAAGGCCATTTGTAAGAGAGGGCATGAAAAAATGTTGACAAATAAAATCAAGGAAATCCCAAAGTTGCTTTAGAAATAGATAGAAAGCAAGAACTGAGGAAAGTGTATAGGGCCAATTGGAGACCCAAACTTGTCATGGGGGCGATAGAAGTGCACATGGTTATTAATGAATACTTTGCATGTGTTTTCACAACAGAGGGACAAGCAGACATTGTAAGTAAGGAGCAGGAGTGGGAAATATTGGATAGGATAAGCATAGTGAGGGAAAGAATATTATGTTGAAATTATGTTAATCATCAGGTCTGGATTGAATGTATCCCAGGCTGGTAAGAGAAGAATTAGCAGAGGCTCTAACCATCATTTTCTAATTCTCTCTGGCTACAACTGTGAAACTGGAGGACTGCTGAGGTCATATGTTGTTTAACAAGGGAGGAGGGCGTAGCCTGAGTAATTACAAGTTAGCCTAATTTCAGTGGTGACAAAATTATTTGAAAAAAATTCTGGATGACAAATAAATAACAGCTTATGGAGAGGTGCAGTTTAAGCAAGGACAAACAGCATGAATTTGTTCAGGAAAGGTCATGTCAGCCAAAGCTTGATTGAATTTTTTGAGGAGGTAACAAGAAAGGATGATGAGGATAGAGTGTTTAATGGAGTCTACGTGGATTTTAGGCTTTTGACAAATCTCAAATCCCAAACTCATCAGAAAATTAAAAGCTCATGGGATCCAAGGGAAAGTGGCAAGTTGAATCCAAAATTGGCTCAGTGGCAGAAAATAAAGTGTTGTGGTTAGTGGGTGTTTTTGTGACTGGAAAGCTGTTAGCAGTAGGGTTCTGCACATTTCAGTACTGGGTCCCTTGTTGTTTGTGGTATATATCAATAATTTAGATTTATATGTTGGGGCATGATTAATAAGTTTGCAGATGATACGAAAACTGGCTGTGTGGGTTGGTAGTGAGAAAAAAAGTTGTCGACTGCAATAGAATATCAATGGACTGGTCAGCTGGGCAGCAAAGTGGCAAATAGAATTCAATCTCAGGAAATGTGAGTAATGCATTTTGAAAGGATAAACACGGCAGGGGAATACAGAATAAATGGTAGGATACCAAAAACATTAGAAGAGTAGCGGGACCTTGAAGTGCATGTCCACAGATCCCTGAAGATTAGAGCACAAGTAGAAAGGGTAGTAAAGAAGGCATATGGAATACCTGACTTCATTAGTTGAAACATAAAATGCAAGAGAGGGAGGATATGTTAGAACTGTATAAAACACAAGTTAACTCTGGTCACCACATTAAAATATGTAATCACACCCAAAAGGGTGCAGCAAAGATTAATAAGAATTTTGCCAGGAGTGGTGAATTTTAGCCATGAGGAACGATTGGCTAGGCTAGAGTTGCTTTCTTTGGAACATGGGAGACTGAGGAGAGATGTAATTTAGTTGTAAAGAATTAGGAGAAGCCCCGATGGAGTGAAGAGGCAGGACCTATTTCTGTTATACAAATAAAAGTACAGCGCAGGAACAGACCCTTCGGACCTCCAAGCCTGTGCCAATCATGATGCCCTAACTAAATTTTTTTTAAAAACTTTTGCCCTTTCACAGTATGTATCCCGCTATTCCCTCCCTATTCGTGTACCCATCCAGATGCCTCCTAAATGTTGCTAATGTGCCTGCTTTCACCACCACCTCTGGCAGCATAATCCAGGCATCCACCACACTCTGTGGAAAAACTTCCCCCGCACATTTCCCTTAAACTTTTCCCCTCTCATCTTGAACCTGTGCCCCCTTGTAATTGACACTTCCACCCTGAGAAAAAACCTCTGACTATTAACTCTGTCTATGTCTCTCATAATTTTGTAGACCTTTATTAGGTCTCCCCTCCGCCTCCGTCTTTCCAGTGAAAACAATCCTAGTTTATTCAGCCTCTCCTCATAGTCAACATCCTCAAGACCAGGCAATATTCTGGTGAATCTTCTTTACACACTCTCCAAAGTTTCCACGTCCTTCTGGTGGTGTGGTAACCAGAACTACACGTAATACTCCAAATGCGGCTTAACCAAGGTTTTATATAACTGCATCATGATTTCCCAACTCTTGTACTCAATGCTCCGGCTGATGAAGGCAAGCATGCCATGTGCCTTCTTAATCATCTTGGCCAGTTGTGTTGCCACTTTTAAAGAATTGTGGACCTGCACACCCAGATCCCTCTGTTTGTTAATGTCCCTAAGGGTTCTGCCGTTTTCAGTATAATTCACATCTAAATTTGATCCTCCAAAATGCATCACCTCGCATTTGTCCGGATTAAACTCCATCTGTGTCCCCAAGTCCAAGTCTCTAATCTATCTATATCCTGTTGTATTCTCTGACAATCCCTGGCACTATCAGCAACTCCGCAATCTTCGTATGATCCGCAAACTTACTAATCAGACCACCCACATTTTCCTCTAGATCGTTTATATATACTACAAACAACTGTCCCAGCACTGATCCCTGCGGAACAGCACTAGCTACAGATCTCCGGTCTGAAAAACACCCTTCCATTGCTACTCTGTCTTCTATAACAAATGATGTGGAGATGCCGGCGTTGGACTGGGGTAAACACAGTAAGAAGTTTAACAACACCAGGTTAAAGTCCAACAGGTTTATTTGGTAGCAAAAGCCACACAAGCTTTCGAAGCTTCGAAAGCTTGTGTGGCTTTTGCTACCAAATAAACCTGTTGGACTTTAACCTGGTGTTGTTAAACTTCTTTCTATAACAAAGCCAGTTTTGTCTTCACTAGTCAGCCCACCCCGAATCCCAAGTGATTTTAGCTTTCGTATCAGTCTGCCATGTGGGATCTTGTAAAATGCCGTACTAAAGTTCATATAAACTAACTCTTCCCTCATCCATTATCTCCGTCACTTCTTCAAAAAACTCAATCAAGTTGGTGAGACAAGACCTTCCCGTACAAAACCATGTTCAATAGTGGGACAATGAGTAAATTTAAGGAGGAGTTAGACAGATTTTTAATTGGTAATGGGTTGAAGAGTTATGGGGAGAAGGCAGGAAAATGGGGGTGAGGAGCATATCAGCCATGATCGAATGGCAGAGCAGAGTCAGTGGGCCGAATGGCTGAATTCTGCTCCTATATCTTATGAACTCAATAACCAGGGAACATGGATTTGAAGTTATTGATAAGTGCTGCTGGGCTAACACAGCTATTTGACTGTGCCTCACTCCTCGTAACTGACCAGGCGACGCTCAGAGTTCAAGTTCAAGATCTTTATTTGAACTATAAAAGGGAGCTCTCCCGTTATCTCTCCCGTTCTCTTGCCCCTGCAGGGAAGAATAATCTGTGGCTGGTAGTGTACCAGTGATGGTGTATCCCTTTACAGGCCCAGCTTGGTCCTTCTCCAGTGTCTCCTCTTGGACTTGGACTGATCTTGTAGCCGATTTTTATGCGGATCCACTGTGGAATCGGCCGGTTCTGCTTCATCTTCTTAGCGAGGAATCGCTTCATCCTGAAGGTTTTGTGGGATGGCATGGCCGCACGTCCACTCCGGGAGGAGGGATCGGCCGCAGACTGGCAGCGGACCCACCCCTCCGCCCCCCCACCCCCCCGACCAGAGGATGATCTGGGTCCCGCCCCCCCGGACCAGAGGATGACCGTCAGAGAGCCGCTCTGTCAGCTTTCTGCTTTTTTTTTCTTTCATGTCCGGGCGCACTCTGTCAGATTTTTTTCAAACTGCGCATGTGCAGTTCAGAGCTCCGATCGGTCCACCAGCGCTAAGCCCTGCCCACAGCGCGAATTGGACCGGAGCCGGCAAAACACGTATGGGCGCACTGGAAAGAGGATTCCAGGCTCGGATCTATTTGATGCCCAGATCCGGCACGTTGACTCAAAATGGTAAAATCAGGCCCATTGCGTGAGGGAAGCCTCACTTATAATTAATACAACTTGGTCCTTGACTGTTATCTGTAGCTAAGGCAAGTGGTTTCACAACAGGGGTTTATCTGAATTTGAGAATTTTAGCAGTTAGGAGCTTAGGTGATTTATTAAGCTTGTATGATTTTTAACCTTTTCATTAGTAAGAGGGGAGTTGAAGAATGCTTTTGTGTTCGAACGAAGAGTAAAATGACTCGAAACATTAACTCTGTTTCTTTCCTAATAGATGCTGGCTCTCTCCTGAGTTTTTCCATTGTCCTCTATCTTTCTTTGAGCCAAGTCTCTCTTTAGCAATAATATCATAAGTCCATTTGTCAACCTGTGGTATACCAATCTTACTAACCACATTCCATGCATTCACATACATGAACATTATCTCTGCTTTAGACTTTTTGACTTTCCCCTTTCTCCCTGATCCCATCTAATGGCTTACTATTGCCTACTCTAATTCCATTAAAACTCTAAGTATTCTCTTTAACGTGACACTACTTTCTGATATTTCCACCTTATCTTTCCCTCCTTATACTTTTCTATGTTCTACATCAGTTTTTCTTCTTTCCACTGAATTTCTCCTCTGGTTCCCAATGCCCTGTCAGTCTAGTTTAAGCCTTCCTCCATAGTAAACCGTCCCATAGGAAATTATTCCCACTCCCAGTCTTGTTAAGGTATAAACCAGGCCACTTGCCCTAGAATGAGTCCCAATGACTCACAAATCTAAAGCCCTCTCTCCTACTCCATTGCTCCAGCCACATGTTGAGCTGCTCAATCTTTCTATTCTTGTGCTCACTAGCTGAAATTACAGCTCTTAAGGCCCTGATTTTTAATTCCCTTCCTAACTCCCTAAAACTGCTTTCAGGACCTTCTCCCTTTTCCCACCTATGTCATTGGTCCCAATGTGGACCATGATCTCTGGCAGTTCACTCTGCCCCAAAAGAATTTCCTGCAGCCACTCTGTGAAATCCTTGACCCTGGCACCAGGGAGGTAAGATACCATCTTGGAGTCATGTCTACAGCCACAGAAATGCCTGTCAGTCCCCTAACTAGGAATCTCCTACCAAGATAGCACTTCCACTCTTCCTCCTCCCCTCCTGTGCAGCATAGCCACCTATGGTGCACAAATTTGGCTCTTGCTACAAGTCCTTGGAGGAATCTTCTCACTCACCAGCATCCAAATTGGAAAAGTGGTTAGGCAATGAGATTGTCTCTGGAGATTCCTACGCTGTTTCCCATTCCCTCTCTGCCTGTATACTTCCTAGCTGCAATGTGACTGAGCCTCTAAACTTGCTATCCACATAATCCTCAGCCTTGTGGATGCACTACAGTGACTCCAGCCGCCGCTCTAGTTCTGCAATCCAAAGTTCAAGTTTCTGCAGCTGGTGACACTTCCTGTAGATGTAGTCATTTAGGGCACTTTGTGCCTGCACATCCTTCAGGGTGCATATTCCACATGGTTGCCACACTGATACACCTTAAACTTAATATAAAGTGTTTACTACATTATGAAGTAACATATAACTCACCTGCCACTCTCAAATCGTCTCTGTGCCAAATCCAGAAAGACCTATATTTACCAACCAATCAACTTACGGGACTCCTATGACGACACTTTCCGATTTTATCTGTAAGCTCCCAACTCTCTGTCCACTGCTTTATGGGTGCTCTCTCTCTCTCTCTCCTCCCCCCTCTCTCTGAACTCTGCTGCTTTATGAGCTTTCTCTCTCTCTGAACTTCCACTCCTTTATGGGCTTTCTCTAAACTCCTGCTGCTTTATGGGTTCTCGCTCTCGGAACTCCCATGTCTTATCAATAATAGTAGATTATTAATAATTGAAAATGTGTCCATAAAGTATGCCAACCTGTTAAGGCATAAAGAATGCATAGCAGCCGAGTGTACTGGTGAAAAAGAATGAATTTGTTTCAATTTTGTGAACCGTCGCAGCAAAAAGAATGAACAATCTACAAATACATATTTTATTCAAAGTTAACTTGTTTCTTCCCGAGTTTTTAATAACAACTTACAGTATTTGCTTACTTATTTAGAAATTTGAATCAATGTATCGATGGACAATATCTCCAGTAAATCAATTACCCATTGTTGTTACTCTTTCAGGCACTACAAGGCCACCTAAAGAGGGAGAGGTCCCTGGTGTTGACTACAATTTTGTGACCGTGGAAGAATTTATGGAACTTGAGAAAAGTGGTTCACTATTAGAAAGTGGGACTTATGAAGGTAATTACATTTGTTATGGTTAGTCCTGACAGAGGTACTTTGCATTTGCAATTCTGAGTTCACTGATACAGACAATATATCCTACTGATAGTATCTGCTATAAACATCAGATTGCAATGCAGCTGATATATTGTCTTAGTTAACAGCACAATCAGTTTTTAGATTTTCATTAGATTTCTCAGCAACAATTATTTGCACATCTTACATTATAGCAAAACATTGTTAATGGATGGTGGTTCTGTTTATTTTATTAATAAATGATCAATTCACTTTTCCAGAACCATAATTAGAGGAATGTTTATTCATAAAAAAGCCTGATATGGAACCCTGCAGCAGGTTCTAGTTGAGATTAACTCTAAAATGTATTTGAAACCTGCATGTGGAAGGGGGAAATAGGCCTACTAATTCTATGTGTTTGTCTTCCAAAATTAGCATTGATGATTCTGAGATTACTCTCGGGTATGTAATGTATTACTTTCCTGGAACAAAGTTATTCCATCCTTCAGGTACTTTTTGCTGAAAATTATGAGTGTAAAGAAGACAATATTATAACAATGGTCCAGATCTTGGAAGTTATAATTCTGCAAGACAACCAAGTTCAGGGGATTAAGAAATATTCCATCAGTTGTGAATCTCCAGAACTTGTTGGATGATTTACACTCTTCAATCCTTGCTGCACCCTCAGCCTCCCCATTATTTTTAAGAACTTATTGGCTTTGCACATTATTCTCCATTAAAGTTGTCACTGTAGTTTAAATCTGGTAATTAATGGCCAATATTTTACACCTACAAAACAGATGGCAACAGAAACAGAGCATGTAAGATTGTGTGGGATGGCACTGGGTCAGATCCCAATGTTAATAGGCCTGGCCCAGATTTTACGAACAATGGATGGCAAACTGCGAGGACAGCCTCTTGTGTTCTTAAAATCAGCAATTGAAAGGCGCTTAAGCTCAATGAGACAACAGAATGTGATTTTACAGGCTCTTTCTGTTATATATTTGAGTTATTGTGTGTTACATGGTTCCTTTAAGGGTTTGGTCATGTGGTCAGTCTGTGACATCATTGGCTACTTTGCAGGCTTTATTCAATCTGGATCCTGTGAATGTGAAGTAAACAGCGTCCTAATAAACCTATTCCGTTGTTACATCCAAAACCCATGTGCTATCACTTTCTTTTATTTGATCCTGCGACAAGTGCTACAAATATAACAGGATCCAAAAATACGTGGGATGGATTTTAATTCTTTAACTAAAAAAAGACAAAAGTCGAAAGAGCACTTGCCATCGGAAGACAGTGGAAAGACCCAACATCGGACAAAATCAATGACAGGTTAGGCAACGGCACCTGACACTGGACAGGTAAGGTTGTAGGCAGAAAAGAAGGCCCCTATTTGATTAAACCGGCACCCCGAGGAGTTCAGGCTGCAGAGCTCGCCATGTGTAAAATCGGAATAGGCAGAGGTAGAGAAAAGATTTTTGCACTCCAGTAAGTCTTTGGAGAAAATAGCTGCTACATTTGGCTCGCACTGCCATAGAATCTAGACCATTTTCCATCAAAGGCACTGTTGTGCAGTTTACAGTGCCAGTGAAAAATGGCAGGAAGTTTTGGCCCCATTGGGCCATTTGAGGAAGTATCTGAGGGTTGGAAGTCTGATACAGAAAGTATTCACTATTTTATCCAAGCCAATAAAATACCTAAGGATATTGTAGTCCCTATTTTCCTAAGCACTATTGGCAGTAAAACTTGTAATTTATTAAGAGCTTGGTTCAACCTGAGAAACCTGGTAGTAAAACGCATCAAGAACTAACCAAAATTTAAGAAGATCATTATGCCTCAAGACCATTGGTCATAGCGGAGCATTTTCATTTTCATAAAAGGAATCAGTTAGATGGAGAAAACATTGCACAGTTCATCATGACCCTGAAGTGCCTCATGGAGCATTGTGACTCTATGGATGACACTATCCTTGACCTCCTTTGTGGGCTCAGAAATTAAGCTATCCAGCAAAGATCATTAACTGAATGGAATTTAGGGTTAAACACAGCCTTGGAGATAGCCGCTTCAATAGAGCTTGCGGCAAAAGAGGCTTCTTAGCTAGGAGCTTGCACCAGGATCCATAACATGGGCGCCACTCAGAGGAAGTCTACCCAGCAACAAACGTTTCTTCGCTGTGCAAAAAACAGGCCATTCACAGGTTGAGTGCTGGGGCAAGAAAAACCAATGCAAAGATTGTGGTAAGATTGGTCACATTGCCAGGGCTTGCTGGAAGAAAACAACTCCTGCAGAAAAGGGCATCTCTAAAAACAAATTGGATATACCAAAGAAGAAAAAAAAACAAATTTCAGCAAAATAATTTATAATATAGAAGAAAAGAACAGCAAGATAAATGAAGCCCCAACATACAAGTTTGGCGAAGAATTTTAGAAGTATGTATTATCGATTCAAGATGAATCACACCCATTTTGTGTAATTCCAAATTTGAATGGGAAATCAATCAAAATACAGGTCGACACGGGGGCTGCTGTCTCCCGAATTCCTGAGACCACCTACAAACAACATTTGAAGCATCCATCCTTAAAACCAGCAGGTGTTATCCTGAGGACCTATACAGAAGAAATAGTGCCTCTCAGAGGATGCATGATCGTCAAAGTAGAGTTAAGTGGACAAACTGCCTGTAATGAAACAGGATGGCACTGTGTTTATTTGTGGAGATTTCAAGATAACAATCAATCCAGTTCTCTGTGTGGATCAATATCCGTTACCATTTATTGAGGACTTGTTTGCTGGCAAAGGAGGAGTTCAGTAAAATCACTAGTCACAGTCCAACCAGCAAATGAATGTTACAGCTGAATCTCAACATCTGCTTACCATCAACACTCATAAAGGTTTTTTCCAACTCAAATGCTTGCCTTTTGGAATTACATCTGACTGTTATTGGCAGGGGGATCACTGGAAAGGGGCCTAAGAGGGGTGTGAGTTGGACAGTGTTGTAACAGCTACTGCAAGGTGTCCTAGTCAGTGTCCAAGAGCCATTGACATACATTCCAGGAAAGGACCCTGTAGCTAGGAGACAAACCTGAAGGTGGGGGAGCAGGGGCGGTGGATGCATCCACACAGATCAAGACAGCAGCAACTTCCTGGCCTATTGCAGGGGTAACATTGTGATTGGAAAAGAACATCAGAGGGGATCGCAAGGGGAGTGCAGATAAGAAGGTACCCTGTGGCTGAGTATTCAAACAAAGGAAGAGCAATCTCCAGATGTCGAAGTGGCAGTGTCACAGAGGACTGTGCCTCTGCTGAGAAGCAGTAACCAATCTGTGTGCCATGATAGTGGAAAAAGTTAGATTGGCAGGTACCAATTCCAGTGACCATCAAGATTACAGCGGCCCTGAATTCCATGTCTCAGATTCATTCTCGGAACCCACTGGAGACATGTATTGCATCTCCAAATTAACCACACATCACTGCCTCAAGGTGGTGACAGAAGCCCTCTTCAGCTGGATCAACCAGTCCGTATTTACTGAACTGATGCAGACAGGCCAAGTGAGCCAGATAAATCCCTGCCATCGCAGGATTTGCATGCGTTCCACCCTGGAAGTCCTGGATGAACCTGTATCTGAGGTCACCATTGCAGATGTCAGAGCAGCTTTCTCGAAGGTCAACCCATGGAAAGGACTGGTCCGAATGGGGTAGCCAGATGAGCGCCCAGATCCTGCACAGATCAGCTGGCGGGGGTATTCGCAGACATCTTCAATCTCTCTTTACAACAATCTGAGGTCCCTATCTGCTTCAATAAGATGACCATCATCCCAGTACCTAAGAAAAACCAAGCAGAGTGCCTTTATGACTATCATCTGGTGGCTCTGATGTCCATCATTATGAAGTGCTTTGAAAGGCTAGTCATGGCATGTGTCAATTCCAGCCTCCTGGACTGCCTGGATCCACTACAGTTTGCCTACCGTCGCAACAGGTCCACAGAAGATGCCATCTTCCTGGCCCTGCATTCAACCCTGGAACACCTAGATAACAAAGACCCGTATGTCAAGACTCCTATTTATTGACTACAGCTCAGTCTTCAACACCATTATTCCTATGAAATTAATCTCCAAACTCTATGGCCTGGGCCTCGGCTCCTCCCTCTGCAACTGGATCCTGAATATCCTAACCACAGCCCACAGTCAGTAAGGATAGGCAACAACAACACCTCCACGATCATCCTCAACGCCGGTGCAAAACAAGGCTGTGTTCTCAGCCTGCTACTATACTCCTTATACACCTATGACTGTGTGGCCAAATTCCCCACCAACACGATTTTCAAGTTTGCTGACGACGCCACCGTAGTGGGTTGGATCTCAAACAATGACATAACAGAGTACAGGAATGAGATAGAGAATCTGGTGAACTGGTGCGGTGACAATAATCTCTCCCTCTGTCAACAAAATTAAGGAGATTGTCATCGACTTCAGGAAGCGTAGTGGAGGACATACCCATACCCTTGTCTACATCAACGGGGACGAAGTAGAAAGGATCAGGAGCTTCAAGTGTTTAGGCGTCCAGATCACCAACAACCTGTCCTGGTCCCCCCAGGCCGACACAATAGTTAAGAAAGCCCACCAATGCCTCTACTTTCTCAGAAGACTAAGGAAATTTGGCATGTCAGCTATGACTCTCACCAACGTTTACAAATGCACCAGAGAAAGCAGTCTTTCTGGTTGTATCACAGCTTGATGTGGCTCCTGCTCTGCTCAAGACCGCAAGAAACTACAAAAGGTTGTGAATGTAGTCAAATCCATCACGCAAACCAGCCTCCCATCCATTGACTCTGTCTACACTTCGCGCTGCCTCGGCAAAGCAGCCAACATAATTAAGGACCTCATGCACCCCAGACATTCTCTCTCCCACTTTCTTCCGTTGGGAAAAAGATACAAAAGTCTGAGGTCTCATATTAATCTACTCAAGAACAGCTTCTTCCCTGAATGGACTTACCTTGCATTAAATTGATCTTTCTCTATCTCCTAGCTATGACTGTAACACTACATTCTGCACTCTTGTTTCCTTCTCTATGAACAGAATGCTCTGTCTGTATAGCGCGCTGTATGCTAATACATGTGACAATAATAAATCAAATTAAATTTGCCCAAATGTAATGTCTCCCTAATGCATGAATGTTGCCATCAAGGCTCCTGCCAGCCAACCTGCGGTCTTCATTAACTGGATGAGAATTAATTCCATTAATGTGCAACTGCTCAGTGACCATCGCTAATGGATCCTCCAGTTGTGTGCTCTTTACTCTGGGAGCTTACAAGTCCTTACATTCTCCAGCACTCCCAAGTGCCTCAGCCTTTCACCACTTCACCCCCTTTAAGGGTAGATACTTGCCAAAAAGGGATACCCACTGAAGAGATGACTGCTGAGACAAGTGATGAACTCTTAACAGAGGCAGAGGAACAGTACAACGTGAGCCATACTGCAACCAGAGTGACCATCAAGCAGATCAGCAGTCTCAACAAAAAGAGATTTTGATGCCTAGATCAATTGGATGAGGCTCTTCAATACACTGCAGCAAAGCACTACTAGATAATGGTGGTTTGCTGCATTTTATACAACCTGGGACTAGAGACCATTAATGCCCTGGCTGCTGAAGACTTAGTGAAGACAAGGCATCTCAGATGAGGAGGAAGATTAGAAGCTGATATGACACAATGGGCCACTTGGAGGGTGCCAAGATATGGGCACAAAGGAAGCTTGGGCAGCATTTATGTGCACTCCTTTTGGCTAACTTCCATCACTGCGGCCAACCAGCCAAATAAAGATTCACATTTCACCCACACTAATGCCACTCATGTCGGCTTTAAGCCCAGACCCTCTCGGCCACTAGCACATGGTGCTTCTGCAATGTGCAAATGATGAGTGCACACAGGCAGCCCTTGAGTCAACCCAAGGCATTATATATCTGTATTCAAATCTTTTAATTCGGAATCGATAAATAAAATGTTTTAATTTATTGTAAATAAGTCTCCCATAGTCAATTTCCAAAATGAAAATTGTACCTACTTGACACAAAGTAACTTATTGAGAATGGGTCTCATATCTTCAGCCCCCTTTTAAAAATTAATTGCTGGCAATTAGCACACTCCAGCTCCAACTGTGTAACAAGCAAAATACACACAAATTAATTCTGCAGCACCGAGCTAACCATCAGATAACAAATAGTTTAATTCACATATACTTCACATTTCAGTGATTTCTATTCCAAGCTAATGCACCTCCTCGCATGTTCAGCTGTGCTTTAATGAGACAGATTGGGACCCTTTAGCACTGGAGCACCCTACTTAGGTTAAAGACACATATCACTTTCTAGATGTTAATAGAATCCAAGCCAGTTATGAAGTCAAAACCAAGACACAGAGCTTTTCTTTACTAGGAGGGTTTAGTGATGTTATTCAGTCTCATACCTCCTCTCTCGCCCAGTGTCCCTGCTGTCCCCGTTTTATACTCTTTTAAATAAAACAAAGATCAATAAATTAAACACAAATGAGAGGAAGTGAGTGGAAATGGTGAGGAACTGTAACTAAAACGTAATCAAAAAGGAACTTAATAAATCAAAATTTCATTCCCAGGGGTGATGATGCACCCCAGCGGTGTCCACCAGTCGCAGAAGGCTTGAAATGTGCAAGTGGACACTGCATATTCCCTCTCCAAGGCTGCCTGGCTGTGAAAGTAGCCGTGGTAGAGGGACAGGACAACCGTCATCAACCACCCACTGCCTGGACCTGTCAATGGTCAACTTGATCAGACCCCCAGGAGCAGGCTTACAAGGAGGTCTTCCTCCCTCCTTGCTTCCCGGCCCCCTCCCGCACTGGTGACTGGAGATTAGGAGTGTTGGGCTAACGTGCAACCAAAAGTTTAGGAATAGCCCCCTAAAACAGCTAAAAAGAGGCTGTAACTCCAGGCAATCTACATTAACTTTGAACATAGACTCCCCTTGGCCACAGAAAAGACATGCAACCTGGGAGTCCGTGTACCACCTTAATCTACAATTGCATGGCACTGCTGCACACAACACCCCCCATGCCAGGTTCCTGATGGAAAAAAGGGAGGACTCCTACATAGAGAGCTCTCCACTGGGGACCATCCCCACCACCAGGCAATAGAACAGAATGCCAAGGCATGTCTTGACAATGTAGGAAGGGTGTGCAGCAGAAGGCCATACAGGAAACTCCTCTGCACCAAATGGAAAGGCACAGAGGATATTTCTGCAAGACGGTTCAAATTGTGGGGCTGCAGCTGCCAAAAGAGGTGTTGAGGCGCAGGACCAATGTGGAGTTCCATCGAAATGGGGGTCAGTTGGATGGGGTCCACCACACGTTTGAGTCACCTCAACATCACGAGTGCTGTCAGAGCCAAGTGTACCACAGTTTTCAGGCTGTGGATGGCTTTGGCCGTGAGTTGGACATTAACTGACGCAGTTCCCTTTTTATATGTGATCGAAGTACTTAATTAATCCATGCTCTTCATCTGTAAATCTTAATAAAATAATTAACATACTATTACCAATTAAGGTTGTTAACTCACTAAAAATGCCATACTTTAAATACTGGACATTGAAAGTTTGGACACAAAACAGGCAGAGGTATGCTGGCTGTCCGAAATCATAGACTGTTACAACGTAGTAGGAGGCCATTTGATCCATTGTACCTATGCCAGCTCTTTGAGAGAGAGCTGTCAAATTAGTCCCAGTTCCTCCCTACTTTTTCCCCATGGCCCTTAAATACTGTTTCCCTTTGGATATTTATCCAATTCTGCATACCTTATTGCAAAGTGTATTTATTAATGACTTACTAAAGTCAATTCCCTGTGCAGTCAGAGGTTGAATTAAGGAAAGTTTTATAATCAGTTCCTTAGCGATGCAAAACTGAATAATGCGGAGAAGAGAGACATGTTGCCGAAGCTTTTTCTTTTACATTGATCAGAACACAAGAATGCCAAATTTAACATGACCACAGTATTTTATACCGCAGATGAAAAGTATGTTTGGTTGGCCAGTCGACTCTAATTGGTTGAGGTGTTGCCGTGAAGAATTCATAAGGTATTTACTATAAGGTCCCAGGCTTCAGGGTAATTCAAAAAAGATGCAAGGCTTGAACTTTCGTTTACAGAGAATGGGTCCCTGCGTATGAATGCCACATCTGGTAAGCAGAAATGAGCCACATTGTGAGTTCAACTGATTATCTTCAATTGGCTGTTAGTGTAACTATTAATGAACTCAGGATTGCTCAGCAAGTGCTGCCCAATCATGGAATCATAACTAACACTTGACACTTTTTGGTTTTGTAAGCATGGACTTATTCAGTACAGTCTGTACTCTGCCTATTGCAAACAACCGAATGAACATATTGTGTGATTTGATCAGCAAAATGTTGGGACTCAAGGCCTAAGTACTTGGCATCAAAACCAGTAATTTTGTAAATTGGGCCCTAGCCATTTGTTCACCTTGCAAGCTTAATGCAGAAATAGAGAGCATCAAAGCTATTCAGTGGGACAGTGGCTACTCTGATCCGATTGTTGTTTGCTGTGTATTGTGCAAACTGGTAAGTAGGCCAAAGGCCACCATTTTCCAACGTAAAAAGTGCCTAGTTTACCACAAATTACCCTGTAAAAGCAAAGTATCTCAAAAATCTGAACAAAAACTGTTTAATGCCGCTACTGTGCGACATAAATGGTATTTTCCACTAATGGAATGTTGTCATCAATCCATAAAGATGTTCTGCATACGAAATTGAGCAACATTGTGTATGGATTTCAGTGCTGGTGCGATGTCAGGTTCATATACACTGACCTTGGATTAGTGTCACTGAGTGATGCTTATTGCTATCCTGCTCTCCATCATCTTGATTTGTGCTCAGCACCAGGCTGTGGATGGAGGCTTCCTGCCAGGCAGAGCTACTGGCTGAGTCCGAGTTAAATGTTACATGTTGATATGTCATGGAGGACTGACCAGCTGCCATATTGCTGAAAGCAGAAGAAGGTTGCTGAGGTTTCGATCTGCAGCTTAGCGAAGCGGTTCAATTTTCTGATACCATGCACAAACAAGCTTTCTGTTCAGATGTCACTCGACTGGAGCAGGCACTCCCCATATTGCAAATACTTCTGTTTCCTGCCTAAAATCTCTTTTTTGTTTGTTTGTTCATTTAACATGCAAGTACTAATGGCTGCTTGTAACGTTAGACCTTGCAGCAGCGACTTGTGGACCAAATTGCTATCAATTCCACAACTATTCAATCCCTGATTAGTTCATCGGTGAAGGTTCCAAATGCACACTTCATTGCCAATATTTTCAGGGTGACCGTATAAGATTGGATTGATTCATCTGCTCTTTGGTTTGTTGAATTGAACACATATCTATTAAGGAATATGTTTTGTTACCAGGAGACGGATATTCTCAAACTTTTTGAGGACTATTTCTTTTCCTTCCTCCCATCTGGAAAACAGACGACTTGAATTTTTCGACGACCTTGAGATCACTAAGTTCAATCGAGTATATATCCTGTACCTTTTCAGACAATGCAGTAAATCCACCACTTCTTGAACTTTTCCAATCTATCTGCCAATATTTTAATTAAAGATGAGTGACTTGATGCGGTGAAATGCTTGTGCCACACTACCAACTCCTGACACCACGTTTTGGGTTCCCGAATCACTGACAGCAAGAACTTCCAACAATGGGTAAACAGAAACAAAATAGGAGCAGGAGGAGGTCCTTCGAGCCTGCTCCCCCGTTCATTATGATCATGGCTGATCATCCAACTCAATTGTCTGATCCTGCATTCCCCCCTCCACAATATCCTTTACTCCCCTTCACCTCAAGTGCAATATGTTAATTGCTTCTTCAAAACATAAAATACTTTGGCCTCTGTGGTTGTCTGTGGTCATGAATTCCACAGGCTGACCATTCTCTGGGTGAAGTAATTTCTCCTCTGTCCTAAACAGTCTCAGACTGTGACCCCTGGTTCTGGACACCCCACCATCAGAAACATTCTTCTTGCAAATACCCTGTCTAATCTTGTTAACATTTTATAGGTTTCTATGAGATCCCTCTTCATTCTTCTGAACTTCGACGAATACAATTCGAGCTGACTCAATCTCTCCTCATACGTCAGTCCTGCCGTCCCAGGAATCAGTCTGGCAAACCTTCTCTGCACTCCCTCCAGAGCAAGAACATCTTTCCTCAGATAAGGAAACCAAAACTGCACACAATATTCCAGGTGTGGCTTCACCAAGACCCTGTATAATTGCATCAAGCTACCCCTGCTGTACTCAAATCCTCTCACTATGAAGGCCAACACCCAATTTGCCTTTTTTACTGCCTGCTGCACCTGCATGCTTACCTTCAGTGACTGGTGTACAAGGACACCTAGGTCTCACTGTACATTTCCCCCTCATTCAGATAATAATCTGCCTTCCCATTTGTGATACCGAAGTAGATAACCTCACACATATCCACATTATACTGCAGAGTAGTTTATTCACTAGCTTAGCAACTACTTCTGCCAGCCTCCCGGGAATAACTCCTGCACTGCCGCCATGTGTCCTCTTTTGTAGCCATGCCATCATGTTCTCATGTGACCACTCAATACACACCAAAAATAGAAATCTCTTTTTTTCATAATTTAATAGTGTGGAATCTCCCAAGCGGGGTCTGTTCTGGATAATATCAGCTTTCAGAAAACACATGAAAATCAATTTAGTTGGCAATCAGCCAATGACTGATCTCTATCATTTTACAAGCTGGACCCTTGGATCTGATCACAAAGTGAATCTTTGACTGTGCTCACATGCCCCAATTGAGACAAGGCTGGAACATCGCTGAGGGGCTCGTGTGGAAGAGAGGCCACTTTGCAGCCCTGAGTAAGTGGAACTGCTAAAGCACACATGAGCATTAATCCCCACTCCAAATCCTCCAATCCAAGTCACTAGTCATGCACTGAACCTTAGGGAGCAGATTTGTTCCATTGACCCCAATCCCATAAACCCCAACCTAATTTCTCTAGGTTATCTAAGCCTAACGGCAGAAGCAATTTCTTCCCTTTCTTCAAAACAACCTCCCCTCCAAGCAATTTGTGATGGTGGCAGTGGGACCGGCCAAGATAACTCCTCCAGCACCACACATGTTCCTTCTCTCCCATCCTTGCTGTCCCTCCAACCATAGCTGTTGTCTCTTGAGAAGCAATAAGAGTGAAAGAAAGGTGATTGGAGAAGCTGGAGTAATGAGCATGGGAGAGGCAGAATCTGAGAAGCAGCTCCTCACAGATTCTGTCTCTCCCACGTTCAGGAGTAATTTTTCTCTCATTTGTCACCCCCATTATTGATTTTTACACAGGCTTCAGAGGATGAATTAAAGGATGAATTTTGCACCAGCCCCATGTATTTTGAACTCTGGGTGAAAGTAATTTAGTGTCATGATAAAAACATCCACATTATGAAAACAGGTAATCAGCTAAGATACGTTAAAATTATTAGCATTTTCATACATTAATCAGCTGGAAGTCACTAAACTGGTTCTCTGAATACCCACCTCTGATTATTACTTTGCCATTTGATCATGTGAGAAATTAATTTTGTCGCCAAGAAGATAGATTTTATTTGGGAAATTTCTGATCTATGAAGCCTGTGTGCAGAAGTAAAGAACCTCAGGTTCCAAATTTTCAATATGTGACTTTGGCCATATTTAGCACACCAAAGTTCAGAAAGTGCACAGTAAATTGCAAAATCCATATCTCCCTCTAAGAGAAGATATTTTAAAGATGTTTATGTATTTACAAAATATAGCAATTAAAATAAAAATCCAACCACATAAATTGGAGACATGATTTGCAAAAATGTTACCTAATATAAATGAACACTGTATTTTTGCACATTAATGCTATTCATTGTTAAATTGTTAAACCAAATTCCTGTCATTTTAATAGCAGTGTTCTGGAATACTGCTGTCAGATTATGACTTAAGGGTTTGTAAACTTCAGGCATGCTGTGCACAAATTACTTTTAGTTCAACTGAGTTACCTATTTATAGTTATTGCATATCAGTAGCCTTGGCTTGTTGAGCAATGTTACTTTTTGTACATGGTCTTTGAATTTTACTGTATGAATAATATTTAATATGAGACCACATCCCTCACGAAGTACTATGTTAGAGGGATAACTTGCCTAAAAATCTGACTTCCCCTAATGCTTCAGGATGGAATGCTATGAGTAACTCAACCATGGAGATACATGATTCATTACTTGGTATCCCAGAATTGTTAAGAATATTACAATCTTCCTCTGTAATCCTGAACTGTAAAGCCCATTGGTGCCAAGTCAAGGTGATCTCCAGAAGTCCAGCATCAGTAATGTAGTTAAATAGGGTAAGCATTTAATCAAGTTGAAGTATTCTCACAGCAGACAAGAAAGTAAAAGCTGAATCCCTTCACTTCTAATGTTTAAACTTTACATATATTGGAATTAACTATTGGGACACACACATTTGATTAAGAGTGGAGGCTAAAATATCACAAACAAAGTAAATGTAGAATTTCTTATAGTGGACAAATTTGACATACAACAAATAACATTACTCTTTCAGAACCATTGAGGTTGCTGAGGAGGAACTGTGAATAGTAAAATCAGTTAAAATCCAATTATACTCCATTCAACAAGAAGTAACTTTTTTAAGTGATGCTAAGAGAGTAAAAATGATTGTTTCATTGATTTCTCATTAGCTTCACTCTGGGGCCCTCAACGGCAAACCCTCTGGAGAAGTATAGAATCACGTCAGAAACTTCCAGATTTCTGCATTTGGCTCTGTGGACTCCAGAAATTGCTGTTAGTTTCAGAGGAGTATTGATGGCGAACAGTAACAATTTAATCATCATTACTACCACACAAAATCCTGCCCATTCTGTTAAAGCGCGCACATGGATAATGAGAACAAAATAAATAGGGGCTAGAATATGCCATTTGCCCCCTCAGGCATACTCCATCATTCAATAAGATCATAGCTGATCTGATTGTGGTCTTAAGTCCATTTTCCTGTCTGCCTCCTATAACCCTTGATTCTGTTGTCAGTGAAAAATCTGTCTGACTCAGCCTTAAGAATGTTTAATGACTCAGCCTCCATTGCTTTCTGAGGTAGAGACTTCCAAGGATTCACAAACCTCTTGAGAGGAAATTCTTCCCCATCTCAATCCTAAATGGGAGTCTCCTTATTTTGAAACTGTGGCCCCAGTTCTAGATTTTCCCCCACTCCCAAGAGGAAACGTCTTCCCAGCCTTGTCAGGCCCCCTTCAGAATCTTGTATGCTTCAATAAGATCGCCTCTCATTCTTCTGAACTTGAATGAATATAGGACCAACCTGCTCAATCTTTCCTAATAAGGCAAGGCCTTTATCTAAGGAATCTACCAAGTGATCCTTTTCTGAACTGCTTCCAATGCAAGTACAATCCTCCTTAAGAAAGCTGATCAAAATGTACACAGCACTCCAGGCATGGTCTTGACAATGCCCTGTATCGTTTTAGCAAGACTTCCCTACTTTTATACTCTATCCCCCTTGCAATAAAAACTAACATTCTGTTTTCCTTCCTAATTATTTTGTTACAATCAGGTGAGGTGTCAAATGGCTCCCCTCCCTTTTCCTTTTCCCATTTGACTGTAAGGGTTTTTTGTGAAAAGGATGTACTTGCCAATTCAGTGAGTGGAAAATTGTTCATGTGCTGTGATCATAAAAGAACAAATGAAGTAGGTTTTGTTGAGTTTAACAAAGAAAGAAGTTAGCTTTATTGTACTTAACTTGGTCAAAATAAACTAATAAATCAGCCTTGACTTGCGCATGCACATGTTCACACACACGCGCACATACACACACATATACACACACGCGCACACACACACTCAAAGGTTCGTGTACACAAACAGGTTACAGCATGGGAGGATAGATTGCATAAGTTGAAGATGTAGATGGCTGTTCTGTTCATCTGGAGATGACTGCTTTAATTTCCTTTAAAAGTCTCTATGCAACAGGGTGGTCATAGCAAATAGGCTTCAAAGGCTTGGAAGAGGAAAGAAGGCGGGACCTCACTCGGGTCTTCCCTCATCAGCATCTTAGCTACTTTTCCCCTCTCTGCAGAGAGAGTAAACACAGAAAGGGTGGGTCTGTCACATGATCGTCACCCAGTGTTTTAAATATGATTGTTACTAGTGTTGTCAATAACTTTATACACTTCAACCAGTTTATACTAGAACTCGTTTACCCAGGTGCTCTTACTCATGAGACGAAGGACAAGAATCGTTTCGCCATTTAACCCAATTTTATTAACACATTTTTATTATACAAACTCTGTACAAAAACATCTCTCAATTTCCACATTAAATTGATACTTCATGCTATCTGATTTCTAATACTATCTGTGTTGATGAACTTGACCGAACTGCTGGGTTCGATTCACTGCGCTCCACTGTCTCTTGAACTCAGGGCCTTCTTCACAAAGGTTGACCTCACACACACTCTTCCGTCATCACTGAGTCTCCGCCTAGTCCTTGCTGTAGGTTGAGTCTTCACTGGGATCGAGTCAAGTCTTTGCTGGGGGTATCCTCCAGGTATCTCTTATCCCACTATTCGTGCTTTTCTGGAAGGTTCTCTGGCTTCCAGCCAATGGGGTTACCAGGCAGGGGTCGCAGCACCCAATGAAATTGCCAATTCCATATATGGAAGACACCAGGGTGCCCGAGGTGTCCATCCTCAGGTGCACAGGGTGCATGTAGCCCCCTTTCCATATATGGTGACGGCGGGAATCTTAGGTGCCAGAAAGTCTGGCTGAAACTGGGGAATGCACAAATACTGTGCTTATTTGGTCAGGGCTGAGCACCTCCAGTTCTAGCTCCAGAACAAGTCAGGACTTGCCCTTGCTCGCCTTTGAACTGTTTGCGGTTAAACTTAGCCTGTCCAAATTCTCATCAGGCCTGGCTGCAGAGGTTGGATGTTGTTTAATTTATATTGTCTAATTCTGCATCAGGCCCAGTTGCTCAGACCGGCCACACTAGTGTACTCTGCCTGATAACTTAATCAGTTCATGTCTGAGAATTCCCCCTCTCAGGCAGGGTCCCATTGTCCAAGCAATTAGGTTTAATGGTTCATCTCCACCAGTTGAATATCTCAGGTGATTGCCTTGAAGCCTTCCTAATCAAGATAAGTGGTTCACTGATCTTCCCTCGGTCATTGTTCTTGATTGGTCTTTGCAGACATGGCGTTTCCATCTCAGATTAGTATGTGAGTGCTACAGTGTTACAAATTGGTTGGCCATCTTTAACTGCGAGCTCAAGTCACTTTTAGTCTCAGTTTTAAAAAGTTTGTTTTTAACAGTTCAATTCTGGTTTCCACTTGAGGGATTATAAATCATTTGACACAAAACATGTTTTCGTGACAACTTGTTTTACCTGCATGCTAACTTTTTGTGATTTACAAAGACATTCACATCCCTCTGTGCTGCAGTATTCTGCAGTCCCTCTCCATTTTCTATGTTTCCTGTCAAAGTGGACAACCTCCCATTTCCCACTTTATGCTCCATCTACCAGTTCTTTTCCCACTTACTTAACTTGTTTATACCCTTTGCAGACATTATATTCCACTTTGTTCCCCACCTGTTTTTGTATCGTAAGCAAATTTGGCTACAATACAGTCTGTCCCTTCATCCAAATCATTAATTTAGATCATAAAATTGTTCAAGTCCTAGCATTGATACCTGTGGCACTCCACTAGTTACAGTTTGCTATTCTGAAAATAATTCCTTTATCCCGACTCTCTGTTTTCAGTTAGTTATCCAGGTCTCTGTCCATGCTAATATATCATCCCTCAACACCTCTTATCTTGTGTAGTGACTTTATATGTGGCACCTTATCAAATGCTTTTTGGAAATTGAAATACACAATGTTTACTGGTTCGCCTTTATTCACCCTGCTTGTTACATCAAAGGCCTTTTGGCCAAGATCAAGTATAGTATCAACATGTTGTGCTTGGTTGAAGTCATTAGGTTACATTTTAGCTTCATTTGAAGCAATTTTTAAAAGCGGCGTCTCGGCCTTTTGGCGAAGATGCAAGTGAGATCAAGCCTTGGAGGAGGAGTTATGCCTACTCCAATCAGCTTGGATCATGTAGATCAAGCCAAAGACAGGAGGTGAGAGCCCTGTCTTGTCAGCTTGGATCGGGAATGTCTCAACTTGTTGAGACTCTAAATTGGACTTGATTTGATTGAATTGGAATTTTAAAAAGTTACATCAAAGGAATGCTAATAACTTCGTTGGACATGATTTCCTTTTCACAAAACCATGTTGATTCTGCCTAATAGTATTGTCAGGTGCTATCTCTTTAATAATAGCTTCTAGCATTTTCCAATGACAGATGTTAGGCTAATTGGCCTATAGTTTCCTGCTTTCTGTCCGCCTCTTTGCTTGAACAGGGTATTGCATTTGTGTTCATCCAATCCTTCTGTACCTTTCCAGAATCTGGAGAATTTTGGAAGATTATAACCAATGCATCCACTATCTCTGCAGCCATTACCTTTAAGATCCTCAGATGCAGGCCATCAGGTTCAGGGTACTTGTCAATGTTAAACTTTCATTAGTTTTTCTCTAATGATAGCAATTAGCTTTAAGTTCTTTGCTCCCTTTAACCTCTTGATCTTCCACTGTGAAGACGATACAAAATGCTTGTTCAAAGCCTCTTCATTTCCCGTTATCAATTCGCCAGTCTCATCCTCTAAGGGACCCAGGCTCACTTTAGCTACTCACTTTTAAAGCTTTTCCTGCCTGTTATAGAACAAAGAAAATTACAGCACAGGAACAGGCCCTTCAGCCCTCCAAGCCTGCACTGACCATGCTGCCTGACTTAACTAAAACCCCCTACCCTTCCGGGGACCATATCCCACTATTCCCATCCTATTCATGTATTTGTCAAGACGCCCCTTAAAAGTCACTACCGTATCCGCTTCCACTGCCTCCCCCGACAACGAGTTCCAGGCACTCTCTGTGTAAAATATCTGCCTCGTACATCTCCTTTAAACCTTGCCCCTCGCATCTTAAACCTGTGTCCCCTAGTAATTGACTCTTCCACCCTGGGAAAAAGCTTCTGACTATCCACTCTGTCCATGCCTCTCAATCTTGTAGACTTCTATCCAGGTCACCCCTCAATCTCCGTCGTCCCAGTGAGAACAAACCAAGTTGTTCCAACCTCTCCTCATCGCTAATGCCCTCCATACCAGGCAGCGTCTTGGTAAATCTTTTCTGTACCCTCTCCAAAGCCTCCACATCCTTCTGGTAATGTGGCGACCAGAATTGACCACTATATTCCAAGTGCAGCCTAACTAGGTTCTATAAACTTACTAATTAGCAAACTTACTAATTTACAAACTTAATAATTAAACCAGTTACATTTTCCTCCAAATCATTTATATATATATATATATATATATATTACAAACAGCAAAGGTCCCAGCACTGATCCCTGAGGAACGCCACTTGTCACAGCCTTCCATTCAGAAACGCACCCTTCCACTGCAACTCTCTGTCTTCTTTGACCGAGTAAGAAGTCTCACAACACCAGGTTAAAGTCCAACAGGTTTATTTGGTAGCAAACGCCACTAGCTTTCGGAGCGCTGCTCCTTTATCAGGTGAGTGGGAGATCTGTTTGACCGAGCCAGTTTTGTATCCACCTTGCATCTCACCTCTGATCCCATGCGACTTCACCTTCTGCACCAGTCTGCCTTGAGGCAGACTGGTGCAGATTATATTTTTAATCTTGCTAGTTTTCTCTCATTATTCAGTTTCTCGCCTTTTAAATTTTTTTTTAGTAATCCTTTGCTTTTTCCTTAAATTTTCCCAATCTTTTGGCCTATCGCTCATCTTCTCAACATTGTAACCCTTTTCTTTCAGTTTGATAACCACCCTTAACTTCCTTAGTTAGTCATGCATGGTCCTTTCTCATTTGAATGTATCATTATTGAGTGTTCTGAAATGTCTCATTATTTGTTTCCTTTACTATGTACAGAGGTAATCACAGTTCATTTAATTCAACTCTGCTTTCATACTCTTGCATTTGCCTTTACTTAAGTTTAAGACACTTAGTATGGAACCATATTTCTGACCCATAAATTGAATGTGAAATTCTGTCATGTCATAATCACTGTTAACTAAAGGATGCTTTACTGTGAGGTCATTAATTAATCCTGCCTCATTGTGCATTAAGAATATATTATTATAGGAAACTGTCCCAAATGCACTCTATGTTTTCATCCTTTTGGCTACCTTTCCCAAATTAATTTTCTCAATTGATATGAAGGTTAAAGTAACCCATGATTACTGCA
Organism: Mustelus asterias; assembly: GCF_964213995.1. Classification (NCBI taxonomy): domain Eukaryota; kingdom Metazoa; phylum Chordata; class Chondrichthyes; order Carcharhiniformes; family Triakidae; genus Mustelus; species Mustelus asterias. The sequence goes on from NC_135819.1 coordinate 58,167,372, forward strand.
GTATCTTTCTTGCAAGCCCCCTGTTATTTTTTGATGTTCAACATGCCCGACTGTGTGGCTACTGTTAGGGGGCCTTCAAACTAGTCCCACCACATTTGCTGTTCCTCATCTCCATCCAAACTGATTCTATATCTTGATCTTCTGAACTAAGATGATCTCTTATGATTGTACTAATCTCATCCTTTATTAACACAGCAACCCTGACTTTTCCTTTCCTCCTGTCCTTCTGAAATGACAAATACACTTGAATATTCAGGTCCCAGCCTTGGTCACCTTGCAATCATGGCCCTGTTATGAAGTTGTTATTATCAGGGAGATGGCGATGTAGTGGTAATGTTACTGGACTTGCAATGCAGAGGCCCAGTCTAATGTTCTGGGGACAAGAGTTCAAATCTCACCACAGCAACTGGTGAAATTTAAAATCAGTTTATAATATGGAACTGAAAAGCTTTTCTCAACAATGGTGACCATGAAACCATTGTCGATTGTCTTTAAATTTTCCAATTTCTTCTCACTTGAACTGTCCCCTCAACTAATTAGTTTAAAATCTTCGCTACCGCATATGAATCACCAGTACATTGGTCCCAGCACAGTTCAGGTGAAGACCATCCAAACAGTACAGCTCCCTTTTTCCCCAGCACTGATGCCAGTGCTCCATGAATCAAAACCTTTTTTCACCCACACAAATCTTTGATCCACACATTCAACTCTCTGATCTTATTTATACGATATCAGTTTGCTCATGGCTGAAGTAGTAATCCAGAAGTTACTACCTTTGTGATTATGTTTTTTAATTTAATGTCCATCTGCTCATAGTCTCTAAGCATAACCTATTTCTTAACCCTATCTGTGTCTGTGGTACAAAGATGGACCACGACAGCTGGATCCTTCCTCTTTTCCACTCCCAAGTTCCTTTCCAGCCCTGAAGATATGTCCTTAACCCTGGCACCTGTCAAGCAACACAGTCTTTGGGACCTGAACTCTTAGCAGCAGAGAACCATATCTTTCCTTACAACTTTCCCCTACTACAGCCACATTGCTTTTAGCTCCCCCCACTTGACTGGCCCTCTGTCATGATCAGTTTGCTCATCCTCCCTGCAGTCGCTGTTCTCATCCACACAAGCTGCAAGAACTTTGAAACAAAGAAAATTACAGCACAGGAACAGGCCCTTCAGCCCTCCAAGTCTGCACCGACCATGCTGCCTGACTTAACTAAAACCCCCGACCCTTCAGGGGACCATATCGCTCTATTCCCATCCTATTCATGTACTTGTCAAGATGCCCCTTAAAAGTCACTACCGTATTCGCTTCCACTACCCTCCCCGGCAACGAGTTCCAGGCACCCACTACTCTCTGTGTAAAAAATCTGCCTCGTACATCTCCTTTAAACCTTGCCCCGCGCACCTTAAACCTGTGTCCCCTAGTAATTGACTCTTCCACCCTGGGAAAAAGCTTCTGACTATCCACTCTGTCCATGCCTCTCATAATCTTGTAGTCTTCTATCAGGTCTCCCCTCAACCTCCATCGCTCCAGTGAGAACAAACCAAGTTTCTCCAACCTCTCCTCATAGCTAATGTCCTCCACACCAGGCAACATCCTGGTAAATCTTTTCTGTACCCTCTCCAAAGCCTCCACATCCGTCTGGTAGTGTGGCGACCAGAATTGAACACTATATTCCAAGTGCAACCTCACTAAGGTTCTATAAAGCTGCAACATGACTTGCCAATTTTTAAACTCAATACCCCGGCCGATGAAGGCATGCATGCCATATGCCTTCTTGACTACCTTCCCCACCTGCATTGCCACTTTCAGTGACCTGTGTACCTGTACACCCAGATTCCTTTGCCCATCAATACTCTTAAGGGTTCTGCCATTTACTGTATATTTCCTCTGTATTAGACCCTCCAAAATGCATTACCTCACATTTATCCAGATTAAACTCCATCTGCTATCTCTCCGCCTAAGTCTCCAACTGATCTATATCCCGCTGTATCCTCTGATGGTCCTCATCGCTATCCGCAAACCCACCAACCTTTGTGTCGTCCGCAAACTTACTAATCAATCCAGTTGCATTTTCCTTCAAATCATTTATAGATATATATATATATATATATATATATATATTACAAACAACAAAGGTCTCAGCACTCATCCCTGAGGAACACGACTTGTCACAGCCCTCCATTCAGAAACGCACCCTTCCACTGCTGCCCTCTGTCTTCTTTGACTGAGCCAATTTTGTACCCACCTTTCCAGGTCACCTCTGATCCCATGCGACTTCACCTTCTGCATCAGTCTGCCATGAGGGACCTTGTCAAAGGCCTTACTGAAGTCCATGTAGACAAATCCACTGCCCTACACTCATCAATCATCTTCGTCACTTCCTCGAAAAACTCGATCAAGTTGATGAGACATGACCTCCCCTTCATAAAACCATGTTGCCTCTCACTAATACGTCCACTTATTTCCAAGTGGGAATAAATCCTGTCCCGAACAATCCTCTCCAATAATTTCCCTACTACTGATGTAAGGCTCACCGACCTGTAATTACCTGGATTATTCTTGCTACCCTTCTTAAACAAAGGAACAACATTGGCTATTCTCCAATCCTCTGGGACCTCCCCTGTAGCCAGTGAGGATACAAAGGTTTCTCTCAAAGCCCCAGCAATTTCCTCCCTTGCCTCTCTTAGTATTCTGGGGTATATCCCATCAGGCCCTGTGGACTTGTCTACTTTAATGTTTCTCAAGAACTCCAATACCTCCTCCTTTTTGATCTCAACATGACTCAAACTATCTACACATCCTTTCCCAGACTCATCATCCACGAAGTCCTTCTCTTTGGTGAATACTGATGCAAAGTACTCATTTAATACCTCGCCCATTTCCTCTGGCTCTACACACAGATTCCCTCCCTTGTCCTTGAGTGGGCCAATCCTCTCCTTGGCTACCCTCTTGCTCTTTATATATGGATTAAAAGCCTTGGGATTTTCCTTAATCCTGCTGGCCAATGCTTTTTCATGACCCCTTTTAGCCCTCCTTACTCCTTGCTTATGTTTCTTTCGACTTTCCTTGTATTACACACTTGCTTCATGTGTTCCCAGCCTCCAAGCTTTGACAAATGCTTTCTTTTTCTCTTTGACTAGGCTCACAATATCTCTCGTTATCCAAGGTTCCCAAAACCTGCCATACTTATCCTTCATCCTTACAGGAATGTGCCGGTTCTGAATCCCTATCAACTTACACTTGAAAGCCTCCCACATGCCAGATGTTGATTTGCCCTCAAACATCTGCCCCCAATCTACATTCTTCAGTTCCTGCCTAATATTGTTGTAATTAGCCTTCCTCCAATTTCACACCTTAACTTGAGGACTACACTTATCTTTATCCATCAGTACCTTGAAGCTTACTGAATTGTGGTCACTTTTCCCGAACTGCTCCCCTACTGAAACATCGACCACCTGGCCGGGCTCATTCCCCAATACCAGGTCCAGTACGACCCCTTCCCTCGTTGGACTATCTACATACTGTTTCGGGAAGCCCTCCTGGATGCTCCTTACAAACTCTGCCCCATCCACGCCCCTAGCACTAAGTGAGTTCCAGTCAATATAGGGGAAATTAAAATCTCCCACCACAACAACCCTGTTACTTTTACACCTTGCCAAAATCTGTCTACATATCTGTTCCTCAATCTCTCGCTGGCAGTTGGGTGGCCTATAGTAAATCCCCAACATTGTGACTACACCTTTCCTATTCCTGAGCTCTACCCATATTGCCTCGCTGTATGAGCCCTCTGAGGTGACCTCCCGGAGTACAGCTGTGATATTCTCCTTAACCAGTAGTGCAACTCCCCCACCCCTTTTACATCCCCCTCTATCCCGCCTGAAACATCTGTATCCTGGAATGTTAAGCTGCCAATCCTGTCCTTCCCTTAACCAAGTCTCTGTAATGGCAACAACATCATAGTTCCTAGTACTAACCCAAGCTCTAAGTTCGTCTGCCTTACCTGTTACACTTCTCGCATTGAAACAAATGCACCTCAGTCCACCAGGCCCTCTCTGATTAGCAATCCCACCCTGCCTGCTGTTTCTCTGAGTCTTACTAGCCCTACTCTCTGGTTCCCCTTCAGCTAATTCACCTTTGCTTTGGTTCCCACCCCCCTGCCAAACTAGTTTAAATCCTCCCGTGTGACCAGTTGAATAACTGCAAGGGCTGAGGCTCCTCTCGTGTTACCTACTGGATCTTTATACTTTCCTCATTCACAATCACACTCTACTGTTTCTGACCATGGATCAAATTCAAAGTGAAGCCTAAGACATGTGACTGCCTTATCGAACAATGGGTCCAGGTAACCTTCCTCTCCCCTGATGTATCTCAGTGTCTGAAGCTCAGACTCCAGCTAATCAACTCTGAGCTGATGTTCCTCAAACTGCATCTGCTTAGTGCAGCTGTTTAGCAGCTCTACACGGTACAGCTGCTACCCAGCACCTGCCTTGCCATCTTTACTTTTATTTAATAAATTAGGTTTAGAAATATCACTCAATGATTAACTATAGTCATATGACGTGGTTTAACTAATTGAAATATAAATTTAATAATACTTATCCTTCATCAGTACCAATTTAAACAATTGTCCCTGTTGATGAAGAAAAAAACTTAAAACTCACCAATTGCTCACCTACCTGATCACCTAATTAATGTTTCCGGGTTTCAACTCTCAAATCCTGCTGCTGATCTCCAGGTCCTCTCTCTCAGACCACTTCATTTTTTTTTTAAAAGGCCAGAACAGCATCTCCTCCCTCACTGCACCAAATTTCCTCACTTACTAAATTCCCAAGCTTATATTTATCTTGAGCTGCACTAATTCACAAGCTGCTACCTTTGTGCTTGCAAGAATGACACAGCAGCACAGTGGTTCGCACTGCTGTCTCACAGCGTGAGGGCCGGGGTTCAATTCCAGCCTTGGGTGACTATCTGTGTGGAGTTTGCACGTTCTCCCCGTGACTGCGTGGGTTTCCTCCAGGTGCTCCAGTTTCCACCCTCAGTCCAAAAATGTGCAAGTTAGGTGGATTGGCCATAGTAAATGCGCAGGGCTACAGAGATATGGCAGAGTCGAGGGTCTTGGTGGACCAAATGGCCTCTTTCTGCACATGTAGATATGGTTCTAAGGTATTGGAGAATGCAAAGTGCTTATGGCACACCAAGGAGTTGATGCTTTCAGATCAATGGGAAAAATAATGCAGAAGAAATTGAAGTAAGCAACACCGTTTAATTAAACATACAACTCTGACTCTGTGTACCCAAGGATGAACTGGAATTTTACTTTTGTTTTGCTTCGAGTCAGGGACAATTAAGTCTACAGTTGCCTCTTTAAGATGATATAGGATATACGTCTATTAAAGTTATCTTATTATCTTTCCTAACTGATCCTCAAAAAAATTAGATCCCAACTTTATTAATTAATATGGGCAAAGAAAAATTGCTGAAGGCTTCTAAAGACAAATAATTGTGACCTAATTTTCAAAGCTGAGGATATTGTCTTGCAGAAAAAAACAGCATTATGCAACTGTACAGGAACAAAATTTGACCATAATGTTTAGTGACATTTCAGCTCACATACAGTTAGAACATGGATGTGTACGCCCTTGAAAGGAAAAACTATATATCTATCAGATGGAGAATAATGTATAAATTAAACTTTATTATTCATCTTTATTTTGACAAAATATTACTTCATATAGGTTTTGAACAGATTTGTATGAGGCTTTTAAAAAACATTACCACACAAAAATGTGTGGTATGTTTTTGCTGTTTCTCAGCTTGCATTAGAATTAATTTTGCTTTAGTAACTCTGATCTAAATTAAGTGCACTTGTCTAGATGTTATAATCAGGTCAAAAAGTAATTTTTAAATGATCCTGTTTGTAGAGTTGGAATAAATTCCAGAGGAACTGAGTTGAAGTTTTAGCTGTTAAGTACTATTTAAATTGCAACTCCATCAGTATTACCAACCTCTAAAATACGGGTATTATGAGATTTTAATGACACACCTTTATGCAGTAGCCAGATACCCTTTGAACCTAATTTTCCTTTTAGCATAAAGCTATTCTTCCCCACCATGAAAGATTTATGTTGAACCTACTGTATTACTCTGTATTTTAATTTTATTTCAAATGGACTGATCCTCAGGAGAGAAGGTTATAAAAATGAAATATTTATTGTCGCTTATTGCTTTTGGATTTTGGAGAATGTTAATATGTACTGCTATGTCAGTTGTTAACTAATTTAATGTACAAAATGGGCAAAATAGCTAATGGCAACATTGTCAAGAGCAAAATGAGAGTGCATTGTAAACTACAGAATATTTTTATGACTAGAATTTGCAAGTAAGGAGATACAAAATCACTGCTATATCAAGTTCATTAAGTTAATGAACTCTGAATCCTGAGGAAATGGTTTCTCATTGTACACATAATGATACTCATGAAAGACTCAATCCGATATTTGTTTTAAAACTGCTAGGTATTAATTAGGGTAATTTATAAAACGTAACACCATAGCCAGTGGGATGCTTATATGAAGGTAGGGATCCTTACTTGAAGAGTAAATATTTCAAGTGAAGACAGAATTTGCTTTGGTTCTACTTTCCCTCCACATCAACAGCCCAATGACACTCATTGTTAAGGCTTCTACTTAATGAACATTGGGTAAATGGCAACTAATAAATTGTCTCACTGCAGTGAGTTATAATTTTGAGGAAGGAAGTTTCCAGAAGGGAGATGTGTTCAACATTTGCCAAATATAATTGCTTTCAATTCTTAAGGAGTATAGGCAGGTAGGCAATTAGCCTTAGTCCAAGAGGGATAATGAGTTATGTAACTTGAGGGATATCACTCCACTTCAAACATGGGGCAGGCAAGGAAGAGGTCTGCTTCAGCTGGAACAGAACTTGAACCTGCACTGTTGGTGTTATTCTGAAACATGTGCTAACCATCTAACCCACTGAGCTAACCGGCCCCTTCAAGAGTATATATAAGGGTAAGATGTTTGCAGATGAAAGTGAACTGGCAAGGACTGCAAACATCTAGAGAGAAGTTAATCTAACATATAATGAACTTGATAGGTTGGGAGGCAGTGTTGACCAATGGCAGATATCATTTAATGTAGGTGATTACTGTCTTGAGATTTGGAAAGGTCACATTTTCTCTCACAGGAGGGAATTCCCACATTCTCTATTGCTTCTCACATGCCATTCTTCCTCCAACTGAATGGAAGACTAGGCCGCTGAGTTTACTGCTGTTACAAGCAAAGCATCTTGACATATTAACATGAGGCAGTACTGTTCATGTTGCACTGGCAAAAACAGTTTCTCCTCCCACATTTTTCATTTTGACCAAATTAATGACCAGCTGGTAATAAAATTTACCCAAATGAGAAAAAGTATTTGAATGTCAAACTTAGCGATTGCTCTGTCTATTGGTTGTACACTGAACACACAGCTACTTAGATTAGCAGGTCATGGTGCCCTCAGTGATCACTATTTTAGACATCTCTTATGCTATTTTTGGGAGAAATGCTTTTTGTCAGAAACATTTAAATTTACATTGCTTCCCTATTGTTCTTGGTGAAAACTGGTGTTGTAATACAAAAGATATTGGGTCTTAACTTCAAGCTTCCCAGTGTTGGATTGAGGGGGTGGGGAGGGCCAACTTATCTTCTCCATGGCCTTTCAAGTACATTTGAATTTCACGAGACCTTTAAACTTACCTGGTTTACTGCAGCTGGTGATGTTAAAAATGGGGGCCCTCCCTCACTTTAATTCTCCTAAACCTCAATGCTTGGCCCCAGGGACGCACTACACTACCTGGATCTCCCCTGGCCTGAATTGGAAGGTTGGACAAAATAGGATTGAAGAAAAATTGAAATAGGTAATGGGGCACAGAGTGAACTTGAGAAGCTGTCACAGGCAAATGATCTATTAACAAAATATAAAGTATATTAGCAAAACGAGTTGGTGACATCTGCTCAGTAGGTAAAGGTAAGCGCGATAATGCATCAGCTTTCTCACCTTCTGTTGTCCAGTTCCATGACTGTTTCACACATAGTAAATTATGCAGTGGTTTCAATAATGTAGATAAATTAGGAACAAATTTGCCATAGTCTACTAATCTTAGAAAGGACCTCAGACGGAAGTGGTGCTTCTAAAATAGCTTCCATCTTTTTAATGTACGTCTTTGCTATTAATAATGTGAACCAAATACTGGACTGACACCTGGAAAAAGTCTCATTTTTCTTTCTTGATATGCAGATCATGTACTTAAAGATGTTTCATTGTTGTTTCTAAATTATTCAGGTGCTCTTATTCACAGGACCCTGTAATTAGAATATTTAATTAGATAATATTGTACACTAAAAAGTCCATTTAAAATCTGATCCATTGATTTTTGGAATAGGGCTGGTGCAGATGTTATTCCAAAAGGCAATCATTTATAACAAAAAAGACCTTCATGTGTAACGATGGTAAGCAATGGTTAAGATTCAGCGGCCATATTCATCTGTAAATATGCATTTGAAAGATAAATCTTGCCAAATTTCTGCCCACTGAAAACCCAGCAAACAAATCTTCAAATAAAGGAAGTGAATGTTGATCAGCACGCAACACTGGATTTATGGTTGTTTTAAAATCACCACAAAGATGAACTGAACCATTTGGTATCATGACAGATATGATGGGGTAGCCAAGTCACTCACTATCACCAGCTTTTAACACACCAGTGTTAACAAGTTGTATTAATTCTTCCTCGACCTTGGGACGAATTGCACATGGCACCACTCTTGCTTTGAGACTTTTGGGTTGACTATTGGGCTTCATCTTGAGTGTCACTTGAACTCCCTTAATTGAGCCAAGTGTTTCTTCGAATACATTCTTGTATTTATCCAAAAGGTTCTGTAGGTCTGTTTTGGCATCAACCAGTCTGTTGGCAGCCCTCTAGTTAAGCTTTATTGTCTCCAACCATGATCTCCCAAATAGAGCTGGAAAATTACCGTGGACCATATAGAGAGGCAAATCTACACTCAACTCTAAGTTGACCATGATGTAACCTTTTAATGGCATGATGTCTTCTGTACATGTCCTTAAAATCACAGCTGGATTTAAAGAAAGATGTTTCAGCTTTTGCTGGCACGTAGCCTCAGGAATTAAAGATAAAGCAGAACGAGTATCAATCTCCATCCTAATATAAAAAAAACAAAGTAACGTGGATGCTGGAATCTGAAGCAAACAAAAAATCCTGGAAAATCTCAGCAGGTCTGACAGCATCTGTGGAGAGAGAACAGAGCTAACATTTCGTGCCTGGTACTTTTCTCACTGTTCGCGAAAAAACAAAATCCTGACATGTCGCCAATTTTCTTTTTGTAGTGTCCTAACAACGTTAGGGGTCTTGAGTTTTAAACAAAAAGAAATGATGTGGTTTGCATGCACAATTTCAAAGTAACATGCAATAGGTTTATTGAAAGAGATATTCTCTGCACAGAACATAAAATGAAACTAAGACAGTGAAACATCCTGATCTTAATATCAATTCATGTGACCTGCTTTTAAATCAATCTTGCAACCACTTGAACAGAAGGTCAGGGACGAGTCGGAGGGTCAGGGAATAGCTTTAGGGAGGTCAGGGGCAGGGGTTGTATACTTACCAAGGAGTTAGGCCTGGTTTTATTCCTGTTTAACATTTCCAGGGTAAATATTCCTTTAAGTAAGTCAGAACCATCTGAAGTCTTTGGCCCTGATTTTACTAGCATAGCCACCCGAGGCTCTTAAGATCGCACCCGAGGCCAAAGGGGAATGCCGTTCTGCGAGCCTCGCCTGCTCCAGTTTCAGGGTGCCGTGCCGGTAAAATCAGGGCTTTTGACTCCAAATCAGAGTTGGAGACTTTTTCAGTCCCGGAAGCAAAGAAATTGCCCATTTAAAGTTGAAAGTTCACTGGCAATTCCCGTGGAGTCCTTGCATCGGGCCTTACAAGGGGTTCCCCAGCATATCTTCTGGATTACAACCGTTTGGAGATTGGAAAATCTGGGCCATCATCTTTTGATCAAATGTAAAGTCTGCAACCATAGATGGTGCCAAAAGTGACCTGGCACAAACCCAATAGAATTGGCTTCTGCCCCATTTTGCAAGTGCTGGGTGAGGGCAGAGCACAGATTTAATCGTATTGGAACACAGGCTGTAAGAGACTTCTGTAAACATAATGAAATAAGTGTTTTTGTCTGGTTCCTGGGAAATAAATATATCATTTTCCTAAAATGTCATAGCTTAACCGTAAAGATTTTATGCTCTCTCTTTTTGAGATCTTGAAACAGTGAATAATCACATGGGTCCAAACCTTTCTTCAAGAATAACTGAGAGACTATCAATGTTAAATAGCAAGTTGGACAGCTCTGGTATCCACATGTGCCCTTAGCATGGAAATCAGAAAATTGCTGTCCAATTTTCCCAACTTCGCTCTAACAGTATATTTAATTCTTATTGGAGATTTTTTTAAAAAACTTTTTTGGTTTACTTTTTATGTCCTATTTAAATTCAGTTGACAACCGTCAATGTGTTTAAGTTTTTTTTTCAAACATGTGCAAACTTAAATATTGTTATATAATTTACTCTGAGAAATAAATAGTTTCAAGTTAGCACACAATTTGGTCACCATCTTTTATTTACAATCGCTTACGATCACATAGAAATGGTAACAGGAACAAGAACAGTCATTTGGTGTTTATTCTTCACATAGTGTTCCTAATCGGCATGCCAACGCTGTCCCTATATCCTTTTGTTTCTTTTATCTTTCAAATAATGTTCTAATTTATTAAATGTTGCCATGGTCCGTATTTCGGTCATTAATCTAGTAATGCATTCCACAACCTCGCAATCTGCAGATTTCCTTGCTCTCTGTCCCACATCTCTTGCATTTAATCTTCCATCTATGTCCCCTTGTTCTACACCCATAAATCACTGCAAACAGTCTGGTTCCGTCTAACCTGCACCATCAAAATTTAAACTATCCAGTCACCCCTTAATCTTCTCTGTTCTAACAAAGACCATCTCAATTTTTAGGTTTTTTTGTGTTCTCCATAGTTGCATTTCCTTGTACCAGACAGCATCCCAATGAAACAGTGCTGTACCTTCCTTATTGATTTAACGCCTTCCTCCAGCATGCAGTCCATGAATACACATAAGACTCTAACTGGGGTTCAGCAAAGTTTCATATAGATTTAACATTGCATTTCACCAATCATATTCCATACCATTTGCCGTAAACCAATCAGCTTTTCTTAATTAATCCTATGGAAACCTTTCCCTACAGAGGCTGCCAGACCTGCTGAGTTTTTCCAGCATTTTCTATTCTTGTTTCAGACTCCAGCATCTGCAGTATTTTACTTATTTTGGCTTTTCTTAATGGCCTCATTTAGTTAAATTCATATTATCTGTCCACCTGTTTCTCTGTATCATGCAGTCAGCCTTTCTGTGTGTTGTTAAACATGTATAATACCAATAGCTGACTAACTCTTTTGAAGCATTATCTATTTCACATTATCTTGAAACATAGCAAAACATCTAATGGCAGACGCAGAAGAGAAACATTTTTCAAGTATTGCTGACAAAATGCTGCTGATATGTCCAGAGAAACTACACCAGTTCAGATTGCAGTCTTACCTAACGGTGTCATAGCTCTGGGCAACAATATCAAATCTCATCGATCGACAGTTCCGATGCGCCACAGCGAAAAACCGCACCGACCTCCTCAGAAGACAAACTCGGGACACGGCTGACAGAGTACCCTTCATCGTCCAGTACTTCCCCGGAGCGGAGAAGCTACGGCATCTCCTCCAGAGCCTTCAACATGTCATTGATGAAGACAAACATCTCGCCAAGGCCATCCCCACACCCCCACTTCGTGCCTTCAAACAACCGCACAACCTCAAACAGACCATTGTCCGCAGCAAACTACCCAGCCTTCAGGAGAACAGTGACCACGACACCTCACAACCCTGTCACAGCAACCTCTGCAAGACGTGCCGGATCATTGACACAGATGCTATCATCTCGCATGAGAACACCATCTACCAGGTACACGGTACCTACTCTTGCAACTCGGCCAACGTTGTCTACCTGATACGCTGCAGGAAAGGATGTCCCGAGGCATGATACATTGGGGAAACCATGCAGACGCTATGACAACAGATGAATGATCACCGCTCAACAATCACCAGGCAAGACTGTTCTCTTCCTGTGTGGGAGCACTTCAGCGGTTACGGGCATTCGGCTTCTGATCTTCGGGTAAGCGTTCTCCAAGGCGGCCTTCACGACACACAACAGCGCAGAGTCGCTGAGCAGAAACTGATAGCCAAGTTCCGCACACATGAGGACGGCCTCAACTGGGATCTTGGGTTCATGTCACACTATCTGTAACCCCCACAGCTTGCCTGGACCTGCAGAATCTCACTGGCTGTCCTGTCTGGAGACAATACACATTTCTTTAAACTGTGCCTAATGCTCTCTCCACTCACATTGTCTGTATCTTTAAGACATGATTAGCTGTAAAGATTTGCATTCTAATCAGCATTCTGTAACTTGAGTTTGTGTCTCTGTGTGCCTTATTTGTGAGCAGATATCCACTCCATCTGATGAAGGAGCAGTGCTCCGAAAGCTAATGGCATTTGCTACCAAATAAACCTGGTGGAATTTAACCTGGTGTTGTTAAAACTCTTACAACAATATCAAATCCAAAGTTAGCCTTTTGAGAGAGGCTGGACTTTTCAAGCAATAACATTAAAGCAATGTTGATAAATTTGAGAGGGTTATCGTGGAACATTATATTTTCAATTCATTGGTATATGTCGTTACTGCTCCTGGTCGTGTTATTTTATTTTATATAGTCCCTTTCATGCAAACTCAGTTCAGTTTATCTTGCCATTCTCAGTGCTGTATCTTTGTCACACAGTGTCACAAGTAATTGGCTTGTTGTGTCTGGCCCTTGACCAAATGCAATCTGAGAAACAGATTCAATCCTCTGACATAATGATGCACAAGGTGTTGATCAATATGGGAGTGAGAGGTTATAAATTGAGGTTTTTATAAGATGATTATATTTTGAACTGCCTCTTTAAATTCAAAGTAAATTGACATAATGACAAGGGACATGTTATTTGCTACGTGTTCCTTGCCAACAAAAGGCCGTGGTTACCATGAAAACCGGGGATCCCGGTTGTGTGTTACTGAAATGCACGTGCTGGATTTAACACCTGAAAACAAAGGCAGAAGTAAAAATGCTTGTTATTGTAGACTTTCTGTCTCAGAGATTCTAAACACAGAGAGAACGAGACAGAACAGGAGTTGCTATGGTTTTCAGAGAGAAAAGGCAGTTTTTTCTATGAACCACCAGACAGAATGCTGCAGAAAACCTATCCAGAGTAAAAGAAAGGGAACCACAGCAATTTAAGGACGCCGGAAGATTTGGCCTGACAAGGCCAGGAGAAGAAATCATTGAAGTGGGCCCACCTGCTGAAAATTGGTTCAGGAATTCTCAGAGGACTGAGGGGAGGACCCTCGACAGTCACTGAACATTACGTCTCAATAAGAAGTGAACCCAGAAGGTGGGAGTGACTTTGTATTGTTTTCTGAAAAGACTGCGATTCCGTAGAAAGCGGACTGTAATGTGCATATATCAAATATATATATATATTTTATGTGACATGGAATTATTGGTCGCATTAAGACATCGATAAGGGTTATCTTTTCTGTAGTTTAGAGTATTACTTGCTTACAAGGCAATGGCCTAGTGGTCTTATCACTGGACTATTAATCCAGAAATTCAGCTATGTCCTGGGGACCCGGGTTCGAAACTTGCCACGGCAGGTGGTGGAATTTGAATTTTATAAAAAATATCTGGAATTAAGAATCTACTGATGACCATGAAACCTTCGTCAATTGTTGGAAAAAAGCCATCTTGTTCACTAATGTCCTTTAGGGAAGGAGATCTGCCACCCATACCTGGTCTGGCCTACATGTGACTCCAGAGCCACAGCAATGTGGTTGACTCAACTGCCTTCAGGCAACTCGGGATGGGCAATAAATGCTGGCCCAGCCATTGATGCCCATGTCCCACGAATGAATAAAAAAAACTAACTAATGTTACAGTAAAAGTTTTAAAACCTGAAACCTTGGGCCATTATAAGGTGACAACAGGGAATTCAAATCTCTTATTAAAAGCTGTTGGTTTCTATAGGAATCACAACAGAGAAAAATCCAGTTTTTCTTGATATTCTTTGCCTTTCAATTTTAATTAAGTTAGTTAGCATAATATTGACAGCTTTTGATTGAAGTCTATACCCTATAACTACGAGATGGACTAATATTGGATGTCTAACTTTCAAACTCACTTAGTCAATTCTCATTTCGATCACTAAATCAGAAGACCCAGCACACTGTCTCTTCACCTAAACCCCTAGTAAATTTTGCATATAAAAAGAATCGACAATATCTATGATAAGTGTATGATGTGTGCAACATTATAACATATCCATCGAAAAATGAGAAAAGTTAACTAGTATGAACATACTCATCCAAGCCACTCGCATCCAGATTTGGAAATATATCGCTGTTCCTTCACTGTCCCCAGGTCAATCCTGGAATTTCCTCCCTAACAGCATTGTGGATATACCTACACCACATGAACTGCAGTGCCCCAAGAATGTAGCTCATCACCACCTTCTCAAGGACACTTGGGGATGGGCAATAAATGCTGGTCTAGCCAGCGATGCACATATCTCATGAATGAATAAAAAGATTTGCACTAAGCAAGCATTTATGTAGTATCTTGAAGATGATGAATGCTTAAGGTGCTTCACAAATAGGTGGTCGTATTGACGCACCGGGCAAAAGTTTTTTGTCCCACTCGCCACAGGAATTGTAGAGGGCGGGACACAGACCATGTAAAGGTCCATTGACCTCGAGAGGGATTTTCTGGCTTTTGGCCAACACGGCCAGAAAATCCCACCCATAGATTTTCCCACAGTGTGGCTGAAAGAAGATAGCAAATGGGACCAAACCAAATTGAAGAACAATATACATTAAACAAAATAAGTTCCAAAATACTAGTGATATGAACTGGGAATCAAAGTTAATCAAATGAAGAGGGAGTCAAAGTTCAAAATGCGAAGAACAAGCTTGGTGATCAGATGGACTTCAAGTGTTTCCATTGAAGAAAAGTGAATTCATCAAGCTTTGTGGAGCTCAGTAAGTATTGGGCATGGCACTTACAATTCCTCAGAAATGCTGTCTTGTGCAGGACTTAGTATACAACCTGGTGAGACTCTTAGGCCCAAATTTTCACTGAGGTCGATAGCCTGAGTCAGGAAATTTCCGGCTCGTCACACCCACGTTAGAAGGAAGGGACCGAAATGGTGGGATCTTCACTCAGTGGGGCGGGATAGAGTTGGGTGTTCCACACTGGAATTAGATCAGGCACCGTTGATTTCCGAGGCAAGCTGATTAAACTGAGTTCATTGGTTAAGTAGGGTTTGTTGACTCTTTACATAGTGTATTCTGGGTGGATGGGCTTGTAAGGGTGGACCATTCATTAGCATTGAGTTGGCATGGATCCAGACCTTTTGAACTTATCTTCCCTGATGGTTCATGTCTTCTTTAAGATCGGTGAACCAGGAATCGTGGAGAACCTGGACTGACTCCATGAAAATTCCAAAGGATAGGAGATGTGCACCCCCACAGTGGAGCCGGCCAGGTTAGGAGTGCAGAGTGCATGCTTACTACCAACAAAATTATACTACATGTGAAAATTCAGGATCCTAGGAATCCTGGAATTGGGTCCCACCAACCATTTTTAAATGGCCCCTGTGTCCTCTGACTGCAAAAATCGAAGCCTTAGTTTTGTGTGACAAAGTAAGTTGCATTGGGGTTGATTCAGTGTAATGGGATCTTAAATGAGTGATGGTATTCAGATTAGTTTCTTCCCTGTGAACATTCTTTAGTGTTTGAGATTGAAGGCTCAAAATAACTAAGTTGTTCATTTCAAACCAGGTAAATCTCTAAAAACTCAACTGAACAATCGGTTTAAAATTATATCCAACATTTCAACATAATCGTAGAAAGGAATTTAAATTCTGTATCATTTCACCAATGTTTCACACCTGAAACTAATATAAAGGTAAGGATAATTATCCTCGCAGCGATAGCAATTATACTCTCATATTCCCTCAAAGATTAACCAGTAACCAATGTAATGTAAGAAAATGTTTACTATAACACACTTTCAGGATATAACTTTTGGCTTGCATCGAACTATTTGTATTTTATAATTGGACAAAGATTGACCATGAGATAAAATTGTTGCAGTAAAGTGCTGACTTGTCTGACGTTTATTAATGTAGCTGGTATGATAATCAAATTCATTCTCATGCCAATTTTATTGTATTTTTGAAATGGGAACTGTAAAATGAAATGTTAGTGGTTAAAATACATTTGCTCTGTTTGCATCAGTCCAATCTCAAACATCAGCAGTGTGATGGAAGGGGCTGTCAACAATACTATCAAGCGGATCTTCGAATTAACCTGCTCACTGACTCTCAGTTTGGGTTCCACCAGGACCACTCAATGTTTGAAAGATTTGCTCTAATGTGTTCTAATATAAGGCAGTGGTGGGGTGATCAGTTTCATTCTTTAAGCAATCCTATTAGCATAAAAAACGGATTACCATAAGACCATAAGACATAGGAGCGGAAGTAAGGCCATTCGGCCCATCGAGTCCACTCCACCATTCAATCATGGTTGATTTCAACTCCATTTACCCGCTCTCTCCCCATAGCCCTTAATTCCTCGAGAAATCAAGAATTTATCAATTTCTGTCTTGAAGACGCTCAACGTCTCGGCCTCCACAGCCCTCTGTGGCAATGAATTCCACAGACCCACCACTCTCTGGCTGAAGAAATTTCTCCTCATCTCTGTTCTAAAGTGACTCCCTTTTATTCTAAGGCTGTGCCCCCGCGTCCTAGTCTCCCCTGTTAATGGAAACAACTTCCCTACGTCCATCCTATCTAAGCCGTTCATTATCTTGTAAGTTTCTATCAGATCTCCCCTCAACCTCCTAAACTCCAATGAATATAATCCCACGATCCTCAGACGTTCATCGTATGTCAGGCCTACCATTCCTGGGATCATCCGTGTGAATCTCCGCTGGACCCGCTCCAGTGCCAGTATGTCCTTCCTGAGGTGTGGGGCCCAAAATTGCTCACAGTACTCCAAATGGGGCCTAACCAGTGCTTTATAAAGCCTCAGAAGTACATCCCTGCTTTTGTATTCCAAGCCTCTTGAGATAAATGACAACATTACATTTGCTTTCTTAATTACGGACTCAACCTGCAAGTTTACCTTTAGAGAATCCTGGACTAGGACTCCCAAGTCCCTTTGCACTTTAGCATTATGAATTTTGTCACCGTTTAGATTCCAGCGGAAGCTAGAATCTGAAACACAAACAGTTTTTTTTGTCTCTGAGAAAGGGTCATTTCGACTCTCAACACTAGCTCTGTTCTCTCTCCACAGTCACTGTCAGAACTGCTGAGATTTTCCGGCATCTTCTGTTTTTGCTTTATTATTAGCATTTGGTTCTTACGGCTGAACCCCAAACATAAATTGCTTGTTTCATGCTTTAGGATGTACTGAGTAAACAAATATAAAAAATGGAATGTCTTTAAGATTTGAAATCAATATTATTTATAGCAGGGATACATCTTCTGCTACAAAAATCAGGATCCACAGGGAAAGAAACAAGGCAAGGGAGGCCCATACAAACTAGGCCCATACTTACTCCTAAGGCTGTATGGGCCGAGAGGCTTTCTTATTGATGTTTTCTGACAACAATCAGCAGCTCCTAACAGAGATCTCTTAGGTTAAACCAGACTCTTTGTAACCTCTGCATCTATTTTCTCCCATATCTTCTCCATCACTAAGACCATCTGCTTTTACCTCATTATCACCCATCTCTACCCCAAGCTGAGATATCTATTATCAAAGTCCTTTTTCATGTCTTTGTTGCCTCCATGCTACTATTTCAATGGCCTCTTATTCACTGTGTAAACTAACTAATTGAAGTGTGACTGTCCATATTCAACCATATCCCAAGCCCTGTTTGTCTCCACATGCTCTGTACCCAACCTCTGGATATAGAACATAGAACAGTACAGCACAGAACAGGCCCTTCGGCCCACGATGTTGTGCCAAGGTTTGTCTGAAACCCAGATCAAGCTATTTCCTCCCTATCATCCCGAAGTACTCCATGTGCCTATCCAATAGCTTCTTAAATGTTCCTAAAGTTTCTGACTCCACTATCCCTGCAGGCAGTCCATTCCACACCCCAACCACTCTCTGAGTAAAAAAACCTCCCTCGGACATCCTTCCTATATCTCCCACCATGAACCCAATAGTTATGCCCCCTAGTTACCGCTCCATTCACCCGAGGAAATAGTCTTTGAACGTTCACTCTATCTACCCCCCTCATCATCTTATAAACCTCTATCAAGTCTCCTCTCAACCTCCTCCACTCCAAAGAGAAAAGCCCAAGTTCCCTCAACCTTTCCTCATAAGACCTGCCCTCCAAACCAGGCAGCATCCTGGTAAATCTCCTTTGCACTCTTTCCAGTGTCTCCACATCCTTCTTGTAGTGAGGTGACCAGAACTGCACACAATATTCCAAATGTGGTCTCACCAAGGTCCTGTACAGTTGCAGCATAACCCCACGGCTCTTAAACTCAAACCCCCTGTTAATGAACACCAACACACTATAGGCCTTCTTCACGGCTCTATCCACTTGAGTGGCAACCTTCAGAGATCTATGGATATGAACCCCAAGATCTCTCTGTTCCTCCACATTCTTCAGAACCCTACCTTTGACCCTGTAATCCACATTTAAATTTGTCCTACCAAAGCCTTCTTCCATATTTATGTGTAGCACAAAAATTGAAGTTGATATTTCACTGAGAGGCTGTGTTTCAACCTTTAGTTATATTTCTGCCTCACACGACCAAAATATAATCACCGGGTTCATAGGACAAAGGTTGGATGATCTTCTGGTGGGTCTGCTCTTGAAACTGGCAAAGCACAAAATGCTCAAAATTAGGGTATGTAAGATCACTAGTGAATGTTTCTCCAGTTGCTTATCCATGTTTGTTTGTTTCTTCAGTACATATACTTTCAGAGTCTCAGTACCAGTTTATGCACTACTTTATTTTAATCCTGATAATATGTGAAGAATTGACTTCTGTCATCTTCAAGAAACAAATTTCAACCCTGCTATCTTCGACAACTATTATCCCTTCTACCATTTCTGAAGTCACAAGATGTACGATTGCTTCTCAACTGCGTCCTTCAAATCCCTGAAACATAGCTATTGTGGGTCCTCGCGCTTTGCCTCAGTATTTTCTGCGACATTGGCACTCCTTGAATTTTAGCATTTTCCCTTCTGCTTTTTCCAGATTTTAATAGTATGATTTGTGGAACTGCTTTCTTACAATAATTTCTATTTTTGGCTTGCAAATTGAGAGAAGGATGAGAGATCAAAATGATATTTTAGAACTTTAATATTCTTATTAAGGCCAGTCTTGGATACAATGCTGTATCCAGGCAGAGGCAATGGTGGGTATTGCCTTGTCTTCTTTAAAAAGTTCCAGCGATGGTTTATGATCAGTTGCTATGATGAAGCTTCTACCATAGATATATTGATGGAACTTTCTAACACCGAAAAACAACTGCCAACCCCTCTTTCTGGATCAGGGATCCCATGAACAATAGGCTTCTCTGTTCCATCTCTCCAACAATATGATAGCACTGCACCAACCCTGTAAGGGGAGGCATCGCATGTCAAGATAAGGTCCTTTTTGAGGTCAAAATGGGCCAGTAAATTAGAGGACAAAAGTTGTTGGTTAATGCTGTTGAAAGCCTCCAGCTAAAATACCCCCCCAAGGCCACATTTGATGTTTCCTTAGTTTGGTATGCAAGGGGGCTAGTAAGGAAGCTGAATTAAGAATAAACTTCCTGTAATAATTGATTAATGCCAGGAGGGATTTCAATTCCGTGAGGTCCGTTGGAGTTGGCACCTCTTTGGCCCTCACCTTGTCCTCCACTGGATGAAGACTCTTGCCATCCATCTGATAGCCTAAATAGGTCACAGCTCACTTTTCCCTTTTCAGGTGTACTGCAACCTCCAAGAATCGCTGTAAGATCTTTTCCAGGTTTGCTAGGTGTTCGCATTCCGAATTTCCTGTGACCAAGACATCATCCAGATATACTGCTACCTGATGTAACCCTTGGGGTATGTTCTTCATGATCCATTGAAAAATGGCACATGCAGACAAAACCCTGAAGGACAGACCTTTGTGTGTATTAGTGTTCACGTACTTTGGGGAAGGCTCATCAAATTCAATCTGGAGATGCACATGAGTCATGTTCAACTTCAAAAATGCTTGGCCCCCAGTCAATCTGGTATATAGCTCTTAAAGCTGGGACAGGGGGTATCTGTCAAGTTTAGAAACCCGATTGACAATAAGCTTATAGTCTGCACAAAGTCAGACCGACTTATCCAGCTTAAGGACAGGAACAGCAGATGTGGCCCACTCTGCAAATTGTGCAGGTCTTGTTATGCCCAGTTTTTCCAGGCTTTCCAGTTCCAACTCTACTTTTTCCAATAGGGAGAAAGGAACTGGTCTCAATCTAAAGTATCTAGGCATAGCATTGGGGTCGACCTAGATCTTGGCTTTAGCTCTCCTTATTTTTCCGAGCCCTTCCAGCCAATTCTGCCTGATGTGTTGGAGCCAATCTCTCCCCATAAGATTAGGCCTTTGCCCCGTACAATGATGAGTGAAAATTAGCTGACTGTTGCCTGTAGGTCGCCATGGTGCCCTTTATCTGCAGTGGTTCCCCTGTGTTAGTGGCCAGCCTGGCCTTTGTGTTTTCTAAGTTCAGGAGCGAAATACCTACCCAGAGGCAATCGTAGGTCTGCTCTCCGATAACGGAGACTGCAGCATCTATTTCTATTTGTAATGGGTGGCCATGTACTAACAACTTCAACATTATGGGGACAACCTTTGTCGTGGAGGTGAGATTTAATTGCATTATCTTCGTTCCTGGCTGTGGGCATACCTGCAAGGTACAGCCCAGTACTGGCCTTGGCCTTTTTTTGCCAGTCCCTATTTCTTTGCCTCAGTTGCATTCTTCTGCAGCACTTGCAATAGCCCACCGTCTGGCATTTTCAACCTTGTGCAATATGTTCGCTAGGAATCTGAAGGCTATCCCTGCCCTTCATTAACTCCCTGGTGATGTGACGAGCTCCACCGCTATAAGGAATTCTGTGATATTTTACCAATATATTCGCTCTCAGTTGAGGGATGGACGTTGCATGAGATCGCTCCCCCCAATCGGAGGACACTAGTGTCTGACGTCCCCTGTAATTCCTGAGCTCCTTTCTCTGCATTCTTCAATGATAGAGCTATCTCAATGGCATTCTTCAAATCCAAATTGGGTTCTGCCAATAATTTTTTTGGACTGTCACATTATTGATTTCACAGAGCAGTCTATATCACAACCTGTCATTCGGGGGTGACCTGAATTCACATTGCCTTGCCAATTTTCGTAACCTGGTCAGAAAATCGGTGACAGATTCCCCAGGGATTCGCCCTGCTGCGATGAAGCGGTATCGCTAGAGTATCATGGAGGGTTGTGTCCCAACTGGAAGCATCACCATCCCTGGGTGTGTCCTGTCACACTAGCAGGATGGACCCAGCAGAGTTGGTGGCACAGTGGTAGACAGTTGGGAGGAATTGCCTTGGGAGTCTTCAACATCGACTCCAGACCCATAAAATTTCATGGCATCAGGTCAAACATGGGCAAGGAAATCTCCTGCTGATTACCGTCCCCCT
Organism: Mustelus asterias; assembly: GCF_964213995.1. Taxonomy (NCBI): domain Eukaryota; kingdom Metazoa; phylum Chordata; class Chondrichthyes; order Carcharhiniformes; family Triakidae; genus Mustelus; species Mustelus asterias. Next base: position 58,189,340 of record NC_135819.1, read on the forward strand.
CAGCTGATGAATGAAGGCTCCTCCATTTTAAAAACCGCTTGGAGAAAGCACTGAGGGTGGCGGCACAATATACTGTGGGTGGGGGACTTTAATGTCCATCATCAAGATTGGCTCAGTAGCACTGGCACAGACCAAGTTGGCCAAGCCCTTAAAGGCATAGCTACTAGAGTGGGCCTGCAGCAGGTAGTGAGGGAACCAAAAAGAGGAAGAATCAGACTGACCTCATCCTCACCAATCTACCTGTTACAGATGCATCTGTCCATTAGTGTATTGGTAGGAGTGACCACCACATAGGCGTTGTGCAGATGAAGTCTGGTTTTCACATTGAGGCTACCCTCCATTGTGTTGTGCCACCATGCTAAATAGAATAGATTTCGAACTAATCTAGCAACACATGACAGGGCATCCATGATGTGCCGTGGGCTGTCAGCAGCAACAGAATTCATAGAATCATAGATTCCCTATAGTACAGAAGGAGCCATACGGCCCATTGGGTCTGTACCGACCACAATCCCACCCAGGTCCTATTCCCACAACCCCACGCATTTACCCTGCTAATCCCCCAGACACTCGGGTCAATTTAGCATGGCCAATCAACCTAACCCGCACATCTTTGGACTGTGAGAGGAAGCCCACGCAGTCACAGGTGAATATGCAAACTCCATCAGACAGTGACCTGAAGCTGGGATTGAACCTGGGACCCTGGCGCTGTGAGGCAGCAGTCCAATCACTGTACCACCGTGCCGCCCAATTGTACTCAGTCACAATCTATAACCTCATGACATGGTATATCCCCCCCACACCACCGTTACCACCAAGCCAGAGAATCAACCCTGCTTCAATGAAGAGTGCAGGAGGGCATGCCAGGAGTAGCACCAGATATTCCTAAGAGGTAGTGTCAATCTGGTGAAGCTACAACACAGGACTACCTATGTGCCAAATAGTAAAATCTGTGAGGCTCATGCACTTTAAAAGGTTTGTCTCACCACCTCCAGGATCAGTTTCTAAATTACAGGCATAATGTTCTTCGTTATGGTTGAATCTAAGCAATTCCATGAACAACTGATCAGATCTAAACTCTGTAGCCCTGCCACATACAGTTATGAATGGTGGTGGACAATTAAGCAACTCACTGGAGGAGGAGGCTCTGTAAATATCCCCATCCTCAATGATGGGGAAGCCCAGCACATCAGTACAAAAGATAAGGCTGGAATATTTTCAAAAGTCTTCAGCCTGAAGTGCAGAGAGGGGATAATCCATCTTGACATCCTCCAGAGGTCGCCTGCATCACAGATGCCAATTGGATTCACTTCATGTAATATTAAGAAATGGCTCAAGGCGCTGAATACTGCGAAGGATACGGGCCCTGACAATCTGTGAATAGTACTTCTCCAGATGATGTTGCTCCCCTAGCCAAGATGTTCCAGTACAGCTACAACATTGCATCTATCCAGCAATGTGGATAATTGCCCAGGTATGTCCTGTACAAAAATGCAGGAAAAATCCAACTTGACCAGTTACCAGTTATCAGTCTTCTCTAGATCATCAGTAAAGATGATGGAAGGGGCCATCATATGTACTATCAAGCGGTATTTGTTTAGCAATGACTTGCTCACTGACGCCCAGTTTGGGTTCTGCAAGGGTTACTCAGCTCTTGACCTCATTACAGCCTTCACTCAAACATGGACGAAAGAACTGAACTCCAGAGAGTGACTGTCCTTGACATCAAGGCAGCATTTGACTGAGTATGACATCAAGCAACCCTAATTTAACTGGAGTCGATGAGAACTGCTTCATCAATGAGCTTTCCATCAAAAGGTCAGAAGTGGGGATGTTCACTGGTGATTGCACAAATGTTCAGCACCATCACCACTCCACAGATACTGAAGCAGTCCATGTCCAAATGCAGGAAGACCTGGACAATAGCCAGGCTTGGGCTGACAAGTGGCATGTAACTTTGTTCCACACAAGTGCCAGACAAAGAGCATCTCGAACAAGAGAGAACCTATCCAATGACCCTTGACATTCAGTTGCATTACCATCACTGAGTCCTGCGCTATCAACATCCTGGGAGTTACCATTGACCAGAAACTGAAATGGATTAGCCATTTAAATACTATGGCTACAAGAGCAGGTCGGAGGCTAGGAAGCCTATGGCGAGTAACTCACCTCCTGACCCTCTCCCAAAGTCTATCCACCAACTACAAGGCACAAGTCAGGAGTGTGATGGAATATTCTCCACTTGCCTGGATGAGTTCAACTCCAACAACACTCAAGAAGCTCAACACCATTCAAGACGAAACAGCTCACTTGATTGGCAACACACTCACAAACATTCAGTCCCTTCAACACTAATGCACAGTGGCAGTAGTGTATACCATCCACAAGTTACACTGTAGGAACTCACCGACTATCCTCAGACAACACCTTCCAAACCCACGACCATTAACATGGAGGAGGATAAGAGCACTGGGTACCTGGGTACACTGCCAGCAAATTACCCTCCAAGCAGCACATCATCATGACTTGGAAATATATCATCATTCCTTCACTTTGACCCTTCTCTGGGTCAAAATCCCTCCCTAATATGTGTGGTTGTACCTAAACCACATGGACTACAGCGGTTCAAGAAGGCAGCTCACCATCGCCTTCTCGCGGGCAATTCATGATGAGCAATAACTGCTGGCCGACCCGGCAGTGCCCACCTCCAGTATTCCCACTAACTGAAACTTTATTATTAGTTCACTCTGTGAAAGCTTCAACAATAACTAAGAACATTATGCCTGTAATTTAGAAACTGATCCTGGAGGTGGTGAGACAAACTTTTTAAAGTGCATGAGCCTAAACAAAGAACAAAGAACAAAGCCTAGCAGATACTTGGGCAGTGAAGTGAGTAACTTAACTATTAATGTTTCAGCATACAATTCCCACTATTAATCTAGTCTTCAGAATGCAGTATTGAAACTATGTTCAAAATATATTGTATAATAAGACACTGGACACTCTTTTACTTGTGCAATGTTTTTACTTGCCTACTGGACTGGTATTCAATTGTTTTTTTATATAATGTAGCAGTGCACGCAATTTCTTTAACAAAGAAGTAAAATTACAATGAAAAGCAGGAAATTTAAAGCAACGCTTTTTTGAAAAGTTTTTTTATAAATACAGTGCTATCCATTATATGCAGAGGTTTGGTTGAGGTATCGTAATATTCATTGACTCTTGACATGAAACTGAAATAAAGAAATAAAAGTTGATATTGATGACAAAAATATATTTTAATAAATCTGTATTATTCATACCAAATTAACATCTAACTTAATTTGGAGTATAATTGAGACCAAATTCTAGATGCTGAGAGCCTTAAATCAATATAAAAACATAGGTTTTTTAAGATGTTTTGAAAACAGAACGATGGCATCTTAAAATTCTAAAATTTTATTTAACAACTGCATCAATTATTTTGATCAATTCTAACTATTGGTACATTTGATGTCTAAGGAGTGTCTGTATCATGTTCCAAAATTATGTGGAACTTCCACATCTTGCTTAAAAGGAAGGTTCTGTGGTTCATCTTAAGGTCAACTATCCATTCAGCATTTTCTCCTGTCTGAAATGCATCCACAGTGGCCATTCTGAGGCTGCATTTTGCATACTGATTTATTTTATTCTGCTCTGACTAGAATGATTTTGCTTTGAATTTACATATCATGAAAATGGTTTAATTTTTTCTCGTACATATTTGACCATCAACAGACATATCTTCTCTTATGGAATTCATTGCAGTATTTGTCATCAATGATCACTTATTGTTCCAGGGTAGTTAAATTTGGTACCTCAACTTATGACCCAGCTAAATCTATAACTACAAAATAACATTTAAAAATGAAAAACAAAAATCAAAAAGGTCATGAAACTCACCCATGAAATCAATGATTAGATACTGAGAAGTTGGGTTTTTGTTTTACATTATGAGAATTGCCAACTCAGCTCTACACATTATGTTTTACACTGCTAGTATTGTATAGATAGATGTTTTAGCTACAATTATCTAGCTCATTCTGCTCTGCAAATATAAACAGCTTTCTTTAGATCTAAACTTTTTTCTCTTACCAATCTAGCTTTGACCTAAGCATTTATTATCCCACCTACTGTTTGGTCTTTAATAAGGCTATTTACAATGAATCCATATGCACAAAACTTGGTCTTTCTCATAGATGCATTACATGTTGATTAATGCTTTCCCTTTGGGCTTGATCTGGTATTAAACACATCTTTTGGATGTAATATTATTCTGAGGTGTTGGATATTATTCAATTTGTCCATTAGTACTCTCAGGTTCCATTTCTCCTCTTCCTAAGGATAAATAAATGTATTGGATTGGATCTTGCTGGAGTGGGACATCTTGTAGTACATCCCATTAGTTAAACTTTTTTTCTGCAACCTCAAACTCAAATTTCCTTTGCACTATAATTTTCAGGAAGTATGAGTTGATGAAAGCACAGAGAGGGAAGCAGGCATCTGGGACCTCAATGAATGGCTGAACCAACAATGTATCTCAATGAATTATATTCAGGAATTGAGAAAGAAACAACAGCAACTGAGAAAGAGGGTGAATTGAAATCAAATCAGTTGAAGAGAAAGTAGGAGAGGGAATATATGGTTAGATTGAGAGCAAGAAACGATTTTTAAAAACATGCTAAAAATAAACATTTGAAAATAAAATCTTGAAGAACAATTTTGTACCTGAAGGAATGACGCAGCAAAGTTTAAATTGTTCAATTTCTGGACAAGTGAGCTTGATTGACAATACATTAACAATTGATGCGTTGTTTAAAAGGTACTTATGCTGTTACTTACAAAACGTAACATTCTGTGATGAGTTTGGTGGAAAATTAATGTGAAAATCCAGCAAGTTCTTAAAAATCCGGGTAGGCTAAATAAACAGCTAAATAAACAACAGATCAGCACAAAACAGCATGAACTTGTAGAAATTTCCAACTCGGGCGTACTTCTTAATTCCCTGAATTTGTGGCCGACTTTCACATCAGTAACAGCATACATCAATAACTGTTATTCTTCCAGCAAGATCTGACCCTTTGTACATTATTTCAGCTTTCAAATGCAGGGAGGTACTGGACATCATTTTCTCTCGCCAGGGCATTTTACTGTTGAATATTGTTCCTATTTTCTCATGCTGACATGATCTCTTAGTCTCAAATAATCTGGGAACTTCAAACCTGTCTATTTTCTGATGTGTCTCCAGCTTTATTAAGAAGCAAATTTCCTTCATTAAACATCTAACCACCAGATGACTATCAGTATCTTTATATGTTGCTGTAATAATGATAATTTTAATAACCTTAACAAAGGCTGTTAATGTTTCAAATGTATGTTTCAATCAATTTTCAGTATTTCAGTATATTGTGAAATTTGTTGGCTAACAAAATGGCAACAATGGCCAGGGTTTTGTGGCTCTTCCCAAAATGAACAGAGATCTAATGACTCGCTGCATCCACCAGGTTAAAACATTTCATGTGCTGCTGTCAGAACCTTGATTGTCTGCATGCGGCCCGCAGGCCCTAGGTTGCCCACCACTGGTTTAGATGAAGAGTGCTGCCCTCTTAAAGGCATACGAAACACCAGGAGACTTAGAGGTAGGAGACCATCTGATCAAGTCCCTCACTGCGCACCACACCAAATGGGAGGAAACTGTACCAGAACTGAACTTAAACACTCCAGCAGCAAGTGCAGGAGCCTATATCTGTCACCTTGGAGCAGTCCAAAAGCCACCCATGTAAACTGCCCCTCGGTTACTTCCAACCATGACTGCAGCCGCCTGCTTTCCATAGTTAAGGCATCTTTGGGCAAAAACACTAAACAGAACATCCGGGGTGAACTGAGACAACACCATCAGCAACACTGAGAAGAAATAAGCCCCGCCCTCCTTGAGGTTGCAAAACTAAAGAAGGTCCTTACAGGGCTTGAAGTGTGGCAAGGCAGGTGGATATGACAATATCGCGCCAGAATATATGAAACACCTCGGGCCCTTAGCTCATGCCTGGCTAACCTGGTTTTACACAAGAGTCATAAATTCCAACATCATTTCAAAGAAATGGCGGACAACAAAAGTCATCACCATACCAAAACCCAGAAAAGACCCCATAATTGCAGCTAGCTACCGTCCAATCTTTCTCCCATGCAAAATCCTCGAATGCCTCATCTTTCAGCGCACATTTCCAATCATGGAAGACATCCTTTGCGTCGACCAAGCTGATTTCCACAAGTACTGCAGTATGGGAATAGGTTCTGGCCCTAACCACTTGCATTGAAAACGGCTTTCGTAAAAATCTGAAGACAGGTGATATGTTCCTCGACCTCGCAGCCACTTACAGCACCATTTGGCGCACTGGCCTGCAGTGAAGCTGTCAAAGGCCCTCCTCCACCTCCTGTTTGGTCAAGATCATCACATTCATACACGGTTGACACCCAGCTGAATGCTATTACATTGCTGCGGGTCTGGAGTCACATAGAGAGGTGGGGAAGTGCCTGGGGATGCGGTGTCGTAATGGTATTGTCACTCGACCAAGGTCATGCTCTCGGGACCCGGATTCAAATCCCACCATGGCAGCTGGTGGAATTTGAATTCAATAAACAAATGTGAAATTAACAATCTAATAATGACCATGAAACCATTCTCAATTGTCATAAAAACCCATCTGGTTCACTAATGTCCTTTAGGGAAGGAAATCTGCCATCTTTATCTGGCCTACACATCACTCCAAACTCTCATCAATGTGGTTAACTCTTAAGAATGTCCTCTGAAATAGCCTAGCAAGCCACTCAGTTCAAAGACAATTAGGGATGGCAGTAAATGCTGACCCAGTCAGTGACTCCCACATCCTGTGAAGGAATAAAAAAACAAAGCAGCGGCCTTGGTCGTAGAGGGTTTTCCATATTCAGGGCTCTTTGAGTTGTTAGATGATTTCTAGGTTGTTGGCTTTTTGCAAGCTATTCAGATATTTCTAGTTTCTAGTCCTCGTGCACAGGAACTTGTATTAGGCCAGTTACACTAAAATTAATGAATAGAATCTTATGGGTTGTGAATCAGGCATGCTGACCTCCACGTTTGAACTCCCAAAAAGTACTCCTGTTAAAATAAGCTCTGAGTCAGGATTACTAAATCATAAAATTTACCATTAAATCTTTTGTTCACATATATCCAGTCAGTTATGATATAGATTTTCTGTCATTTAACATTATTCTACACTTTATAACAGCAGTTATAAAGCCAGCTAAAGATATCAAATAGTGCAGACCAAACTAAAACTTATTTCACAAGCTTGATATATATTGCACAGAGGTTCTATTTAAATATTTTCTACATAGCATCCACCAAAATCCATGATTAATTATTACCTGTTCTGTCCTGTGTGCCACCTCTAAAGGTTCTGTTCACTATTAGTGAACCTACCTTCAACTTCCATTTCAAAATAATCTAACTCTAAATGTAGAGAATTAAATGTTTTATTTTATAATCTTTGATTTATTCTTCTTTACAAATGACTTAATGACAATAATGAGGTCTACTGTGGGCATTTAACCATGAAAGCATTTGGTTAGATCTGAACTTCATCTTGCACACGTCACTGGGGTGATAAATGTATGCTCTCTTGTTATTGCTTAATTAATCGATCTGTCACTAAGATCACAGCATTCAGTAATCCTATGTATTACATGTGAAAAATAATCCGAGTCTCTGTTTATTCCAGAAAATAGTTCCAAGAATTAAGAGCACCGCTTGATGTAAAGTTGTTTTCATGGGTGGCCATTTCAGTTACGAGCTCACACGTATAGCCTGTGACTTTCACAAGATGTCTTAATTTTATTCCTCATTTCTGCTGAGCTTATAGGTTGCAAGTGTGGTTTTACATCCTATTCACAAAAATATAAATGTCAAATTAAAATTTTAAATGACACCAACATTGGTGACAATATTGCATTGTAAAACAAAACAACTCATATATCATGTCCAACAAAAATGTAGACAAAACAAATCTTGGCAGCAGTGGACTCTAGAATGCAATAGCATTCTTAATGCTGGGTGTTGCTTAGATAACATTTCTGTCATTAACACAGTGTTTGAATAAATTGGGATCCAGCTTTAAGACCAAACAGATGGAAACAAATTGTAGCAGTTTGACATTTGTGTGATTATGATGTTAGGCAACAAAAATGTTAATTCCAATGAATGGTGTCTTTTACTAACTTGGTGACGATCATCAGTGCCATACTCAAAAATTGATCAACTTTCAGTAGTAACATAACAAGTGGTAGGATGAGGTACATGACTTCAGTTTCTCATATGGTGAGCTTCTGATTTAAAATATCAACACCATACATTAGCAAAGTATTGGACGAGAGTTACATAAAGAAAGCAAATGAATTGTAAATTTTATTTGAACACATAATCTATCTAAGTTCACATTTCAGCACCCAACTGAGTGTCAGAAATGCTGTCTTTTCTTCTGGATGGGAAATTAAGCTGGGTCCCTATCTGCAGACCTAGGTAAAAGTTTCATTGGCACCAGTCAAATAAAGCATGGAAGGTCTGATAGAATTCTGATAAATATTTATCCCACAAATAGCAACACCAAATATATGTACTTGTCAATTACCTTATTGGTGATTTTGAAACTGTGCAGTGTGCAAATTAGCAATGGCATTTGCCTACATAACAACGTGACAAAAATTCAAAGGTAATTCATTGTGCACATGCCCTTTGGGCCATCTTGGAGATATGAAAAATGTTATATAAATGCAAATCCTTCCTTTACACTTCTCCCAATTTTTGTAATAAATAATGACAAATATGCAATCAGATCCAAAGCTAATTAGACCTTTTAACAAAACCCAGTTCCATTTATGAATATAACAATTTTTATAGGAACATGAAATCCAAAGATTGAGTATGTTGTAAATGGAACTGTCATGTAGTATGCAAATCAGAATGAAACCGAGGATCTATTGTGAATAAGTCTTGTCTCAAGCTCCTTAATGGCTCAACGGCTGTTGAATGGCAACGGGGCAAGTTGGCCAATTGTAGGTGGGCTTATGCCCCTGACTTTCATGTCAGTTGTAAACTTCAGCCCTCAGTTAATGAATAACAGCAGAACAATGGATTTCTGATGAGTAATTTGTTCTTATTAAGACCCTTATTTTTAAAAAAAGCAAAACTTTTCTTCGGAGAAATATGCTGTGTTAAATTGATTATCATTAAAGTCATTAAATTATCAACGAATATCATTAATCCAATAAAAATTTTGTTTTGAGATAGAGGGTCTAGTTGTAATATCATTTTTACTTGGCATTCTAATTTCTATTGGTTTCATACTATAGTTGGCATATCTACCCATATCTTTGAAGTGTAATGCTAACTAGGAATTTTCTGTTGCTTTTTACAGACAATTACTATGGCACTCCAAAACCCCCAGCAGAACCAACTCCACTGCTGCTGAATGTGACTGATCAAATTCTGCCTGGTGCTAGACCTAGTGCTGAGGGCAAAAGGAAAAGAAACAAGTCAGTGAGTAACATGGAGAAAGCTGGAATTGCCCCTCCTGAAGAAGAGGAAGAAGAAGAAGAGAGGCCTATTGTCAATGGAAATGGAACCACAATAACACCAGGTCTGTATAGCAATAGAAGCAAAACATTAAGTAAGTCATTATTGTTTTCCCCGCTTATCGACAGGAGCTGACATTGAGATTTCTTAGGATTCATTGAACTGATATATATGTTTCATGAGATATTGGGCTAGAATTTGTTGTGAGCACCACTCATTGAACTTGCACTTGCCCATAGACTTTCCATGGAGTGTTGCACAGCCAAGTTACTGACAGCAGGACATGTAAATGGCTTGGAGTCCGCTAAAGGGCAGCTGGGATCTATGTGAAGAGGATAGACAACTCTGCATCTTAACTAATCAAACTGAAGACTCATTGATGAGCATCACAGAACCTGGAAGTGTAAATTAGAACAATGAGTTTAATGTGAAATTAAGTATAGAAAGGGAAATGAAAGAGAAAGGGAGAAAGAAAGATTGGCTTAAGATGGAGAGATTTGAAAAAAAAGAAGGGTTATTTAAATTTATTTTTCTTATTTTTAAATCTCCAACGACATTTACAATCTGTAGGAATGAGACTGTATGCTTTTCAGTTTCAGCAAGATTGTTTGGCAGTATTTATAACTTACCACAGTATTAAACAGGTGCTTAGATGTGAATGACTTGGCTTTACATTTTGTAGCTTGCTTATCCATATCTACAATGTCAATACAGGACCTCCATGCCATTTAATACATTTGAAAGGAGAGCCAGATGGTGAGATGTTGTTTTCACACAGCCTATGGAGGAGCTAGGTATCCAGGGCAGCAGCTTTTGGGTTTTTACATTTAATTGTGCATGTGCGCTCACCAAAAATTGCTGTCTAATTTGTGTGTTTAAAAACAAGAATGCCTCAACTTGATTTTCACAGTTAAATTTGAATATCAAGCCGTACGGATTAGAAACAATGTAATTGATTTTAATCAAGTAAAAGAAGTGACTTTGTCAAATACAAGGTTCATTTCACAATTGGATGTGGTAAAAATTCTGTTTGCCTTGATTCTCACCAGTAACAATTTGTTGTCTCAGTACAAAGACTTTTCCATCCTTTTCAGTAGTTTCCATTTCTTTGCTTTGTCAAATTGAACAAATCATTATCAAAGCCAGTTCTTCATACAATACATTTACATATCATAACTGTAGCAAAAGGAAACTGTTCATTGTAAATTGAATGGCTTAAGAATAGATTATACATATCATGACATATACAGTTTGATTTGATTTAATATTGTCACATGTATTAGTATACAGTGAAAAGTATTGTTTTTTGCATGCTATGCAGACAAATCATACAGTACATAGGGATTGAAAGGAGAGAGTGCAGAGTGTAGTGTTACAGTTATAGCTAGGGAGAGAGAAAGATCAACGCAATGCGAGGTAGGTCCGTTCAAAAGTCTGATGGCAGCAGGGAAGAAGCTGTTTTTGAATCAGTTGGTACGTGATCCCAGACTTTTGTATCTTTTTCCCGACGGAAGAAGGTAGAAGAGAGCATGTCCTGGGTGCGTGAGGTCGTTGATTATGCCGGCTGCTTTTCCGAGACAGCAGGAAGTATAGACAGTGTCAATGGATGGGAGGCTGGTTTGAGTGATGGACAGGGCTTCATTTATGACCCTTTGTAGTTTATTGCGGTCTTGGACAGAGCAGGAGCCATACCAAACTGTGATGCAATCAGAAAGAATGCTTTCTATGGTGCATCTGTAGAAGTTGGTGAAAGTTGTAGCAAACATGCCAAATTTCCTTAGTCTCCTGAGAAAGCAGAGGCGTTGGTGGGCGTTCTTAACTACAACGCCGCTGAGGAATCAGGACAGGTTGTTGGTGATCTGGACACCTAAAAACTTGAAGCTCTCGACCATTTCTACTTCGCGACTGTTGTGGGGAAATTTCAAAAGGTGGCCAATTGTGTCTTAAACTAAGACAATTTAAAACTCACAAAGCAAATATCTCTGTGTAAAAGACATAACGAATTTATTAAACATAAAACATAAGACAAGACAATACAATACAAATAGAGCTGACCAGAATCTCACAAAGGGTTAAATAGCTCTAAGGATAGAGCAACAGAATCTCTCCGAAAGAACTAGATTACAGAGTCAAATACAGATCAATTATACTTTTTCATAATCAATAATTCCACCTTTCATTAGCTCAAGATCAATTCCATTTAACAGTTATTCATCAATAAAAATCTGTCAAATACCTCAGCCAATCATAAGATACTCAATAGCATGGTGATATCTTATTTGTCCAACTGATTTCGGATGTAGTCTCCCCTTTTGGCACTAATTATCTTCCTGTCACTTGGCAATGGCAAACACTACCGCAAGGTCAAAATGGACGTTTCCACCGTCTCACTGCCGAGTTGAATAGACATGTGTTCCTGCATCTAGGTTCATATCTATTCCATGTCTGGGCAATGAATACATCTATCCATAATGTTGCATAATGCGTCCACTATTAGGAATGCCACCTGATAAGACTTGCTGACTAACCTGTTCCCAGATGTTTGGTTTTAAATTATTGACTTCGACCACCATGCCTTTCGGTAACTTTGCTTGACTAAAATGCACATTACATTAAAATACATTTAAAATATCAGCATATATGTTTTAAAATAATAATTACTTGTTTTGATTCACTTATTGCATTCACATATGTGTAAGCTGTTTGTGTTAGCTTGCCCAATAATCATTTAACTCTTTACTGATTCCTTGTCCTCTAAAAGAATGCATTCTGCCTATGAATCTTATTAGCTGGTTAGAACTCCCCTTCCACAGTCCCTATTGATGTAGACAGGGGCATGCCCTCCACTACGCTTCCTGAAGTCAATGACTATCTCCTTCGTTTTGTTGACATTGAGGGAGAGATTATTGCTGTCTCACCAGACACCTGTACTGTGTCTCGTTATTGTTTAAGATCCAACCCACAATGGTGGTGTCGTCAGCAAACTTGAAAATCGAGTTGGAGGGGAATTTGGCTAAACAGTAAAAGGTGTATAAAGGAGTACAGTAATGGGCTGAGGACACAGCCTTGCGGAGCACTGGTGTTGAAGATGATCGTGGGGGAGGTGTTGTTGCCAATCCTTACTGGCTGCGGTCTGTGGGTTAGGAAGTCTAGGTTCCAGTTGCAGAGGGAGGAGCCGAGCCCCAGGCCACGAAGTTTGGAGATGTGTCTCATAGGAATAATGGTGTTAAAGACGGAGTTGTAGTCTATGAATAGCAGTCTGACATGGGTGACAAGGCACCAGTCCAGGTCATGATGGTGTTTACAGACTTCCAATTCACCTTATGCAGGTTGTTATGGCTTAGATTTGTGTTCTTTTTTTAGTAGAGTGCTTAGTTAGTGTTTCAGTAAATACAAACTCTCAATATAGGCTGGGACTTTTTGCCCCTGTTCACATTGTGTGGATTTGACAATGTGAGTGGAAAAAATTGCAAGAAGCCCAAAGTCGCAGTTCACGCAGGAAGCGATCGCCCCCTTGCCCTTGAGTGGTGAGTCACATTTCCTACCGTTCAAATTAAGGAGCCTCATTGTAATAGATAAGCACGTCAATATTGGTCCCAAAAGCTGCAATTTAATCCCATGTCAAAAAATGTGGTATGATGTTAGAATGGCACAATGTACGACTGGCCTCTGAAGGTGTGCACCTGACAAGCAGAACTACAAGAGAGCATGGAGGTTAGTGCAGTGCTCAGGGGAAGAGAGTAATGCCAGGGTGGTGCCAGGATATTGCCAGGGTGCACCAGGGTGAAGAATGTTTCCTGGTGTGTTCGCAGTGCGGTGGGGGTCGGTCTTTAAAAATGGCATGTAAATCATTGAAGCATCGAGTTGATGGCAGGGCAGACAAATCAAGGTGGTCCACCAGCGATCGGCCTTTGCCAGTATTGGAGAAAATTTTGCCTATAGTTTCAATCCATGTCCATGACCAGCTTGGCACTCGAGCAAAAACATTGCATCAGCATTTCATTGATAGACTAAATAACATGACAGTTTCAGCAGATGACATATCTTGTAAAACAAATTTGGGGTGGCACAATGGTTAGCACTGCTGCCTCACAGCACCAGGTGTTGATCCACCAGAAAGAACTCTTCAGTTGTAGGTAGCTAAAATAAAACAAGACTTACTCCAATTTATAAATCAAAGAAAAAAGGTTTCATAAATAAACTTCATTACTCCAACACTTGAGGCCTCACCCTAGGCCATTCCAAGCTCTCCCCAATTCCCAACAGATCCTTATTTATACTGAGTCAGCTGGCCACCACATCATTTTGTCACTGGTTACATAATTTACTGGGTCAGCTGACCCTTACAGCTTGTTACCATTGGTCACACTACAACTGATCCAATGTTATCATTGGTTACATTCTAACACAGGGCGGCACAGTGGTTAGCACTGCTGCCTCACAGCCTAGGGACCCGGGTTCAATTCCAGCCTTGGGTGACTGTGGAGTTTGTATGTTCTCCCCGTGTCTGTGTGGGTTTCTTCTGGGTGCTCTGGTTTCTTCCCACAGTCCAAAGATGTGCAGGTTAGGTGGATTGGCCATGCTAAATTGCCTCTTAGTGTCAGGGGGATTAGAAGGTAAATACATGGGGTTGTGGGGATAGGGCCTGGGTGTGATTGTTGTTGGTGCAGGCTTGATGGGACGAATGGCTTTCTTCTGCGCTGTAGTGATTCTGTGAAACTGCAGTGATTTAGTGGAGATGTGTTAGACTGATATTTTAAATGATCCAAAGACAGTTTTTATGAGACTGGAACAAAGATTCACTGATGGTGTGATTCCATAATAGAGCAATTGTACCGAAAGGAGCAGAAACTGTCAACCTAATCAATATTAAAATGTAATGTTTAGACATTATGGCACCCGCCTGTTATCAATAAAATGATCCCAAAAGCTTGCCTGCCCTAATTATTTTCCATTTCTAGCTAGTTTCTATCGTACACAAGTCAACATTGTTGTCTACCATGACAACACCATCAGCATATAATAAATTCAGAAAGCAGTAAAGCCAGCGCAGAGAAAGTTGAAGACTTCGATATGTTACATCTTGAATAATGTCCTTTCAGCAAGTATCTCCTTTGTAACATAGCTCTCTTGAAATTCTGCTTCTGGGAGGTGTTCATAATGCCTGTGTATATAGCTGTATTTGGCTTTCACTTGAAACACTTCAATACCTCTACAGTCATCCCAAAAGGATGACAGGCATGTGACTTGAAATGCCAGGCATGCTACAAGGATACAATAAGTGTCATCCTCCTACAAGAGAAGTGATTTGAAATTGCTCTCTGACTGTAAATTTAGATTGAAAATACTTCTCCTTTCATTTAAATTCTGTTTTACTGACTTTATTAGTAAATTGGGATTTTAAATATTGTGGATGATAAGCATACTAAATTGAATAGATGAATATATAATCTAACATTTGGTATGTATCTGTTACAATACACATATAAGGGCAAAAATTAGTGATGAATTAAAATAACTCCTCTCTGTTGTTATCCTTGCTTATTTCCTCAAATATTTAATTATCCGAGTGCATTTCAATGCAAAGTAACTTCATGTGCAAGGAGATATTAAAAGCTACCAGTGGAACAAGCAAGCATGACAACACCAAGCACTCAAGTCACTCAATATTTTTACTATAAAATAATTTCAGAAAACACAGGTCTGGCAGTATCTGTGAAGAGAAAAACAGTTATGTTTCAGTATCATTGTTAACTCTGTTTCTCTCTCCATAGATGCTGTCAAACAAGTTTGATTGTTTCCAATATTTTCTATTTCAGATTTCCAGTAGTATTTTGCTTCTGCCCTTTAGTATTTTTATATACCATGCTTAAATCAGGAAATAGCACAAAATCCCTCAATTCCAAATTCTTTTTTTGGAAGGCAAGTTGCTTTTCAGGATATTAGGCAAAGATTAATACCTGCTCCTCTGAGGGGGATGAAGGAGTATTTAATGGGGTGAGCAGATGTAGATGGGAACTTGTTGTCTTCCCAATCACCACTACCACCCCACTCCACTCCTCAATTAAGTCTGGCATAGGAAATTTCTAAGATGGCCTTGCCAGACCACTGAAGTACTTCAGCCTGCCTCTGGTATTTTACGAATGGCGGGGACTGAAAGTACCATGTTATGTGGGAAGACCATCAAATCATATTCCAGACCTGTCTGTGGTGTTGAAGGCCTCACCTTAAACCTATGTCCTCTAGTTTTGGACTCCCATAACCCTGGGGTTAAGACCTTGGCTATTCACCTTATCTACACATAGAAACATAGAAACCCTACAGTGCAGAAGGAGGCCATTCAGCCCATCGAGTCTGCACTGACCACAATCCCACCCAGGCCCTACCCCCACATATTTACCCGCTAATCCCTCTAACTACGCATCTCAGGGACAATTTTTAACCTGGCCAATCAACCTAACCCGCACATCTTTGGACTGTGGGAGGAAACCAGAGCACCCAGAGGAAACCCACGCAGACACGAGGAGAATGTGCAAACTCCACACAGACAGTGACCCGAGCCGGGAATCGAACCCAGGACCCTGGAGCTTTGAAGCAGCAGTGCTAACCACTGTGCTACCGTGCCGCCCTTCTGTGCCCTTCATGATTTTAGGAGGTAATAGGTTAAGAGATACTGCTGTCTAGTTCGGTAAGAAGCATCAAGTGAATGCTCAAGTATTCACTGGAAGAAAACTATTTTCAACTGTGCCAGTCCCAAACAAGAAACCTTTATATCAAGCAAGTGGTAACTCTTCATTGCTTTATTAGTCTGTAAAATATTGCTGGGGCAAAGGAATAATGGGAATTTGAATTGTCTTTTTGTGTTTGCACTGAGATCTTTCCAACCTTCTGGTCTGATGTAATATAGTTCATTTTTCATGCTTTAATTAAGTTTATTCTTTGTATTAAAAGTTCATCAGCAAATTTCTGTGAATTTGTTCAGTAATTTTTTACCATGTTTTCTGAAAAGAAATTAGGATTTGTCAAGCCAGGTTTCATTCTGGGATCTAACTTGTCCTATATTAATATTTGCTGGAATTGTAACACCCGTGTTACCAGATTTATTCCACTCCCCTTTTTTGAACAGAAGTGTAACATTTTCAATTCTCCAGCCCTCTGGCATTGTTTCCATAGTAAGAGTTTTAACAACACCAGGTTAAAGTTCAACAGGTTTATTTGGTAGCAAATGCCATTAGCTTTCGGAGCGCTGCTCCTTCGTCAGATGGAGTGGATATCTGCTCTCAAACAGGGCATGCAGAGACACAAAATCAAGTTACAGAATACTGATTAGAATGCGAATCTCTACAGCCAACCAGGTCTTAAAGATACAGACAATGTGAGTGGAGGGAGCATTAAGCACATCTCTTTAACCTGTGCTTAATGCTCCCTCCACTCACGTTGTCTGTATCTTTAAGACCTGGTTGGCTGTAGAGATTCGCATTCTAATCAGTATTCTGTAACTTGATTTTGTGTCTCTGCATGCCCTGTTTGAGAGCAGATATCCACTCCATCTGACGAAGGAGCAGCGCTCCAAAAGCTAATGGCATTTGCTACCAAATAAACCTGTTGGACTTTAACCTGGTGTTGTTAAAACTCTTACTGTGTTTACCCCAGTCCAACGCCAGCATCTCCACATCATGACTGTTTCCATATCCAAGGAGAACTGAAGTACAGTGTTGCAAGCTTTTAGTCATCTCCATCCTCAACAAGCTAGGAATTTTTTCTATTCTAGATCAGGTGGCTTATTGACTTTGAATGATGCCAATCTACTTAGCACTTTATTTCATTTAATTTTATCCTGTCCATTATCATTGCTTCCCCTCCTCTACTGTGTTATTAATTTCATCATATTTTGTGAAGACAGCAAAGTATTGATTCAATACCTCAATCTCCACAATATGTCCTTTCTGATCCCTAATCAACATCACTATTCCTTTAACTATCCTTTTACGATTTATATGTTTAGAAAAAAAGCAAAGGTTTCCTTTTACATTGCCTATTAACCTTTTCTCATTTTCTGTCTTTGCCTTTCTAATATCCGGTACCAATTTCCTCTTACGTGACCTGTATTGTGCCTGGCTTCTGATTGTTTTCTGTACGTAACTTTTTAAAATTCCTTCACAGTATCTGGGCGTCATTGGCTAGACCAGCATTTGTTGACCATCCCTAATTGCCCTCGAGAAGGTGGTGATGAGCTTCCTTCTTGAACTGCTGCACTCCATTTGGTGTGGTTCACTCACAGTGTGGTTAGAAAGGGAGATACAGGATTTTAACCCAGCGACAGTGAAAGGATGAGCATACATTTCCAAGTCAGGATAGTGTGTGGCTTGAAGGGGAACTTACAGATGGTGGTGTTTCTATGTCTGCTGCCCTTGTCCTTTTAGGTGGTAGGGGTTCATTGTTTGGAAGGTACTGTTAAAAGAGCCTTGGTGAGTTGCTGCCGTGCATCTTGCAAATGGAACACACTGCTATCACTGTGCGTCAGTGATAGAGAGAGTGAATGTTCAAGTGGTGGATGGGATGCCAATCAAGCAATTTGCCTTGCCCTAGATGGTGTTGAGCTTCTTGAGCATTATTGAAATTGCACTCATCCAGGAAAGTGCTGAGTATTCCATCATGCTCCTAGCTTGTGTCTTGTATATGGTGGGCAGGCTCTAGGAGTCAGGAGGAGTTAGGCACCACAGAATTCACAACCTTTGACCTGCTCTTGTAGCCATAGTATTTATATGGCTGGTCAATTCAGTTTCTGGTCAAGGGTAACCCCCATATTTGGATGGTGGGAGGTTCTGTGATGTTAGTATCATTGAATGTCATTTGGAGATGGTTAGATTCTTGTTGGTCATTGCCTGGCATTTGTGTGGAGCAATTGTTTCTTGCCGTTTATCAAACCCAAACCCAATTCTTGCTACCTGTGGACACAGAATACTTCAGTGTCTGAGGAGTTACAAATGGTGGTGAACGTTGTGCAATTATCAACAAACCATAAGACCATAAGACCATAAGACATAGGAGCGGAAGTAAGGCCATTCGGCCCATCGAGTCCACTCCACCATTCAATCATGGTTGATTTCAACTCCATTTACCCGCTCTCTCCCCATAGCCCTTAATTCCTCGAGAAATCAAGAATTTATCAATTTCTGTCTTGAAGACGCTCAACGTCTCGGCCTCCACAGCCCTCTGTGGCAATGAATTCCACAGACCCACCACTCTCTGGCTGAAGAAATTTCTCCTCATCTCTGTTCTAAAGTGACTCCCTTTTATTCTAAGGCTGTGCCCCCGCGTCCTAGTCTCCCCTGTTAATGGAAACAACTTCCCTACGTCCATCCTATCTAAGCCGTTCATTATCTTGTAAGTTTCTATCAGATCTCCCCTCAACCTCCTAAACTCCAATGAATATAATCCCACGATCCTCAGACGTTCATCGTATGTCAGGCCTACCATTCCTGGGATCATCCGTGTGAATCTCCGCTGGACCCGCTCCAGTGCCAGTATGTCCTTCCTGAGGTGTGGGGCCCAAAATTGCTCACAGTACTCCAAATGGGGCCTAACCAGTGCTTTATAAAGCCTCAGAAGTACATCCCTGCTTTTGTATTCCAAGCCTCTTGAGATAAATGACAACATTACATTTGCTTTCTTAATTACGGACTCAACCTGCAAGTTTACCTTTAGAGAATCCTGGACTAGGACTCCCAAGTCCCTTTGCACTTTAGCATTATGAATTTTGTCACCGTTTAGAAAATAGTCCATGCCTCTATTCTTTTTTCCAAAGTGTACAACCTCGCACTTGCCCACGTTGAATTTCATCAGCCACTTCTTGGACCACTCTCCTAAACTGTCTAAATCTTTCTGCAGCCTCCCCACCTCCTCAATACTACCTGCCCCTCCACCTATCTTTGTATCATCGGCAAACTTGGCCAGAATGCTCCCAGTCCCGTCATCTAGATCGTTAATATATAAAGAGAACAGCTGTGGCCCCAACACTGAACCCTGCGGGACACCACTTGTCACCGGTTGCCATTCTGAGAAAGAACCTTTTATCCCAACTCTCTGCCTTCTGTCTGACAGCCAATCGTCAATCCATGTTAGTACCTTGCCTCGAATACCATGGGCCCTTATTTTACTCAGCAGTCTCCCGTGAGGCACCTTGTCAAAGGCCTTTTGGAAGTCAAGATAGATAACATCCATTGGCTCTCCTTGGTCTAACCTATTTGTTATCTCTTCAAAGGACTCTAACAGGTTTGTCAGGCACGACCTCCCCTTACTAAATCCATGCTGACTTGTCTTAATCCGACCCTGCACTTCCAAGAATTTAGAAATCTCATCCTTAACGATGGATTCTAGAATTTTGCCAACAACTGAGGTTAGGCTAATTGGCCTATAATTTTCCATCTTTTTTCTTGTTCCCTTCTTGAACAGTGGGGTTACAACAGCGATTTTCCAATCCTCTGGGACTTTCCCTGACTCCAGTGACTTTTGAAAGATCATAACTAACGCCTCCACTATTTCTTCAGCTATCTCCTTTAGAACTCTAGGATGTAGCCCATCTGGGCCCGGAGATTTATCAATTTTCAGACCTTTTAGTTTCTCTAGCACTTTCTCCTTTGTGATGGCAACCATATTCAACTCTGCCCCCTGACTTTCCTGAATTGTTGGGATATTACTCATGTCTTCTACTGTGAAGACTGACGCAAAGTACTTATTAAGTTCCTCAGCTATTTCCTTGTCTCCCATCACTAGATTACCAGCGTCATTTTGGAGCGGCCCAATGTCTACTTTTGCCTCCCGTTTGTTTTTAATGTATTTAAAGAAACTTTTACTATCATTCCTAATGTTACTGGCTAGCCTACCTTCATATTTGATCCTCTCCTTCCTTATTTCTCTCTTTGTTATCCTCTGTTTGTTTTTATAGCCTTCCCAATCTTCTGACTTCTCCAATTATGATCTTTGTCATAAGCCTCCTTTTTTAGTTTTATTTTGACCTCTATTTCCTTCATAATCCAAGGAGCTAGAGCTTTGGATGCCCCATCATTCCTTCTTTTGACAATATGGGCGGAATCCCGCCTGCCATAGGAACCATAACAGGTGGGCCTGGAATATCCCGCCCCATGTCTCTACCTAAAGACATGTCATTACTCATCTTCTGTTTTCCTGGCCAATCTTTGATTCCAGTCCACCTATATTGAGCCCTTTCACAAATCACTGAAATTGGCCCTTTTCCAAATGGTTTTTGTTACTGTTAATTTTTATTGTCCCTTACCCATAACTCCTTTTTTAAAAAAAAAATATTGTGATCACTATCGCCTAGATTTTTACCCACTAAAACACCCTCCGCTTGCCCATTTTCAATCCCTGGAACTAGATCCAAAACTGCTTCAGCTTGCTTCAGGCTAAAGAGTTCTCCTGTCTACAGTTTTTGGAATTCTTCACTTTGCTTGCTCTTTACGAGAGAAGATAAAGCTTAACTTGAGTGCTGTCAACAGATTGGCCAATGCCAAAACAGACCTACAGTACCTTCTGGATAAATATAAGAGTGTATTCAAAGGGACTCAATGCATGGAGTTCAAGTGAAACTCAAGATAACGCCTAATAGTCAACCAAAAATCTCAAAGCCAGAGCAATACCACTTGCAATTCATTGCAAGGTCAAAGAGGAATTAGTATGAGTTGTTAACACTGGTGTGTTAGAGCTGGTTACAATGAGTGACTAGGGTACCCCCATCTTACCATTCATGAAACAAGTTGGTTTAATTCATATTTGTGGTGATTTTAAAAGAACCATAAATCCGGTGCTGTGTGATGATCAATATTCGCTTCCTTTAATGGAAGGTTTGTTTGCTGGGTTATCAGGTGGGCAGAAATTCAGCAAGATTGATCTTTCCCAATGTCAACTATTGCTTACCATTGTTATTCATAAAGGTCTTTTTTGTTATGAAGGATTATTTATTGGAATAACATCTCTTCTGTACAGTATTACCTGGAAGATATTCTAATTACATGGTTCAGTAAACAAGAGCACCTGAATAATTTTGAAGCAACATTGGAATGTCTTAAAGCACATCATCTATGTATCAAGAAATAAAAATGTGACTTTTTCCTGACGTGAGTCCACAATTTGGGTCATGTTATTGATAGCAAAGGCTGAAATAAAGCACCTAAAAAGATGGAAGCTATTTTAGAAGCACCACTTGCGATGCATGTGTGACGTTGATGTCCCTTCAAGAAAGATTTGAAACTTCAATAGACACATCTCTTGCAACTAATCGTGCATCATTCTCATGTGGCAGAGTAGCTAAGACTCAATCATCAGGCAACTCGGATTCAAGAGGACCTTTTGAACTTCCCAGTTAAAAGATCCCCTCATGTAGAGTAGGGTTCACAACTCCTCTGAAGAGAACTATAAAAACCTGGCCCAACTCCATGAAAATTGTGAATGAACAAGATGTGTATATCTCTGCAATGGTGCTGGTCATGTTAGGAATGTTGGGTATGGGCTTTTAATGGTGACGCCACGCTGACCAATTGTTATTATCTCAAAAAGATTTCTCCGAATCATCTCCAGAAGTACCAACCTCTTCAGTCCCAATTGTTGTCAATACTACTACGGAAGACTTAGTTGAATCTGAGTTGCCTGATGATTGAGTCTTAGCTACTCTGCCACGTGAGAATGATGCACAGTTAGTTCCAAGAGAAGTGTCTATTGAAGTTCCAAATCATACTTCCAGGTCAAGGACAGCCAAATTCCAGAACATCGTTTACAACCAAAGAGGAATAGTCACCCTCCTGATCGACTTTCTTGTTGACTGAGTATAATGATTAATGGTGCATAATATTGTGTCTAAGAATATTATTGACCTTATGCATAACACCATAGTAATTTATCATGGCCACATAATTCAAGGGGGAGGGATGTTATATATTTAAATGGTTGCTCCTACTTAGTTTCATTTTCTAGTCTGTACAGGCAACTATAAACCTTATTGTTATTTTGAATCTACATGTGCAAACTACATCTTTTTATTTTTTGTTTAAAACACACAACTCCCAACATAGTTAAGACTTTACAAGTTACCTGGTCACGTTGTATGAGGAGGCAGTCACATTGCCTACGATAGGGTCTTCTGATTTGGTCAGGGACGGGGGGGGGGGTGCAAGTGAGATAGGTAACGGGACCCAGAGGGCAGGAGTGCAGGAGCCTTATCCTTTGCAATTGCCCGATGATTTTGAGGTTCTCTCGGCTTGTTTGGATGAGAGTGCGGGTTGCTGAGTGGATGAGCTGACTGGCCATTGCGCCATGATACAGGAGGCCCTTCAAAAGAGGGGAGCAAAATGCATTGTAGCAGTAGTAAGGGACATTATAATGAAGCGGATTGACAAAGTTCTCTGCAGCAAAGAGTGAGACTCCGGATGCTTGACTGGTGCCAGGGTTCAGGACATCTACTTGGGCTTGAGAAGAAATTGGAGTGGTGGAGGATCTAGTCATCTTGCTCCATGTGGGTTCCAAAGACATGGGCAGGACAAGGAAAGAAATTCTGCATAGTCAGTATGAGGAGCTAGTCACTAAACTAATAAGCAGAACCTCAAAGGTAATAATGTCTGGAATATTACCTGAGCCATGTGCAAATTGTCATGGGACCATAAGAGAAATGAACTTGTAGCTCAAAAACTGGTGTCGGAGAAGTGGGTTCTGGTTTGTAGGTGTGGGAAAAGTAGGGGCTCTACCGATCTACACCTGAACTGATTGGGTCCAGTGTTCTAGCAAGCCACATAACTAGGGAAGTAAAGAGGGTTTTAAACTAAATAGTGGGGGTAAGGGATGAAATTTGGGAAGGTATGGTCAATCAAAGTGTAGAAACAAGCAAGAGAAACAGACTGTGACAGGAAAGAATAGACAGTACAAATTTAAGAGAAAATCAGCAGATAAGATTAGAATTTACAAAAATAATGAAATGACAAACTAATGGCACTGTATCTGAATGCACATAGCATTTGAAACAAAACAGATCAACTGAAAGCTCAAATAGAAGAAAATAAATATGATCTAATGGCCATTACAGAGACATGACTGCAGGATGACATAGATTGGGACCTGAATATTGAAGGGTACATGTCATTTAGGAAGGACCGGAAGTTACGAAAAGATCGAGGAGTGGCTGTTAATGAATGGTAATATCAGCACATTAGAAAGGGATTACCTAAATTCAGGAAACCAGAACATAGAAGCAGTTTGGGCAGAGATTAGAAATGATAAAGGAAAGAAGTTGCTTGTGGGATTGGTGAACAGGCCCCACAGCACCCACACAGTAGGATGGAGTGTAAAGGAAGAAATAATGAGAGTTTATCAAAGAGATACAGTGCTAATTATGGGGGATTTTAATTTACACACAGACTGGAAAAATCAGATTGGACAAGATAGCCTAGATGAAGAAGTCAAAGAATATTTTCAGTATAGTTTCTTAGAGCAGGATATTCTGAAGCCAATTAGAAAGCATACTATATTAGACCTGGTATTGTACAATGAGGTGGAGTCAATTCATAGTCAAGGCACCCCTAGGTAGCTGCAATTATAATGTGATCGAATTTTACATACAGTTTGAGGGAGAGAAGTGTGAGTCCAAGACTACCACTTCAAACTTAAGTAAGGGCAATTGTGAGGCCATGAAAGCAGAACTAGCTAAAGTGAACTGGCAAACTCAGTTAAGAGATAGATTAATAGAGATGCAGTGGCAAACATTTATCGTGATATTTCAGAATGGACAGAACCAATACATTCCAACAAGAAAGAAAAATTCCAAAAAAGGAAAAGAGTTAACAAAGTGATCATTGTTGTATAGAAAGTGAATCTGAGGAATTAATAATGGAAAACAGAAAGATGGTAGATGAATTGAATGGGTATTTTGCATTATTAGCCTTCACTTTGGGGAACGTAAGTAATATTCCAGAAATAGCTGTAAATCAGGAAATAGAGAGAGGGGGAACCCAAGAAATTACACTTACTGGGTACTGAGCAAATTGTTGGCGATGCGGCTGACAAGTCAGGGTCCTGATAGTCTTTTTCCTCTGGTCTTAAACAAAGTGGCTTCATTGATTTTAATCTTACAAAATTCCGTAGATTCAGGGAAGGTTCCAATTGAATGGAAAGTAGTGAATGTAGCTTTTTTATTCAAAAAGGGAGGGAGACAAAAGGCAGGAAACTATAGCCAGTTAATTTTACATCTGTCATTGGGGAAAATGTTTAAAGCTATTATTAAAGACCTTATACCAGGGCACTTAGATAAATTCAAGGTAATCTGGCAGAGTCAGGATGGTTTTGTGAGAGAGAAATCATGTTTAACCAATTGATTGGAGTTCTTTGAAGAAGTGACATGTGCTGCGGATAAAGTGGAAAGGGAAGGCATTTGATAAGGTGCAGAAAACAAAAGATCACATGCCATGGCACACCTCACGCCGCGGATACGATGGGCCATTAAATTGCCATTTGCTTTGGCGGGATCAGAATATTCCACTAGTGGGAGGGGCTTTTTTAAATTCATTCATGGGATTTGGGTGTCGCTGGCTGGACTAGCATCTATTGCCCGTCCCTAATGGCCCTTGAACTGTGCGACTTGCAAGGCCATTTCAGAGGGCGTCTACGAGTCAACCACATTGCTATGGATCTGGAGTCACATGTAGACCTGACCAGGTAAAGATGGCAGATTTCCTTCCCGAAAGGACATTAATGAGCCAGATGGGTTTTTAAAGCAATCAACAATGGTTTCATGGTCATTGTTAATTCTAGATTTTTTAATTCAAATTTCACCATCTGCCATGGTGAGATTTGAACCCAGGACCCCAGAACACAATCCTGGGCCTCTGGATTACTAGTCCAGTGATATTACCACTATGCCACTGCCTCCCCTTAAAATCCAAGCCTTAGTGTAGGGGGTAACATATTGGAATTGATAGAAGATTGGCTGGCTTACATGAAAAAGAGTGTAGGCAAAATAATAGAATGTTCCAATTTATGGCACGGGAAACTGAATACAAAAGTGGAAAGGTTATGCTTCAGGTTTATAGGGTTTTGATGAGATCAAATCTGGAGTACTGTGTGCAATATGCGCTCCCTATTTAAGAAAGGATGCAAGTGCATTGGAAACTGTTCAGAGAAGATTTACTAGACAACTACCTGGAATGAGTGGTTAGTTATATGAGGAAAAGTTGGACAGTCTAGGCTGTATCCACTGGAGTTTAAAAGAGTAAGAGGCAACTTGATTGAAACATACAAGATCCTGAAGGGACCAAAAGAGAAAATGCTGGAAAATCTCAGCAGGACTGGCAGCATCTGTAAGGAGAGAAAAGAGCTGATGTTTTGAGTCCACATGATCCTTTGTCATCTTGACCCTTTGACAAAGAGTCATTTGGACTCAAAACGTCAGCTCTTTTCTCTCCTTACAGATGCTGCCAGACCTGCTGAGATTTTCCAGCATTTTCTCTTTTGGTTTCAGATTCCAGCATCTGCAGTAATTTGCTTTTATTCAAGATCCTGAGGGGTCTTGACAGGGTGGATGTGGAGAGGATGTTTCCTCCTGTGGGAAACTCGAGAACTATGGATCACTGTTTAAAAAGAATGGGTCACCCATTTAAGGCAGGAATGTGGAGAATTTTCTGTTGCTGACAGTAGTGAGTCTTTGGAACTCTTCCTCAAAAGGTGTTAGAAGCAATGTCTTTGAATATTTTTAAGACAGAATTAGATAAATTCTTGATGAGCAAGAGGGTGAAGGATTATTGGGGACAGGTGAGAATGTGAAGTTGAGGCTACAATCAGATCAGCCATGATCTTGTTGAATGGTGGAGGCTCGAAGGGCCAAGTGCTCTACTGTTCCTAATTTGTATGTTCATATATGTAAACAACTTTTAAAAAGTAATTCATTTATAACTTTCTACTATTTTGAAAAAAGTAATTTCACTTAGAAGGCCATAGAAGTGTCAATCACCCGACCCTTTAAAATATCAATAACAAAAACCACAATCTTTTGAAACCACAATGTTATGTAAATAAACATTCTGTCATGCAAGCAATATTTTCTCTGGGACACCAATATTCCAGCAAGTGTAATGGATGTCTCAGCAATCAGGCAAGCCTCATTATTTTGGTGGAAGGGCAGAACTTGTCTTATGAGGCATGAGGGGTCATAATGGGTTGGTGGTGGTCATGGCATGGATGGGGCATGGGGAGAGTTTGGAAGGTGAGGGACAGAGAGCCTTTGTGTTTATATTTCACCTGGGATAAAGTTCCATTGCACAGAGGCGAGCCTTGTGAACAGCCCGGCTTAGCATCAAGCAGCCTCTGTGGCTGTCTCCAATCTTTTTCTAGGGTCAGCTGGCCCGACTCCAGCCCACACCTGCCCCCAGCAATAAAGATTCTGTCTTTGTAGGCACTTTCTTCCGAGGTGGGCAGGTCAAACCGGGAATTTGCCTGACTCCCATTTCCTGACTCAAGGATGTAAACCCAGGCACATATTTGGTGCAGCCGAGATGCCCAAAGTACCAAGTATTTGCTTCTGATTGCATTCTCCTGAACATTTATCACCCTCCCAGGAACTGGATTATGAGTGTCACCTGCCCAGAGGTTTCCAGCACCGTCTTCCTGATGGTCACTCACTCACTCTCCATCTAAATGCAGTGTAGGTGCAGGATTATCAACTCCTCAAACATGCAATGCACAAAACTCTCAGCCCTCCCTAGTGAGTTCAAGCAGTTGGCAGTATTTTTTTTAGAAGAGTCTTAGAATTTCTGCATACCTTACGGCCAGGTTGTGGATAAATTTCCCATCTTCTGCAGTTCTGCAATTTCAATTTCCACTCAATATTCACCTTTTTGGTTATGACCAGGGCAAAAAAAAACCGTACTTTCACCATTTCTTCACAGACTACTAAAAGTTTGCTTCACTTCATCTCTTTACATCTCACTTATCTTGACTATGTTCAGTGGCCCGAACCACATAGCGTTCATCCAAAATGCCGCACATTAGAAATATTCTCTCTAAATCTTTACTGCTACCTCTCTCTACTCCCCAACAGTCTCTTCAAAAGCCATCTCTTTAGCCATGCCTTCATTTGATTGCTCGGTGTCTAGTGCATGCCTGAGTGAAGTGTCTTGCACCAGTTTAAAATGAAAACGGTATAAATAAAAGTGAGTGGTTGATGACGCCTTCAGGGACACAAAATTGGAAATGTCTTTGAGCCCGACAGTGGGAGATGGTTGAATATTTAGAAATGCAGCATCCAAGATTAACCACTTTGCACTAATATCAAATCAGCTCCCTCACATTTTATTGTAAATAGTAGCTCCTCCACCCAGCTAATTCCCCCAATGACTTCAACAACATTTGCTATTTCAACAAAATGATGTTCTAAAAATGAACACAGTGTGCTTAAATGAATTCTTTATTACTGATTTTGCGATGCTCAGCTGATGATATTAATATTCCTGCTACATATCTGTATATATATATTACACAGAGAAAGCCTTCTACATCAAACTGGATAACCTTCTCTACCATAAGATAGATCATTAAAGGTAAAAAATGAGATCTTATTTCCATGCCTGCACCATAACTACAGGCAATAAAAATTTGTTCTTTTCTCACAGCTTTTGCACCTTTTGTAACCTTAATTCAACTTTGATCTATTCTCTGATTGACGTTATCAGTTTTCATTTTGATGGTGAATATGTCATCGTGACATTTCTGAAAGGCTTGCGTAAAATTCTGGTAAAGATTACTCTTTGAGGTAAGTCACAGCTCATTCTCACTATGTGATCTGCAATCATAGAAACTAGAAGCAGGAGTAGGCCATTCAGCCCTTCGAGCCTGCTCCGCCATTCATTTTGATCATGGCTGATCATCGAATTCAATGTCCTGATCCACTCTTCCCCCCATATCCTTTGATCTTCTTGAAAACAAACACGTTTTGGCCTCAACTGCATTCGGTGGTCGTGAATGCCACACATTCACCACTCTCTGGGTGAAGAAATTTCTCCTCATCTCAGTTCTAAAAGGTTTATCCCTTATCCTCAAACTGTGATCCCTAGTTCTGGACTCCCCCACCATTGGGAACTTTCTATCTAACTCTGTTAGAATTTTATAAGTTTCTATGAGATCCCTTCTCACTCTTCCAAACTCCAGTGAATTTAATCCCAACAGACTTAGTCTCTCCTCAAATGACAGACCTGCCATTCCAGGAATCAGCCTGGTAAACCTTCACTGTACTCCCCCTATAGCAAGGACATCCTTCCTCAGATAAGGACTCCAAAACTGCACACAGTACTCCAGGTGTGGCCTCAACATCTTATACAATTGCAGCAAAACATCCCTATCCCTATACTCAAATCCTCTCACTATGAAGGCCAACATACCATTTGCCTTCTTTACTGCCTGCTGTACCTGCATACTTACTTTCAGCAACTGATGCATGAGGACTCCAAGGTCTTGTTGAGTATCCACCTCTCTCAGTTTACACCCATTCAAGTAATAATCTGTCGTCTTATTATTGCTACCAAAGTGGATAACCTCACATTTATCCACATTATACTGCGTCTGCCATGCAGATGCCCACACACTCAGCCTGTCCAAATCACGCTGAAGCATCTCTGCATCTTCCTCACAGCTCACTCTCCCACCCAACTTTGTATCATCTGCAAATTTGGAGATCATACATTCAGTTCCCTCTTCCAAGTCATTAATATATAATGTGAACAGTTGGGGTCCCAGCACAGATCCCTGCGGAAGCCCACTAGTCACTGACTGCCAATCAGAAAAAGATCCATTTATGCTAACTCTTGGCGTCCTATCTGCTAACCAGCTTTCTATCCATCTCAAGACATTACCTGCAATCCCATGTGCTTTAACTTTACATAGTCGTCTGTACTCGTTGGAGTTTAGAAGGCTGAGGGGAGATCTTATAGAGACATATAAGGTAATGAAGGGGCTAGACAGGGTAGAGGCAGAGAGATTCTTTCCACTTAGAAAGGAAACAAGAACTAGAGGACACAGCCTCAAAATAAGGTGGAGTCAGTTTAGAACAGAGTTGAGGAGGAACTTCTTCTCTCAGAGGGTAGTGAATCTCTGGAATTCTCTGCACATTGAAGCAGTGGAGGCTACCTCGTTGAATATGTTTAAGTCACAGGCAGATAGATTTCTGATCAATAAGGGAATTAAGGGTTATGGAGAGCGGGCGGGTAAGTGGAACTAAACCACTATCAGATCAGCCATGATCTTATTGAATGGCGGGGCAGGCTCGAGGGGCTAGATGGCCTACTCCTGCTCCTATTTTTTATGTTCTTATGTTATGTGAGACCTTGTTGAATGCCTTCTGAAAGTCTAAATAAACCACATCCACTGGTTCTCCTAGGTCAACCAGTATTAATAAATTTAATAAGATTAATAAACCAGTATTGCAGCATAGACAGTCTCATTAAATTAATTTTGCT
Organism: Mustelus asterias; assembly: GCF_964213995.1. Taxonomy (NCBI): domain Eukaryota; kingdom Metazoa; phylum Chordata; class Chondrichthyes; order Carcharhiniformes; family Triakidae; genus Mustelus; species Mustelus asterias. Next base: position 58,219,466 of record NC_135819.1, read on the forward strand.
TTTACTTTTTGTTCTGTGCATATGCCTCTAAAAATCAACAGATTTCTTTCCATATATATTGTAACCTCGGAGATAAGCCACAAATACTAGTAACATGGATTCTTAAATGTTTTACTGTGTTAAATCTGACAAGCTAAAATGTTGCTGTTTCACGTCCAAAAAAATCAACGTGCCATCATTGGTGCAAAATTATAAAATGGAGGATATTCAAATATACAAGAAAATGAATAGTTGTTTACATACCCTGTAAAGGTAAATCACTCCACAATATGAATCTTCAGGGTGGGAGAGGAAGGAATTGAGCACGTTGGAACTTTAAAAAACTGTGACTACAAAAGCATGTCAGAGACTGGGAATTCTGTGGGGAGTAACTTAACTCCTGACTTCCCAAAGCTTGTCCGCCATTCACAAGGCACAAGTGTGCTGGAGTACTCTACACTTGCCTGAATGAGTGCAGCTTCAACAATACTAAAGAACCTCAACACCATCCGTGATAAAGCAGCCCACTTGACCGACACCCCATCCACCAGCTTCACTCCCTCCACCACTAACACAAAGTGGCAGCAGTGTGTGCTGTTTGCAGGATGCACTGCAACAACTCACCAAGGTTCCTTTGACAGCACCCTGCAAACTCGTGATCCCCACCACCCAGAAGAACAAGGGCAGCAGATGCATGGAAACATCACCATTTGCAAGTTCCCCTCCGACCCACACTCCATCCTAACTTGAAATTATATCACTATTCCTTCATTGTCGCTGGATCAAAATCGTGAAATTCAGATCCATGGGTGTACCTACACCACACTGACTGCAGTAGTTCAGTAAAACAGCTCACAACCACCTTCTCAATTAGGGATGGTCAACCCACATCCTGTGAACAATAAATGAAAAGTAAACAAGTAAATTATTTCTTCATCTTCCACTAAATATTAGTAACCACTGAAGAAAAAAGAAACAACAGCTGAGATTTTCCAGCACACCCCCCTGCAGCGCGACTTCTAGTGGCAATGGCGGTGGAACCACCTTTGAGTGAACAACCATTGGCTGTTGGTGGAATCTTCCATCCCACCAAGGTCTTCAGCGATTTATATGACTCACCCGTCCCACTGCTGGGGAACCCATCGCGGGGGGATCGCCTTCGGCGGGACCAGAAGATCCCACTGGCGGTAAGGACTGGAAAATCCCACCAAATGTGTGAAAATCTTAGATATTATCTGTATATAATATTATACACAGATAATATCTAAGATTTTCCCCTGCTCACTCAATGACCTTGCAGAACAGCAAGGTCATTGAGCGAGCAGGGGAAACTTGAACCCCAAGGCTGTGGAGGGCAAAAAAAACTTGCTCTTTCAGAAAATTAATTTGTTCAAATCAAGAAAGATAAGTCAATCTGAATTGACACTATCAATCTGGCAGTCAAAAATTCAGGAAATTGAAGGTGAGGCAAGAGGATGAAGCTAGGCAAAAAGATAGTTTGTCATTTTACTTTAGAAAGTTTGAAATATTGGGCAGTGCACAAACTGCGCATTCATCTTCATCCACCAAAAGTAGGGATGAATTATCTGATGACTTGCCGATTTCCGGAGATACCACATCGCCTGAAAAAGTTGAACAAGAAGTTCAAGAACAAGTAGAAGTCTCTGAAATGGAAATGGAACTACAAGGTACTGCTCAAGCTCATTCTTCTGCAGCTGAACTGAGGGAAGAAACCTACCCTGAAGACATTGCCTTATAGCCAAATCTGTTCCATTGGGTATAGTTGAATATTTTGTAATAAATAGACCAGAGAACATAGGTAATATGGAAAATTTGAGAAAAGACTTTGATGTTGGAGGCTGAAAGTAGTTCAGAAGTCTTCATGAATCCCATTTTTTGAGGGCGAAAAGAAATGGAAAAACGGAAAGGAGAAATTGGTTGATTTTTCTTCAGAAACCTCTAAGGCAGTCCACTGTTATGTTTGCAAATTGTTCCCTAACATTAGTACAGGAAATGCACTTTCATCAATGGGTAATCTAACTGGAGAAATATTGCAAGAGACCTTGCTGGTCATGAAACTTCCAAATGTCATATTAAGGCTATTTTGCCGCTCGTTCAAAGATGTAAATCATCTAGAAGAATTGACTGTCAGCTCAGCTTGAAAAGAAGTGCTCTTATTGAAGGAAAGTGCTGAGACATGTTGTTGCCACAGTCAAACTGCTGTCTTCCTTGGGACTTCCTTTAAGACGACATGATGAGTCATCAATGTCAAGTCGAAGAATAATTTTGTAGCCTGTCTTGAATGTCTCAAGTGAATTTGACGAGCTTCTCGAAGAGCATTTGGAGAGCTATCAATATGGTGGCTCAGAGAAGACCAACTTTTTTTTTAAAAACAGAACCTACGATGACTTCATCACTATAATGGCAGAGCGACTCAGAAAACAATTCACTAATGAAGTTAAAGATGCCGAATATTATTCCATAATAGTTGATTGAACACCAGATGTGAGACATGTGGACCAATTGACAGTAATTTTAATTTTAAGGTATGTGGCCAGCAATGGTGGAGGTGTAGAGTGATTTCTCTTATTTGTCCAGCTACAATCCCACACTTCTGAGTGTCTGGAGATAACTGTTTTGGAAATCACTGCAAATTTAGATTTGGACATCAAAAATTGCCATGGGCAGAGCTTCGATAATGCTGCAAGTATGGCAAGCAAATATTCAGGTCTACAAGCAAGACTGAATAATGCAAAGCCTCTGTGCACTATTCATCCCATGTTCCAGTCACTCCTTGAATTTAATCTGCAATGCAGCTGCTGAATCGTGTGAAGCAGCCATGCATTTTTTTTTACTTTGTTCAAAACTTGTATGCATTTTTTTGGGGTCTCCACACATCAGTGGGGAATGCTGCAATCACACTTGGAGCAGCCACATGGAAAATGTTTGATGATCAAAAGAATTTGTGGCACTAGATGGTCTGCTTGTGTGGATGCTGTTTTGGCTTTGAAACTGAGCTTTGTTGATAGGAATGCTTATCAGACAGAGCTACATTAAATTCAGAGAAACCATGTGAAAGCTGAAGCAAAATCCTTTGCAGAAAAGTTTGAAAGGTGCTATATTGCAGCTTTTACTGTTTTGTGGAACCGTTTACTTCAAAGAATCAGTGCTGTCAGCAAATTGCTGCAAAATGTTGATACAACATTTTGAATGCTTCACAATTGTTAGCCTCAGTTAGAAGTTTTGTCATGAAAGTTCAAAGTGACTCTCTCTCAGTGGAAGCAGAGACATAAATTTTAACAATGAATACAGTTCCTTCTGATGGTGGGAAGCGTTCAAGATGCAGGAAGTTATTTTTTGATGAAACTAGAGACAATTAAATCACTTTAAAAGAGAAGGAGGAGATGATGATTGACAATCTCAATGTTATTTGTGACACAATAATGGTGCAATTGCAGTGTAGAAGTGAATCTGAAGAAAACTATTGAATTATTTTCTGTGCTTTTCGGCAGAAGTTTGGATGAGAATGCTAAGAGCCTTTGCAATAATAAGCTGAATTCCACTGGGAGGACATAGGCACAAGTCTTTTTGAAAATTAAGTGAAACAGTTCATTCATTTCATTGATAATGATGAGCTCTGTGCTTTGAGATCATCAGCTGATTTGTACAGACTTTTATGTGATGGTTTGTAGGCAACCTTTCCCAATGTGGAAACCATTCTGAAAATATTTATTTACCTGTCAGAAATCCTTTCAGTGAACGTTCTTTCTCTGTATTGAAAGAGTTAAAACTAATCTGTGAAGTATGATGAGTCAGGAATATTTGACAAGTTCAGCAATATTGACAATTGAAGATGCATCCATATAGGATTTTACCTATGATAACATGTGAAGATAAAGTGCAGAAGAAAAGCTATCTAAATTGCCATGAATTGCAAACAGCAGATGAGCAAGAAAAGCTTAAAAATATGTCCCTTTTCCATATTCTCTTGTTTAAATTCCTTTTTTCAAATGGGACTACCACTGTTGGTCATGGCTTTCACATGCAGCCAGTTTATAACCGGTGAGTAACCACCCTCTCCCATCGTTCTCGATACTGGCCTTCAGAATGTCTCTTGGGCAAAGAATGGAATCTGCCAGACAGTTGCGAGCAAAGCCATTGATATTGGACTTGGACTCAGTGAACTCTACTTGATTGGTGTATTTGCTCCTGCATTGGACGTTTTCTGGCTTATTCTGTCCTGCACTGGCCTGTGCTGTGCTGCAATAGTTTCATCAGCTGATTTCTCCATCTCATTGCTCATCGGCCAGTTCCATGTTTGTTTGCCTCAAGATACATAGATCGCAATGTTAACCATCTCTACCATCAAGCTGATAGCAGGCAGGCTTGGACTTCAATTGATCAATTATAGGTTTGTTTTCATTAAGTTAAAAAGCTCTAAAATAGTTAGGTAGTGATTTGTCACTTGTGTTTTTTTTGTTCTTTTGTGGCTTGCATTGTGGATTTAAAGTTGAATTAATCAATTACAAGCTTGGTTTTATCCGTTGCAAAGCACTGAAGCAGTGATTAGTGATTTGTATACTTGTACATTTTTCGGTTCCTGTGGCTTTGCATTATGAGTTTGAAGTCAATTCATCAATTATAGGCTTGTTTTAAGTTTAAAAAGCATTGGATTTGTGTACTAAAAAGCAGTGATTTGTGTACTTTTCTGAAACCAAAAGAGAAAACGCTGGAAAATCTCAGCAGTACTTTTCTGTATTTTTGTGGCTTACATTATGTGAGCTGAGGGTGGACATGGTCAAGAGGGCAATGATATCATTGGGGGGTGGGACTTGACATCATTTGGGGGTGGGGATTGACACCATTTGAGTGGGGCTTGATAGGGCAAATCTTGACGTCACTGGTGAGCTGGTCTTGCTGTCACTGGGGGGTGGAGTGCCAATGGGGGGGGGGGGGGGGGAGGAAGGGGGGGGGGGGTGTGGCAGGGTGTGACATCGTTGGGGAGCCCTGACACTGAACAGAGCATGGGGCTCCCAAAAGTATATGTCTGCCTCTAATGTGCCCATGATGAAAGCAGGAGTGGAAAATCCCATCCTTTGGCTACAAGAACAGATCAAAGATCAGGAATTCTGCAGTGGGTAATTCACTTCCTGACTCCCCAGCCTGTCCACCATCTACAGGGCACAACTCAGAAGTGTGATGGAATACTCTCCACTTGCTAGATGAGTGCAGCTCCAACAACACTTAAGAAGCTGAACACCATTCAGGACAAAGTAGCCCGCTTGATTGGCACCACTTCAACATCCACTTCCTCCTCCACGACTGTCAGTGGCAGCAGTATCTACAAGATGCACTGCAGCTACTCACCAAGGCTCCTTCAACAGTACTTTCCAAAACCTCAGCCACCTGGAAGGACAATAGCAGCAGGTGCATTGGAACACCAGCACCTGCAAGCTGCCCTCCAAGCCACACCGTCCTGACTTGGAACTATATCACCGTTCCTTCACTGTTGCTGGATCAAAATCCTGGGACTTCATCCCTAACAGCACTGAGGGTGTACCCACAACACATGGATTGCAGCAGTTCAAGAAAGCAGCTCACCACCAAAGAGCAATTAAGAATGGGCAATAAATGCTGGCCTGGTCTGCAACACTCACGTCCTGTAAAATAATTTTTTTTTAAACCTGCCCTTCCCCTGTTAGCATTCCAAAGGGACCATTCCTCAATCGCCCCAAGACCTTGTTCCCTTCCCATGATACCTTCCCATGCAATAGTAAGTGGTGTAACATCTGCCCTTTAACTTCCTCTTTCCTCATTATCCATATCCCCAAACTATCCTTCCAGGTAAAGTAGCAATTTACTTGTACTACTTTCGATTAACATACTGTATTTACTGCTCACAGTCTCCCGTACATCAGGGAGGCCAAAAATAGTTGGGTGACTGCTTTGGTGTGCAGAACACCCCTGCCCAGGCTGCAAGTATGACCACAAGCTTCCAGTTGCTTATCATTTTAATTCACCACCTTATTCTCATGCTCACATTTCTGACCTCAACTTGCTACAATGTTATAGAGGTGATGTTCCGGTTGAGACCCGTGTGTCATAGAATCCTACGGTGCATCGGCCCATCGAATCTGCACCGACCACAATCCCACCCAGGCCCTATCTCTGTCACGCCAATATTTGCCCTACTAATCCCGCAAACCTACGCATCCCGGGACACTAAGGGGCAATTTAGCATAGCCAATCCACCTAATCCACACATCTTTGGAGTGTGGGAGGAAACCGGAGCACCTGGAGGAAACCCATGCAGACATGGGGAGAACGTGCAAACTCCACACAGACAGTGACCCAAGCCAGGAATCGAACCCAGATCCCTGGAGCTGTGAGGCAGCAGTGCTAACCACTGTGCTACCGTACCGTGCCATGTTGCAGAGAAACTCAATGAAGGCTTGAGGAACAGCACCTCATCTCACTGTTAGGCACTTTATAGCTTTCTGGACTCGACATTGAGTTCAACAACCTCAGACCATGAACGCTGCTCCGTTTTGATACCATCTTTTTGCCAAATGCCAGTCTGAACCTTATTTTTCATGTTTTTGTTTTTGGAAAGAGCTGTTCATCATTCTGCCATTTACACTCACTCTGGGCAAATGCTTTGTTTCTTTAATGCAGCTGTTACCACTCCCTTTGCCTTTTGTTCCATTATATCTTTGTCCCATCGTTCACCTTATGCCAGAACTTCCCTTTTGTTCTTCCTCCCATTCCTCCCTTTTCAACAGCAAAAATCCGTCATATATCTACCTTTCTACTGTTCTGAAGAAGTCATATTTGACTCGAAGTATTAACATTATTTCTCTCTCTGCAGATGCTGCCAGACCTGTTAAGTATTTCCTGTTTTATTTCAGATTTCCAGGCTCCAAAGTATTAATTAATGTTGATAACTAGCATCAATTTTTCATGACTTTCTATGATGCAGCTAATAATAGCTGAGAATATTGCTGTTATCTGTGTGAAGGTAGACATTTAAGTATACATGCTGATTACAGAAAAGTTGAACATCTAAGAATGTATTTTTGGCTGAACTTTCAGGAATGTACGGATGCATAGCCTTAAAGTAGACATTTACAGTGAGAGGTAAAGAAGATGACTTTCATGAGAAATGGCAAGCTTCTCTAGACTGCTGTATAAGTAGCTACTTAATTCCCTGACTCTCTTTTGACCATCTTTGCTGAACATCAGCATTTTAAGCTGACAGTCAGCATTTCATTTGTTGTTTCAGCTTGCTAGTGTTTCACAGGCAAATCGGCTTTTCTCACTAAGGTTGTCAGAATCAATCATTCAGACCGCGTGGAAGACAGAACTGAAAGCTTTTAGAGTCGAGCAATCAGATATTACTTTCTTTCACTGTTGGTTGCGCACAAACCTAAGGCAGAAAATTCTTTAGATAAACTGATGATTTTTGAGAGTGATTTTCGACCAATGGTCCCCTAGTGTGTCACCTGAAAAATGAACAGCCAGTTGACAGGGTGGGGAGTGAGGGCAACGTGTACGGGGAGCATTTGTACAAGGCAGTGAGCAGCTGAATGGACTACTGATAGCCACTCAAGAAAAAGCCTAGAATTAGAGGAGGAACCAGGATGAGCACTGTAAAATTACTGTGATCTGCTCTCAGATCCACACTTGCCACATTCCCATACCTGACATTCCTTAGATTGTGTTCTGAAAACTACCAAGCTGCAGTGGGATGTTGATTGAATGTTGGCAGCATTCAAATGTGGCATGCACCCAAAATTATTCCGATATCCTGGTTGCTCTGCCAACCTTTTACTTGTTGCCAGAGAAAGTTGAATTTCCCCTCCGCAGTCAAGGATGTGCATTTGTTTGTACTGAAATAAGTTCCCTGAAACAAATAAGTTGCTAAGTACAGCTTTCAAAAGTTATTTCCTTCAAATGGGCCATCTTATAGAGATGCCTGGCACTCCTCTTACATGAAAGTTTATTTTCCTTAAGTATAGTTTTGCCCGCATTGGGGCAGTACAGCAAACCTTCTCTTGATCCTTTCCTGGTGTTGGCAGACTCTTCTTTATATATACATCTGAGTATAATTAACTATTCAATACCCAACACCTGTTCACCTTGTTACCTTAAACTACTAGGTATTTAATATTCATCAACAGAACCTAATAGATATGAACACAAAGTGTCGCTGTTTAAAAACAAGGAGTTGCCCATTTAAGACAGAAATAAGGATAATTTTTTTCTCTGAGTGTTATGAATCTTTGGAACTGTTTTTCTCAAAAGGTGGTGGAAGCAGAGTATTTGAATAGTTTTAAGACAGAACTAAATATTTCTTTGATAAGCAGATTATCGGGGGTGGGTGGGAATGTAGAGTTGAGGTTATAATCAGATCAGCCATTGTTGAATGGCAGATCAGGCTCAAAGGGCTGAAGGCCTACTCCTGCTTCCAATTCGTACATTCAGATGTATGTTCATATCCACTGGAGTTTAAAAGAACACAATGCGATCGTATTGAAACATACAAGGCCCTGAGGGGAATTGATAGGGTGGACACTCCCACCTGGGGAGATCTAGAACTAGGGAGAGCAGTTTAAAAATAAGGGGTCTCCCATTTAATATGAAAATGAGGAGAGTTTTTTTCTCTGAGTGCTGTGAGTCTGTCAAAAAGAACAGGGTCATGGAATATTTTTGGCAGATGGATTCTTGATGAACAACAGAGTCAAAGGATATCGAGGGTAACCGGGAAAGAGGGGTTTAGGCCACAATCATATCACCCGCCACCTAATCAAATAGCAGAGCAGACCCAAGGAGCCATAAAGCTTACTCAAAACATATGAACATACAAACAAGGAGCAGGGGTAGGCCATTTAGCCCCTCAAACTGCTCCACCATTCAACAGGATGAAGACTGACTCACCTGATGAAGGAACAGCGCTCTGAAAGCTCGTGATTCCAAATACACCTGTTGAACTTTAACCTGGTGTTGTGAGATTTCTTACTGTACTCTGAAGACTCAGCTTCTATTGTGTGCATAAAACTATAAAATGGGTCTTGAACCTCTGATCATCTGGCTCAGAGGAAAGAACGTCAACATTGAGCCAAGCCTGACATCTTTCACTTGATATTATTGACCAATTCATAACAGTCCTGAAAATGAATATCGTTCATTTGAAAAAGTTTGATTAATATGCTCCTAATGTAGATAATCTGCCACAAGCCTCAGGTGAGTCATTACAGAGTTGTGGTAAAGGGCAGATGGATTAGTGATTCAGTTTTGTATTGTGAACATATAAGTCCAGGTTGGAAATATTGTAGGTGCATGTTGTCAAAGTTTTCAGTAAATGGATGTTGGATTTTCAGTGAAAAGAATCAGAAGAACTAAGAGCAGGAGTAGGCAATCCAGCTCCTTGAACCTGCTCTGCCATTTAATACGATCATGGTGGATCTCATCTCAGCCTCAACTCCACTTTCCTGCCCATTCACCATAGCCTTTCAAACCTTTACTAATTAAACATCTGCCTCCTACTTCATTAAATTTACTCAAAGTCTCAGCATCCATCACACTCTGGTATAGTGAATGCCACAGACTCAAAGGCCCTAAAACCTGTAATATTACATTGAAGTCCATACAGCTGAATTCATTTATTGTTTATATCTAAAATGGAGTAGCCCTTCCAGAAGAATTTGTTTGATTTGGAAGATAGAATTTCATAACACACCAAAATGCTCCAAACAGCAAAAATGTGCATTTTCAGAAAGAGGGAGACATACCCATAAATTAATATTCAAACCATCAGTATTCACATCACCTTCAGTAACATTTGTATATTTTGAGTTTTAGCTCTGCAATATAAATGATTAACTGTTGGGTGTGCCTGTATTTTCAATTATGCAAAGTTCCTATCCTGCTGAATTTCACTTCATAACTTTGTTTTCATTTGACATATGGTTTATATTTGAGGCTATTTTGAGTTGTTACTTTATTAGTTTTATACTTGACATATATATCTGATGAAAGTGCCTAGATTTTGTAATCTGCAGTAAAGCGAAGGTGCTCATTACTGATCCTGAAGAAAACGGCCCACAGAGATCGCTATATGGCACTTATGTCAGATATGTAAGACATCATATAAAACGAACAAAAATCGCTCAGTCTCTGTGGCGAGGATTTCCTCTTACCTGACATTCATTTCATTCTGACATCAGTTCAAGGAGATCTCTGGCACTCAACAACAATCTTTTCATCAAGCAGGGTAAGCAGCCAATCACATAAAATATTTTTGGATACACCAAACTAGGAAGTAAAACACTCTGGGGGCGATCTTACCCAAAAGATTTGAAGTGCCAAACAAGGATGAAGACAGGAGAGAATTGCACCCATTTTGGGGGGGGGGGGAGCTCCCACAGGCAATCGTATGGCACTTAGTGCAAAAAAAGAGGCAAAGTGTGATTCATGCCAGTAGGGGGAGTGGACGGAGTCTATTCTTGCTGAGAAGCTGGGTGTTGACTGCGAGGGTTGCTATTGCGCATGCGCCTTCATCTCTCCGTGAGAGATCTGTTACCTCACCCCCCCAATCACTGACCTCCTTGCCCGATTGCTACCCCCTCCCCCACCAATCATAGCAGAATAGCCTCCTGCCTCCCTGTCATAGCCCCACCCCATCATAGCCCCGACCCTTGGCACTGCCCGATGGGCACTGCCGGGGTGCCAGACTGGCAGTGCCAGGGTCCAAGGCTGGCATTGCCCAAGGGGCTCTGCCTGGCCTTGCCCCCGATCACCCAGGGGGCTTCAATTGCCTCCGGTCCCACCAGCGAGGCCATCACGTCTAGTTCCTGTTACTAGGGACCATACGTGATCCTTGCCAGTGAGAACCTCCACTGGCGAAGCCATTAAGGCAAGTGAGCCTGGACAATTGCATCCAGGACTCTAATAATATGTAAAATAGAAAATTAATACTAAAACCAGGGCGTGAGGCTGATTACACTGGCAAAATGCAGCCGGTAAGTTCACGATAAACCAGGCGCGAAGCCATTTCCTCGCCTCTCACGCGATCCTCACTGGCTCACCCCCTCTGACCCTGCTTCACATTTACTGAAATTCAACAGAGAAGTTAAATAAATGATCAGGCCATACAAATGGGATTAAGGTAGAAGATAAATCATCATTCAAAAGCTTTTTAAAAAACTATTATAATGAAGAGATTTGACATTTCACCACTATAAAATTAGTCTTTCAGGGTCAGAGAAGTTCTTTAGCAGTAATTTTGAACTTAGCGTACTGCTATAATAGCCCACCACCATCTCGCCCACCCGATCCATTCCCCATAGGCGATCAGGTGCTAGAATTAGCAGCCCGCCCACCGTTTTTTTTTAAATGATCAACAGGCAATTGAGTTTGAATATTATGCTGCCCACACCAGAATATGGTTGGCATGGCCAAGGGCAAGTGGATAAGCCATTTTTTAAAACACAGACTGGCTAAAAGTGTTATGATCCCGGTTGGTGTCCTTCTGGACGAGAAGGTCCCAGAATGGAACCCTGGCTCAAAAGACCATAACTTTTATTTTATTCAGAAAACATGGAAGAACAGAGTCGCAGGACTGCCATTGATTTTTAACACCAAAAAACATTTATTAAACATGAAAAATTTGACCATGATACAACGCCCCTTCATTGCCACTTATCTTCATAAATGTACATCAATTTTAGGAATAACACAGGCTACAAAATACAACTTCTGCTATAAGGTTTTCAGTAAAATTAATAGCCCTTGCAAACCAACAGGCTAGCTGTGGTTAGACGCACCACCCAGAACCATTGGTCAATCCCACCCAATAACACTTCCATGGATTTCTCCTCAAATTCCCCCAGATGATTGTCACACAAGTGTTTCCCAATTCCACTCTCAAAAGACGAACCTTAGAATCTCCTCTCAAACAATACTTTCCCTCAGCTGTTTTCAGCAAAGATCTGCCTCCAGGATTTCCAACGCTCCTTTCTGTATTGTTTTATCTTGAATTGCTACGTGCATTCAAATTTCCATCCAACCTCTCAGGTTTTCAGTCCTCAACAGAATGCTATTGCTTTGGAATGACTGGAAATAAGGACACCAAACTTGACTATTGCTTTTTCTCTACCCAAACCTATCATCTCTGCTCTTTACAGTTCTGCCTTTAACTTTAATGAACTGTACCCTGCTCAAATTCCAGTTCCTATTTTCTTTTTTACTTCAATCTTCATTGAAACCTCTCTTATTGCCTAATTTCTGGAACTAGCCTTTTTGCCTATTACATCATTGTTTAGCTTTCATGCTTCTAGTATGGCTGCGAAAGCTACTCTCTACTGTTAGGTTCCAACTGCTTTGGATTCAGGTAAACACAAACTCCAAAGGCCTTTTTGCTAAAGTGGCCCCTGGTTGCTAAGTAACGTCTCATTCTTTCTCTGAGCTCTTGTTTACATTTCACGCCGTAAACTCTCTGAAGCACAATAGAGACACAGCTCAAAATGAAATCAAAACCTGTCATACTTGCAAACACATTTGTTTAACATTTATCTAACTAAGGTTTTACCCTTCCTTACACAGAATCACTTCATAAAACTCACTTAAATCTATACCTTATTTCTAACATCCAACAATACAAACATAGATCACTTAAAGCTACCTCTGCTTCTGAACAAAAGTAAGAACTTCTTACTGTGTTTACCCCAGTCCAACGCCGGCATCTCCACATCATGACTGAACAAAAGGCCAGAAGGAATGTGAGGTACGTCCTTCTGGAGTGCCTGTGTGCATCATGGGCATTCTCCCCAAGGTGTTAACCTCCCCTTGTCACTTCCTGCCTGGCCATCAAAGCCCACTGATCCCTCCCCATCCAATACCTCTGAATTACCTCCCTCCAGGATCCATGTTGTCTTCATCCAGGGGCCTAGTTGCATTCACAGCAGTATCCAATAAAGAGTTCTACCGGGACCAACAGTTCCACAAGAGAAGGACTTCCTCCCACTAAGGAACGGAAGTCCCAATCTCACCTACTTGAGGCTGGCCAGAGTACTTTATGTCTACAGGACAGACTTGTTTAGTGTTGATTGGCTCAACCGAAATTTTTTCTGGGAATGGGCGGAGATGTGAGCAGTATGTGCCGTCCGTTAAATTAAACCCTGCAGTGAGTAGGAATTTCAACAGCACATCCTATGGCAAAGCGTGGAATTACTTATAGCAACATCAGTACTTCCATATGTAACTGCACATGTGCGGACTCCATTAGTTACAATTTCATTTTGCGATTTAAATCTCATTTTCAGATAGTTCACAGTGCAGGGCAATTGCCCAAAGAAGTTTACACTTCTGGGGAATTGTACAGCAACTATATATCCTAGCACAACCTTGGGGTATCCCTCCATATATGATGCTGGTGAGCTCAGAAGTCATGGCTCAAAGTTTAAAGGTGAAGCATGTTACTTGTGCACTTATTTCATGTTTCTGTTTGGGATGGCTGAGCTGATTTGGAAGGAAGCTAGGAGTTCCTGATGGCAGTTTAACAAAATCATAAAAAACATGTTGCAGAAATCTAAGGGATCTGATAAAGCAAGTAAACCCCAAATCCCTAAACCAATAGAAAGGTTCACACACACAGGGAAAAGCTAAGTGAAATAGTGTCAGCGACAGAGTTTTGTTTTACTTTTTTTATTAAGAAAAGATTAAACAAAACTATGGACCACTTCTTAATTATGAGCGGCACGGTAGCACAGTGGTTAGCACTGCTGCTTCACAGCTCCAGGGACCTGGGTTCAAATCCCAGCTCGGGTCGCTGTCTATGTGGAGTTTGCACATTCTCCCTGTGTCTGCGTGGGTTTCCTCCCACAGTCCAAAGATGTGCGGGCTAGGTTGATTGGCTATTCTAAATTGCCCCTTAGTGTCCTGGGACGCATAGGTTAGAGGGGTTAGTGGGTAAATATGTAGGGATATGTGGATAGTGCCTGGGTGGGATTGTGGTTGGTGCAGACACGATGGGCCGAATGGCCTCTTTCTGCACTGTAGGATTCTATGATGAGTAATTTGCAAATAGAGCAAAAGAAGCTCAATGTTTCTTGTGGAGTAAATTGCAGAAGAATTAAAGACAAAGTAGATTAGGACAAATGTTGAACTATAGTTTTAGAGCAGTAGCATCTTAATTAATTTGATTATTTCAAAGTTATTTTTTTCCTTACTGTCCAATGTCAAATCAGAAGGTGTTTTTCCAGCTTACATTTGACGCTAAAAATTGTCAAATATATTTTAAAATATATATTTTTTAATTGAATTCATTAAGCTTTCAAAGTCTGCCATTATTTGTTGTTACTACTATTTTATTTAATAGGCTCTCTGCTAGACATATTCATATTTCAAGTTGCTTTGCTACATAAAGAATTTGTTGCATTCCGTTTTAAATTGAGATTAATGAATACCTTTGAATGTACCAAATTTGTGGTTCTGTCTAACAAATGATATCTAACAAAGCTGGATGAATACTTTGGTGATTACTTCATGGGGTATGTCCTATTCCTGCTTGGGTTGATCATCTGTATCTTCCAACAGATTCTGGTGAACATGAAGACAAAAGCACTGATGCTTCAGGTGAGATTTTTTCACATCCTTGTGCTGCACCAGTCTATGGCCTTGCAAAGGGAACAAGAGAAGATTCTGTTTCAGAAAAACAGGCCAAACTCGAGGATGGTGATGGTTTGGGTCCATTGCCTGATAACTGGGAGATGGCATACACAGAAAAAGGGGAAGTCTACTTTATCGAGTAAGGAATTTTAAGCAAATTCTTATAAGACTTCTAGATGATCATTTTTAGTCAACTTGATTTGAAAATGTTCTATTCCAGTTTAACTTAAAATTATATAGTTAATAAAGAGCTGATGTTGCCAAAACTACAGCTGCTTTGAATAAGTTCTGTTGCATCTCTTGCATAGTTAATTAGATTGTGTAAGCAGATTAAATGTATTGATCGCAATTTGAACAATCAATTATTTTAAAAAAGGCTAGAGCTTTTTATTTTATTCTTAGCCATAACACCAAAACAACATCCTGGCTTGATCCACGTTTAGGTAGAAAGGCAAAGCTTCCAGAAGAATGTAAAGATGATGGTAAGTAAATCTACATTTCTTTGCTTAGCATGGGTACACATTTTTTTAAAAAATTCAGTTGCTTTTTTAGATTTGGTAGCTGGATAGTGCATCTTGCTGCTAAATAATAGTTAATGAAAGCAGCTAAGACTGGAACACAGGTGACCTTCACTGCTTGCTGCATATTGTTTGCTCTTCTCCAGCCCAGTGATATCAGCTGCAGCAGCGTAGAAACTGAGCTTGTCTTTTTCTGTACCTTGGAGACTGTTTCTGTGTTAACTTTGTATTTCTCATTTAAAATTGAAGGAGACAAGCTGCAATCTGGAAACAATGGACAGAAGCTAGGTACTGTAACTTTAAGTAATTTTCTTGTTTTATTCTCAAGAAAAATCTTTTCATATAGCCATCTTCTTTGATTTTAATCAAGAGTTTATACCATCTTATTTCTACATTTCCTCTGGTGTAATTTGTTTTGATTTCATGAAAATATTCACTAAGGAGTTAGTATTAGGAAAGGGATGTCAGTGTTACCTATACCATGCATCACTTGCATCTTTTGTTCTGTTTTAGTTGCAAAACGTGTTGTCTAAAATATATAAACTATGCTTCTTCTTTTATAAAATTCAAACTAATCAACATTCAGTTTTATCACAAAGCAAAACAAAACTAAATTGAAGAGGAATAATCTCCTACAAGGAAAATTAAATATTTTTAGGGAAAGGTGCTTTTATATTATGAGGTTTGTGTATACCAAACGAAGATATATTGCAGAATTATTTTGTGACCTTAGAATAGACTGCTTTTAATTTTCAGAATTTGCAGTGAAATTAGTAAAATCTACCCTAACCTGTTAAATTAAATATGTATAATGTGTATAAACTGATTAAATTAAACTGTGTGTCCCTAGAAGAACAGCGCTTGTCATGAACCTTAATTTGTGTTTATTGTTCCACTATCAGAAAATCTTGAGCAGTTTTAGAAGAAAGGCATTGTTCATTTTTTAAACTCATATTTTAGCACTTCTGATACTGATGTTTGGCATTTGAAACTGCAACATCTGCAAACATCTTTTTCAAATTATCTCTGTTCTTAATATGTGCATAACAGAACACAGCAAATGCTTGAACTCCAGCGGTCGTCTCCTTTTTATCTGCAAGCTGCACTGAAACAAACGTTCCCTTAGTAACCACTGCTACCAATGAGCCAGAGACCCAAAGTAATCAATTAAAATGGTCTCTGCAGTTACATCCATGGCAACAATGACAGAAACAATGATTTGTTTTTGTTGCTCTAATAAGATGGCATTCTTAATGTCAGTATGTGCCACATCACCTAAATCCATAGTGCAGCAACCTCTTCATGATTTTTTTTAAAATATTTCAGTTTTTACCCAATGCATCAAGAGAAACCACACTGAGCACTCATTGCCTATGGTATTTATTCAAGAGAATAGACTAGCATAATTATTTGATTGGCCTGCTGTTTGGATGTCTATTATACCCAAAGAATGCCTGATGTGCATCCTTTATTTCCCTACCAAAAGGATCAGCTATTTGTCTGCAGAAAAGGGTTCACTGCCACTTGTTACTTTACAAGTGGGGCCAATCTGTTCATAGAATAGAATCCCTACAGTGCAGAAAAAGACCATTCGGCCCATCGAGTCTGCACTAACCACAATCCACCCAGGCCCTATTCCTGTACCCCCGCATATTTACCCTGCTAATCCCCCTGACACTAGGGTCAATTTGGCATGGCCATTCCACCTAATCTGCACATCTTTGGACTGTGGGAGGAAAGCGGAACACCCAGTGGAAACCCACACAGACACAGGGAGAATGTGCAAACTCCACACAGACAGTGACCTGAGGCTGAATTGAATCCAGGTCCCTGGCATTGAGAGGCAGCAGTGTTAACTACCTTTTTTAAGGGCAAAAGCCAATGCACTCTGAACCACAAGACAGAAAGCCATCAGCACAGGGAGCCGCTTTCAACCGTACAATATAGTAAAAATTCTGAGTTTTTGCTGCTGGATAAATAAATAGCTGACATCAGAAATCAGTGCAGGAGTAGGCCATTTTGCCCCTCAAGCCTGCTCTGCCATTCAGCATGATCATGGATGATCAGACTGTTCCCTCAATTCCACTTTTCTTCCTACCCACAATAGCCATTGACTTCTTTGTTAATTGAAAAATATAAGAACATCGAGGAGAGGTAGGTCATTCAGCCACTCGACATTCGTTATGTACACAAGCACACCCTATTGAAAGCTGACACATTCATTGACGAGGAATAGCGACACCAATATCTGGCTTCGCATTCGGTGTTTGGAAACCAGATTAACTTAGCAACCGTGGTTTATGAAATGTGAGTTTTGTAGTACTCACACAAATGCAGCAAATTAAAAATATTTTTGTGATGAATTTGATAAAATTGATTGGCTAAAACATCTGGAGTTGTGAGTATTTCTTGACAAAGTAGGTACTATGGTAGATAGGACAATTGCTAAATGTTTCTTATACAAACTTAACAAATGTATGGTTTCAGTCAAATAAACTTCTTTCAATAACGCAAAGGAAAATCCCTCCAGTTTCCACCCTATACTTTTAATTAACCTGTTTAACTACATTGGAAAAATGTATCCGCCTATTGCAGAGCTGGTTATTTTGGTGTGAAGGTATTTTTGCAGCCATCCAGCGTGCAAGTATTTTTTTTGATTATTGCATACAAGTCCTCAAAGGCACAGTATTTTGCAATGTTGAATTTGTCTTGAAAATATGTGCATCTCAACTCTACAAAATTAAGTTGTATTTAATTAGTAACACAGAAATAGCATTTTGTTTTTGAATAAGATAGATTTTTTGATAGTCACCAAGTTCTACAGGATGTTTTGTGTAAAGTGCAGTGTTTCTAAACATGGGGATCTTCCTCAGTTTAAAAGCAAATAGTATTTTTATTCTCTATTTGGTTGAATTCATGATGGATCTTGTGATATAATAATTTTGTTGTAAGCAGATCATTCTGTAGGGTAATTTACATTGTATGTTGCCACCCTATATTCCATTATTCTAAACAGTGTACAACAATAGGCTTTCTAACGTTTGAGATGATCACAATTCAAGTAAGGAGGGAGACATTAAGCACGATATCTCGGCCGGTTAGTCTAACATCTGTCATTGGGAAAATGAGAGAATCGATTATTGAAGCAGGACACTTCGAAAATCATAATACAATCAGGCAGATTCAAAATAGTTTTGTAAAAGGGAAAGCGTATTTGACAATTTTATTAAAGTTCTTTGAGGATGTAACAAGTAGGGTTACTGTGGTGAGCACTGCTGCCTCACAGCGCCAGGGACCCGGGTTCAATTCCCGACTTGGGTCACTGCAAACTCTGCACGTTCTCCCCATATCTGCATGGGTTTCCTCCAGGTGCTCCGGTTTCCTCCCACAGTCCAAAATGTGTGGGTTAGGTTGATTGGCCATGCCAAATTGACCCTAGTGTCAGGGGATTAGCAGGGTAAAAATGAGGGGTTACAGGAATAGGGCCTGGGTAGAATTGTGGTTGGTGCAGACTTGATGGGCCAAATGGCCTCCTTCTGCACTATGGGGATTCTATGATCTATGATCCCATGATCTATGATTCTAGAGAGTCAGGATAAATGGTTAATTTTTTGGTTGCCATACTGTAACTAACAAAGAGTTACAAGGATCAGTGCTGGGGCCTCAACCATTTACAATCTATATTAATGTTTTGGACGAAGCAACGGACAATATTTTTGCCACATTTGCTGATGATACGAAGATAGGTAGGAAAGCAAATTGTGAGGAGGAATCAAAATTAGATTAAGTAGGTTAAGTGAGTCGGCAAAAAGTTGGCAGACGGAGTGTAATGTAGGAAAATAGAGATTGTTCACTTTAGCAGGAAAAGTAGAAAAGCAGAATATTATTTAAATAGACAGCAACTACAGAATTCTGCAGTGCAGAGGGATCAGCGTGACTATCCCCTTCGTTTTGTTGACGTTGAGGGAGAGATTATTGTTGTCGTACCAGTTCACAAGATTCTCTATCTCTTTCCTGTACTCTGTCTCATCATTGTTTGAGATCCGACCCATGACAGTGGTTTCATCAAGTGACGGGTGACCTAAGAACCGAGGACACCTTGGGTCATCCTTAGGTCAACAGTTCTTAGGTCATCCCTTCACTTGTTATACAGCCTGTCGACATTTTACACAAACTGATTATACTTAACGGCTTGCATTTATTTATTAGCACTCGTAATTACTTGTAAAGACTTGTTATTCAGCTGGCCTACACTGTCCGTACTTATCCTTTGACAGTCTTGATTACCTATTATGTCAGGCGATCATCACTCCACCTATATATTCTGTGCCTACGCACCTCTCTCCACTCCACCAGACGAAGGAACAGCACTCTGAAAGCTTGTGATTTCAAATAAACCTGTTGGAGTATAACTTGGTGTCATGTGACCGCTCATCTTGTCCATCCCATCCAATACTGGCATCTTCACTTCATTGTAAATTTGATTTGAATTGATTTATTATTTTCACATAGAACAGTACAGCACAGAACAGGCCCTTCGGCCCACGATGTTGTGCCGAGCTTTATCTGAAACCAAGATCAAGCTATCCCACTCCCTATCATCCTGGTGTGCTCCATGTGCCTATCCAATAACCGCTTAAACGTTCCTAAAGTGTCTGACTCCACTATCACTGCAGGCAGTCCATTCCACACCCCAACCACTCTCTGCGTAAAGAACCTACCTCTGATATCCTTCCTATATCTCCCACCACGAACCCTATAGTTATGCCCCCTTGTAATAGCTCCATCCACCCGAGGAAATAGTCTTTGAACGTTCACTCTATCTATCCCCTTCATCATTTTATAAACCTCTATTAAGTCTCCCCTCAGCCTCCTCCACTCCAGAGAGAACAGCCCTAGCTCCCTCAACCTTTCCTCATAAGACCTACCCTCCAAACCAGGCAGCATCCTGGTAAATCTCCTCTGCACTCTTTCCAGCGCTTCCACATCCTTCTTATAGTGAGGTGACCAGAACTGCACACAACTGCACACATGTATTAGCATACAGTGAAAAGTATTGTGTCTTGTGCATTATACAGACAAAGCATACTGTACATAGAGAAGGAAAGGAGAGAGTACAGGATGCAGTGTTACAGTCATAGCTAGGGTGTAGAGAAAGATGAAGATGTGAGGTAGGTCCATTCAAACGTCTGAAGGGAAGGAGGGAAGAAGCAGTTCTTGAGTCAGTTGGTACATGTCCTCAGGCTTTTGTATCTTTTTCCCGACGGAAGAAGGTGGCAGAGAGTTTATCTGGGGTGCGTAGGGTCATTGATTCTGCTGGCTGCTTTTCCAAGGCAGTGGGAAGTGTAGACAGTGTCAATGGATGGGAGGCTGGTTTGCGTGATAGACTGGACTTCGTTCCGACCCTTTGTAGTTTGTTGCGGTCTTGGACAGAGCAGGAGCCATACCAAGCTGTGATACAACCAGAAAGAATGCTTTCTATGGTGCATCTGTAAAAGTTGGTGAAAATTGTAGCGGACATGGCAAATATCCTTAGCCTCCTGAGAAAGTGGAGAAGTTGATGGGCTTTCTTAATTATAGCGTCGGCATGGAAGGACCAGGACAGATTCTTGGTGATCTGGACACCTAGAAACTTGAAGCTCTCGACCACTACACTTCCTGACTATCTCCTTCGTTTCATTGATGTTGAGAGAGAGATTGTCATCGCACCAGTTCACCAGATTCTCTACCTCTTTTCTGTATTCTGTCTCATCATTGTTTGAGATCCAACCAACTACAGTGGTGTCATCAGCAACTTGAAAATCGAGTCAGAGGGGAATTTGGCCACACAGTCAAAGGTATATAAGGAGTATAGGAAGTCTAGGGTCCAGTCGCAGAGGGAGGAGCTGAGTCCCGGGCTACAGAGTTTGGAGATGTGTTTTGTAGGAATAATGATGTTGAAGGCTGAGCTGTAATCAATAAATAGGAGTCTTAAATAGGTGTCTTTGTTGTCTAGCTGTTCCAGGGTTGAGTATAGGGCCAAGGCGATAGTGTCTGTTGTGGACTTGTTGCGGCGATTGACGAATTGTAATTAATCCAGGCAATGTGGGAGGCTGGAATTGAATTCGTGCCATGACTAACCTTTCGAAGCACTTCATAATGATGGATGTTATTGCCACCGGGTGATTGTCATTAAGGCACACTGCCTGGCTTTTCTTTGGTACTGGGATGATGTTCGTCTTCTTGAAGCAGATAGGGGCCTCAGATTGGTGTAAAGAGAGGTTAAAGATGTCTGCAAATACCCCCACCAGCTGGTACGTGCAGGATCTGAGTGCTTGTCCGGGTACCCCATCTGGGCCAGTCGCTTTCCGTGGGTTGACTTTTGAGAAGGCTGCCCTGATGTCTGCAATAGTGATTTCGGTTACAGGTTCGTCTGAGGCTTTCGGGGTGGAGGGTGTGCTCTCGCTGACCTCTTGCTCAAAACTGGCATAGAATGCACTGAGCTCATTGGGGGGGGCAGGGGGTGAATTGGTGCCAGCGATTTTACATCTTGTAGCCTATTATGGCTTGCAGGCCTTGCCATACGTGGTGGGAGTCTGTGTGGCTAGCCTGGGACTTTAGCTTGGTCCGGTACTGTCTTTTGACACATCTGAAGGATCTCCGTAGATCATAAATATATTTCACATTTATCCCTCTCCAAGTCTCAGGTATTAAATGGCTGATCGATGTGATGCAAGGTCCTGTGTTCAATGAAGGGTGCCAAATGAGCCACCCCCAATTATCTGCCACCTGGTCCCTCACTCAATCTCATCACAGTGAATCACCTTTAGTTCCACATGTGTGACATGAACAAAGTCACTCCTGATATGAAAATGATTTTACCCTTGTATCTCAGGTAAACATTATTTGGCCTCATGAGAATTGGTCATCAATGCTAGTTATTATCCTGCTACTGTCGCTGGATGTTATAAGAATGTTTTGCAACCAACCTTCAAGTAATTTCTTTCAAGTGTATTTTGCAATTACATTTTTTAACTGAGTTTTAGGAGCAAGTGCTATTCATCTTCAAGCATGATAGCCTTTATTCCTCCCTGCAAAGTGTTTTCTTATGCATGTTTAAGGTTAAATACTATTCCTTTCTTAGTTCCCATGCTTGACGCTGAACAATGGAAGTTGGTTCCACTCAGTGACATTAGGAAATGTCTGCCAGAGGGGATTTAGCGTGTGATGTCAAAGGTTTGTGCTCATCCTGTTGAAGCCATCTACTAACTTGTGAGGATATTACTTTGCTCTTGAATGGCTGCCTGTTGGTACTTAATGAGACTCTTCTGTAGTCACAGAATGCAAACCAATATGGAATTCATTGCATGACTTTGCACTCATTGATGTAGATAGAAAGGACTGGCCTTTGTGAGATGGGACAGTAAGAAGTCTCACAACACCAGGTTAAATGCTGAGGACTGCACATCTCTTGAGTGCTCAGCAGGATCTTTGAAGGAAAGAGGTTGTCATTGACAGCTGTGTCAATACAGACTGGGCCACGTGGCTCCCAAATGCAGCAGATAGAATTGGCATACTTCTGACGAGTGCAGAGTAATGAGTGTTTTTCAGGTGCGTGCTGTCGAGTAGCAGGTCACAGGTCACTGTATCCTGATCTCCACTGGCATCTTGGTAGCAAGATGAGGCTTCTGCATTATTCATGGTTGAGACTTAGTGTTTGAAGAGATGGTGCCTTCTGGGTGTAGTTCCCTTTTGAGGTCAATTGACAAATATTTTTTCCTGTTATTGCCACCTTGCTAAGCTGCTGTCATACTGGTATGCACTGGCATTTCAGCTGTCTGAAGGATGTCATGGACACTGACTTGTTGATGCCATAGTCGAAAGGAATGCACTATGTGTAATTTTTTAACGAGGTGCACTAGTGGAATGTTAACCACATTCCACAGTGGCCACTTGATCCTGAGAACACTACAATTATGATTGCTAAGTGCAATTCTCAACAGTTTCGGGAAAGGATACAATAATTACAGTCAACAGGTTTTATAAATAAGAACCACTGCAGCATAAAATGGCTTTCGGTTGTCTGTTTTTTGGAAGATTAAAGATGGAATATTAAAGATAAACAATCAAGGAAATCCCAAAGGCAGCCCATTCTCTCAGCTGTTCTTACTACTTTTTCTTTTTAAAATAGAATTTTACGTCATGCAAACAGGCCATTTGGCCCAATAGACCCATATCTGTAATTATGCTCTGAATAAGTTTCTTCTCCCCATGACACTGCACCTTATCAATGTATTCTATTCTTTTTCAATTATGTATTTATCCAGCTTTGCTTTGAAAGCACCAACATTCATTTTCAGTGATTAAAAACAGGAAATGTTGGAAAAACGCAGCAGGTCTGGCAGCATTTTTGAAGAGAGAGACAGAGTTAAGCTTTTGACTCCATATGACTCTTCATTTCCTATCTCCAATTCCCCTGGAGATGGTGATGGTGAGCCAGTCTTGAGCTGCTGTACTCCATCTGGTGTAGGAGCATCAGATGTGGTTCCCGGACGAGCATTCAGATCCTGCGCGGACCAGCTGGTGGGGGTTTTCACAGACATCATTAACCTCTCTTTACACCAATCTGAGGTCCCTATCTGCTTCAAGAAGACGACCTGCCAGGCAGCGTGCCTTAATGACTATTGTCCGGTGGCAATGACATCCATCATCATGAAGTGCTTTGAAAGGTTAGTCATGGCACGAGTCAGTTCCAGCCTCCCAGATTGCCAGAATCCACTACAGTTCACCTACTGCCGCAAACAGGTCCACAGCATACGCCATCTCCCTGGCCCTACACTCAATCCTGGGACACCTAGATAACAAAGACACCTATGTCAGACTTCTTTTTATTGATGACAGCTCAGCCTTCAACACCATTATTCCAAAAGAAAAACCCATCTCCAAACTCCGTAGTCTGGGGTTCAGCTCCTCCCTCTGGATCCTAGACTTCCTAACCCACAGACCGCAATCAGTAAGGATTGACAACAACATCTCCTCCACAGTCATCCTCAACAGCTGTGCTCCACAAGGCTGTGTCCTCAGCACCTTACTCCTTATACACCTATGACTGTGTGGCCAAATTCCCCTCCAGCTCGATTTTCAAGTTTGCTGATGACACCACCGTAGTGGGTCAGATCTCAAACAATGATGAGACGGAGTAGAGGAAAGAGAGAGAGAATCTGGTGAATTGATGCGATGACAATCTCTCCCTCAATGTCAACAAAATGAAGGAGATTGTCATCAACTTCAGGAAGCGTGGTGGAGGACATGCCCCTGCCTACATCAATGGGGACGAAGTGGAAATCGTCGAGAGCTTCAAGTTTCTAGGAGTCCAAATCACCTGTCCTGGTCCCCCAATGCCAATGCTATAGTTAAGAAAGCCCACCAACTAAACTAAGGAAATTTGGCATGTCCACTACAACTCTCTCCAACTTTTACAGATGCATCATAAAAGGCATTATTTCTGGTTGTATCACAGCTTGGTATGACCCCTGCTCTGTCTAAGACTGCAAGAAACATAAAAGGGTCGTAAATGAAGCCCTGTCCATCAGGCAAACCTGTCTCCCATCCACTGACTCTGTCTACACTTCCCGCTGCCTTGGAAAAGCAGCCGGCATAATCAAGGACCCCATGCACCCCGGGCATACCCTCTTCCAGCTTCTTCCATCGGGAAAAAGATACAAAAGTCGAGGACATATAGCAACCGACTCAAGAACTGCTTCTTCCTTGCTGCCATTCGACTTTTCAATGGACCTACCTTGTATTAAGTTGATCTTTCTCTACACCCTAGCTATGATTGTAACACTACATTCTGCACTCTCCTCTATGTATGGTCTGCTTTGCCTGTATAGCGTGCAAGAGACGATACTTTTCACTGTAAACTAATACATGTGAAAATAATAGAATCAAATCCATATTGCTGTTTGGGAGTTCCAGTACTAGGGAGGGCAACAAATGTTGAACTTGCCAACAACACTCAGATCCCATGAAATATAAAAGATAAATGCACAGTTGCTGGATTGCTTGCTTTTGCATGGGAAGGTGTAAGGTGAAGAGGCTGCAGGTGGTAGAAGACTGAACAGGGGCTTAGTGGAGGAATTGTCTCTTCTGAAAGTGGGAGAGGAGAAGAAAGGGTAGTGGCAAATATTTTTAGAACAGAGAAAATTGCAGCACAGGAACAGGTCCTTCGGCCCTCCAAGCCTGCACCGACCATGCTGCCCGACGGAACTAAAAGCCCCTCCCCTTCCAGGGACCATGTCCCTCCATTTCCATCCTATTCATGCACTTGTCAAGACACCCTTAAAAGTCACTATCGTATCTGCTTCCACTACCTCCCCCGGGAGCGAGTTCCAGGCACCCACCACCGTCTGTGTAAAACGATTTGCTTCGTACATCTCCTTTAAACCTTGCCCTTCGCACCTTAAACCTATGCCCCCTAATAATTGATTCTTCCACCCTGGGAAAAAGCTTCTGACTATCCACTCTGTCCAGGTCCCACATAATCTTGTAGACTTCTAACAAGTCACCCCTACCTCCATCGTTCCAGTGAGAACAAACCAAGTTTCTCCAACCCCTCCTCATAGCTAATACCCTCCATACCAGGCGACATTCTGGTAAATCTTTTCTGTACCCTCTCCAAAGCCTCCACATCCTTCTGGTAGTGTGGCGACCAGAATTGAACACTATATCACATGTGCGGCCTAACTAAGGTTCGATAAAGCTGCAACATGACTTGCCAATTTTTAAACTCAATGTCCCAGCCAATGAAGGCAAGGGTGCCATATGCCTTCTTGACTACCTTCTCCACCTGCATTGCCACTTTCAGTGACCTGTGTATCTATACTCCCAGATCCCTCTGCCTGTCAATACTCTTTAGGTTCTGCCATTTACTGTATATTTCCTATCTGTATTAGACCTTCCAAAATGCATTACCTCACATCTGTCCGGATTAAAGTCCATCTGCCATTTCTCCACCCAAGTCTCCAACCGATCTATATCCTCTGATGGTCCTCATCACCATAAACAAATCTACCAACCTTTGTGTCATCCGCAAGCTTACTAATCAATCCAGTTACATTTTCCTCCATTTATATATATATTACAAACAGCAAAGGTCCCCGCACTGATCCCTGAGGAACGCCACTTGTCACAGCCCTCCATTCAGAAACGTACCCTTCCAATTCTACCCTCTGTCTTCTATGACCGAGCCAATTCTGTATCTACCTTGCGAACTCACCTCTGGTCCCGTGCGACTTCACCTGCATCAGTCTGCCATGAGGGACCTTGTCAAAGGCCTTGTTGAAGTCCATGTAGACAACATTCATTGCCTTACCCTCATCAATCATCTTCATCACTTCCTCGAAAAACTCGATCAGTTTAATGAGACACGGCCTCCCCTTCACAAAACCATGTTGCCTCTCGCTAATACGTCCATTTATTTCCAAGTGGGAATAAATCCTCTCTCGAAGAATCCTCTCCAATAATTTCCCTACCACTGACGTAAGGCTCACCGGCCTGTAATTACCTGGATTATTCTTGCTACCCTTCTTAAACAAAGGAACAACATTGGCTAGTCTCCAATCCTCTGAGACCACCCCTGGATGTGGAGATGCCGGCGTTGGACTGGGGTAAACACAGTAAGAAGTCTAACAACACCAGCTTAAAGTCCAACAGGTTTATTTACCTGTTGGACTTTAACCTAGTGTTGTTAGACTTCTTACTGTGACCACCCCTGGAGCCAGTGAGGATACAAAGATTTCTCTCAAGGCCCCAGCAATTTCCTCCCATGCCTCCCTCAATATTCTGGGATATATCCCACCAGGCCCTGGGGACCTGACTACCTTAATGTTTCTCAAGAATCCCAATATCTCCTTTTTGATCTCAACATGACTCAAACTATCTACACACCTTTTCCCAGGCTCGTCATCCACCAAGTCCTTCTCTTTGATGAATACTGTTGCAAAGTACTCATTTAGTACCTCATCCATTTCCTCTGGTTCCACGCACAGATTCCCTCTCCTGTCCTTGAGTGGGCCAACCTTTTCCCCGGCTACCCTCTTGCTCTTTATATATGTATAAAAAGCCTTGGGATTTTCCTTAATCCTGCTGGCCAATGACTTTTCGTGACCCCTTTTAGCCCTCCTTACTCCTTGCTTAAGTTTCTTTCTACTTTCCTTGTATTTCACATTTGCTTTGTGTGTTCCCAGCCTTGACAAAAGCTTCCTTTTTCTCTTTGACTAGGATCACAATATCTCTCATTATTCAAGGGTCCCAAAACTTGCCATACTTATCCTTCATCCTTACAGGAATGTGCTGGTCCTGAATCCCTATCAACTTACACTGGAAAGCCTCCCACATGCCAGATGTTGATTTGCCCTCAAACATCTGCCCCCAATATACATTCTTCAGTTCCTGCCTAATATTGTTGTAATTTGTGTTCCCCCAATTTAGCACCTTAACTTGAGGACTACACTAATCGTTATCATCAGTACTTTAAAGCTTACTGAATTGTGGTCACTGTTCCCGAACTGCTCCCCTACTGAAACGTCAACCACTGGCCGGGCCCATTCCCCAATACCAGGTCCAGTACAGCCCCTTCCCTAGTTGGACTAGCTACATACTGTTTCAAGAAGCCCTCCTGGATGCTCCTTACAAACTCTGCCCCATCCATGCCCCTAGCACTATGTGAGTCCCAGTCAATATATGGGAAGTTAAAATCTCCCACCACAACAACCCTGTTACTTTTACACCTTGCCAAAATCTGCCTACATATCTGTTCCTCTATCTCCCGTTGGGCGGCCTATAGTAAACCTCCAACATTGTGACTACACCCTTCCTATTCCTGAGCTCTACCCATATTGCCTCGCTGTATGAGCCCTCCGATGTGTCCTCCCGCAGTACAGCTGTGCTATTCTCCTTAACCAGTAGTGCAACCCACCCACCCTTTTTATATCCCCCTCTATCCTGCCGGAAACATCTGTATCCTGGAACGTTATGCTGCCAATCCTGTCCTTCTCTTAACCAAGTCTCTGTAATAGCAACAACATCATAGTTCCAAGTACTAATCCAAGCTCTAAGTTCCTCTGCCTTACTGTTACACTTCTCGCAGTGAAACAAATTTTAGTGGTGTTGCAGCTGGTGGTTAATAACCAGATAAAGCCAAGGTGGATGCAGTTGCAGGAGAGGCCAAGGGAGACCTTATGATGCTTATGAGTGAGGGAAGATTTGAGAATAGAAGCGCAGGAAATGGGACTTACACAGTCTACTTCTACAGTGCTGTTAGGTAGGAAGTTCCAGGACTTTAGCCCACAATGATGAAGCAGCAGTGATAGATGTCCAAGTCAGATGGTATTTGTCTTGGAGAGACATTCAGAGTGGTGTTTTCAGCTACCTGTTGACCTTTTCCTTCCAGGTGGTGAGATTGTGGGTTTGGGAGGTACTGCCAAAGAAGCCTTTACTGGTTGTTGTAGTGTATTCTGTATATAGTATAGACATAATGTGGAGATGCTGGCGTTGGACTGGGGTAAGCACAGTAAGAAGTCTCACAACACCAGGTTAAAGTCCAACAGGTTTATTTGGTAGCACAAGCCACAAGCTTTCGGAGCGCTGCTCCTTCATTACGTGAGTTGGAGTTGTGTTCACAAACAGGGAATATAAAGATACAAACTCAATTTACAAGATAATGGTTGGAATGCGAGTCTTTACAAGTAATCAAGTCTTAAAGGTACAGACAATGTGAGTGGAGAAAGGGTTAAGCACAGGTTAAAGAGATGTATATTGTCTCCAGCCAGGACAGTTAGTGAGATTTTGCAAGCCCAGGCAAGTTATGGGGGTTACAGATAGTGTGACATGAACCCAAGATCCTGGTTGAGGCCATCCTCATGTGTGGGAAACTTGGCTATCTGCTCAGTTTCTGCTCAGTGATTCTGCATTGTCGTGTGTCGTGAAGGCCGCCTTGGAGAACGCTTACCTAAAGATCAGAGGCTGAATGCCCGTGACTGCTGAAGTGTTCCCCAACAGGAAGAGAACACTCCTGCCTGGTGATTGTCGAGCAATGTTCATTCATCTGTTGTCGTAGCGTCTGCATGGTCTCTCCAATGTACCGTGCCTCGGGACATTCTTTCCTGCAGCGTATCAGGTAGACAACGTTGGCCATGTTGCAAGAGTATGTACCACGTACCTGGTGGATGGTGTTCTCACGTGAGATTATGGCATCCGTGTCGATGACCCGGCACATTTTGCAGAGGTTGCTGTGGCAGGGTTGTGTGGTGTTGTGGTCACTGTTCTCCTGACGGTTGGGTAGTTTGCTGCGGACAATGGTCTGTTTGAGGTTGTGCGGTTGTTTGAAGGCAAGAAGTGGGGGTGTGGGGATGGCCTTGATGAGATGTTCGTCTTCATCGACGCGGCTGCCGGAGTTCTTCCACAAACCCTTAGAGGCCAACAACAAACACAATGAGACAGCCAATGAACCGGAACAGCCGACAGATAGATCCGCGGTGCAGCAACCAAAGAGGAAAGACTCGAATTGGACTCCTCCGGAAGACCGTTGCCTTTGACTCGACGTGTGCCCAAGCCGTCAGGAGGTGCGTTAATGCCAGATTCATCAGCCGCACTCACAAGATAGCCCCAAACATCACTCGAGCACAAGGCAATGCCATCCGCGCTTGAAGACCAACCGCAACATTGTCATCAAACCAGCAGACAAAGGAGGGGCCACTGTCATACTGAACAGAACGGATTACTGCAAAGAAGTGTACCAACAACTGAACAACGAGGAACACTACAGACAATTACCCGCAGATCCGACCAAAGAACACACCCGTCAACTCAACAGACTGATCAAGACCTTTGATCCGGATCTTCAGAGCACCCTCAGTGCTCTCATCCCACGTACTCCCCATGTTGGAGATCTCTACTGCCTCCCGAAGATACACAAGGCCAACACACCTGGTCGTCCCATCGTATCAGGCAATGGGACCCTGTGTGAGAATCTCTCCGGCTACATCGAGGGCGTCCTGAAACCCATTGTACAAAGAACACCAGCTTTTGTTGCGACACTACGGACTTCCTACAGAAACTCAACACACATGGAGCAGTTGAACCAGGAGCACTCCTCATCATAATGGATGTCTCGGCACTCTACACCAGCATCCCCCACGACGATGGCATTGCTGCAACAGCCTCAGTACTCAACGCCGATAACTGCCAATCTCCAGATGCAATTCTACAACTCCGCTTCATCCTGGACCACAACGTCCTCACCTTCAACAACCAGTTCTTCATCCAGACACACGGAACAGCCATGGGAACCAAATCCGCACCTCAATATGCCAACATCTTCATGCACAGGTTCGAACAAGACCTCTGCACCGCATACCGATACATCGATGACATTTTCTTCCTTTGGACTCATGGCGAACAATCACTGAAACAATTATATATGATGACATCAGCAAGTTCCATCCCACCATCAGACTCACCATGGAATACTCTCTGGAATCGATTGCATTCTTGGACACATGCATCTCCATCAAGGACGGTCACCTCAGCACTTCACTGTACCGCAAGCCCACGGATAACCTCACGATGCTCCACTTCTCCAGCTTCCACCCTAAACACGTTAAAGAAGCCATCCCCTACGGACAAGCCCTCCGTATACACAGGATCTGCTCAGATGAGGAGGATAGCAACAGACACCTTCTGACGCTGAAAGATGCCCTCATAAGAACAGGATATGGCACTCGACTCATCAATTGACAGTTCCGACGCGCCACAGCGAAAAACCTCACTGACCTCCTCAGAAGACAAACACGGGACACGGCGGACAGAGTACCCTTCGTTGTCCAGTACTTCCCCGGAGCAGAGAAGCTACGGCATCTTCTCCGGAGCCTTCAGCACGTCATCGATGAAGACCAAGGCCATCCCCACACCCCCACTACTTGCCTTCAAACAACCGCACAACCTCAAACAGACTCTGTCCGCAGCAAACTACCTACCCAGCCTTCAGGAGAACAGTGGCCATGACACCACACAACCTTGCCACAGCAAGACGTGCCGGATCACCGACACGGATGCCATCATCTCACGTGAGAACACCATCCACCAGGTACACAGTACATACTCTTGCAACTCGGCCAACGTTGTCTACCTGATACGCTGCAGGAAAGGATGTCCCGAGGCATGGTACATTGGGGAGACCATGCAGACGCTACGACAACGGATGAATGAACATCGCTCGACAGCCACCAGGCAGGAGTGTTCTCTTCCTGTTGGGGAACACATTCAGTAGTCACGGGCATTCAGCCTCTGATCTTCGGGTAAGCATTCTCCAAGGCGACCTTCACAACACTGTTTTACTTTCAGTTTTATATTTGATGTAGTGCAAAGAGCAGCTTTTTAATTAAAAGTGTTATGTGTTAGCATGCAAACCAAGTCTTTTCTTTTTCTGTTAAAACCCACAACCCATAACATAATTAGGACATTACAGAAAGAAAACATCGAGAAAAGATCCTAAAGAAGTAAGAAAAAAATTGAGGGTCCTCACACTTCGAATATTCGAAGGCTGGGGAGAAGCAACAACGGGATTAAAGATTAAGTGCCAGTGAAGGAAGTCTCAAGTAAGAAAAAGCTCTCTGTGATTTTCAAAGAGGGGGGTTTTCCAATCAATGAAGGGTGAGATTCCAGGCAGTATTTGGCATATTTGCAAAGAGTGTATGCTTTGCTGTATAGCTGGGGTCATTTAAAAAAAAAAGTCAAAGGTCTCCAGATTAAAAAGGACAGTACTGGGAAGACAGTAAAAAAATATATACTGAGCAGTCTCGAGCGACTAATGCCTACAAGAGAAATGGCAAGTCAATTATGTTCCATGTGCCCTTTCAGTTAAGAAAATGAATCAGGGAGTTCCTATGGCAAGCATTTTCAGTGCTTTGTACAAGCAAATAAAACTGAATACGAGTTACTTATACCAGTTTTTCTCAATACAATAGGAAGTAAAACCTATCACTTGCTCCAGAACTTGGTTCATCCAGCAAAGCAAGGAACTACTCCCATCGTACCTGTCATGAAACCAGATGGTTCAATTTGTATTTGTGGTGGTTTTAAAACAACCACAAATCCGGTGTTGTGTTCTGATCTGCTTCCTTTAATTGAAGATTTGTTTGCTGGGTTATGCGGTGGACAGAAATTCAGCAAGATTGATCTTTCACAAGCATATTTGCAGATGAATGTAGCTGCTGAGTCATAACCATTGCTTACCATCGTTACTCATAAAGGTCTTTTACATTGTAAAAGATTGCCTTTTGGAATAACATCTGCACCAGCCCTATTCCGAAGATCGATGGATCAGATTTTAAGTGGTCTCTTTGATGTACAATGTTACCTGGATGATTTTCCAATTAGAGGGTCCAGTGAACAAGAGCTCTTGAATAATTTGGAATAACATTGGAACATCTTCAAGCACAAGGTTTGCATACCCAAGAAAGAAAAGTATGACTTTTTCCAGACATCAGTTCATTATTTGGATCATGTTATTGATAGTAAAGGCCTACATCAAGCACCTCATAAGGTGGATGCTATTTTAGAAGCACCACATCTGACAAATACGATGCAATTGAGGTATTTTCTAGGAACAAGAGGTTACAGGTATAGGTTGAGAGATGGTAGATTTAAAACTGAGATGAGGAGGAACTACTTCTCGCAGAGGGTGGTGAATTTGTGGACATCGCTGCCCATAGTGTGGTTGAGTCTGAATCATTAAATGGTTTCAAGAAGTGGTAGATACATTTCTGATAAAACAAAATGGGTTAAGGGGATATGGGGAATGGTAGGGAGGTGGATTTGAGATCAGGAAGAGATCAACGATGATCTGATTGAATGGCAGAGCAGACTTTGAAGGAATTGCCTATTTCAGCTCCTAATTCCTATGTTTCGATTAGTGAATTATTATGGTGAATTTGTTACAAATTTAGCATTAGCCTAAAGTGCCATGGCAACAATTACATATAGATTTCACTGGTCCATTCGAGGGTTACAGGTTCTTAGTCATATTTGATGCACACTCAAAGTGGCCAGAAGTAGTTATCATGAGATCTACTACGTCTGAACAAACCATTGAAAAACTTGACGAAAATGTTGCAACGTTTGGTAAACCAGAACAGATTATTACCAATAATGATTCACAGTTTACTTCACATAAGTTTGAGGATTATCTCAAAGTAAATGGTAATAAGCCTATAAAATCCACACCTTATCATCCATCAACCAATGAATTAGCTGAACGATTCTTACAATCCATAAACATTATTTAAAAGCTTCAGAAGAGCAAGATTTGTTATGACATTATGTGAATAGCTTTTTAGCATCTTATAGAAACACTACTCATACAACTACCCAAAGCTCAGCTGCATTACTCCTCTTAAAGAGAAAGTTAAGAACTATGTTTGATTTATTATTACCTCCAAAATCTTCAGAGGTAGTATAGCATCGACAACAATCTCAAGTTGCTAGACGAGATGTGAAGGCAAAACAATGCTCATTTCAACAAGGAGATCAAGTGTTAGCGCATTATTTTACCATGAGTGAAAAATGGTACCAGCCATAGTTTTAGCAAAAACAGGTCCAATTTCTTATACAGTTCAAACTGAAGATGAACTAGTTTGGAGATGCCATGCTGACCAATTGTTATCATCTTGAAATGATTCCTCCGAATTATCTCCAGAAGTACCAATTTCTTTAGTCCCTAGTGTTGTGAATTTATAAGACTTAGTTGTATCTGAGTTGCCTGATGATTGTATCTCAGCTACTATACTGAATGAGAATGATGCAGAATTAGTTCCAAGAGAGGAAGTGTCTACTGAAGTTCCAAATCATACTTATAGGGTCAAGGACAGCCAAATTCCAGAGTGTATAGAATGAACAGAGATGGACATCCTCTCCGATTGACTTCCTTAGTGACTGTGTATAATGATTAATAATGCATAGTATTGTGTCTAGAGTATTATTTATCCTATGTATGATGTAGTAGTAATTTGTTGTCATGATAACAGAAGTAAAGGGACAGGGATGTTATATATTTTAGAAGGGTTGCAAGGTTTGAAGAGCTGATCACCGATTTGGTAATTAGGACATTAGACAGATCTTCAGCCATGCCGGACAGACCACCACTGCTCCAAAAGGGTACCTTCTCCCTTACAGCACTCAGCATGGAGTCACCAACCATTGGCTGCACTTGCAGATTTCCTGGGCTACTCTCAAACCCACTTCACTTCAGGTCTGCTTCCTGCAGCTCTTTCTTTAGCTGGGAACCTTTTCCTCTGGAATCTGACTTGTCCAGTGTTAACATCAGCTGGAATCATAACACCAGCTGTTCATAGAATATAACATGAAGGAAAATCATCCAATTCACAATCCAATATCAACTGTTCTAAGCCATCACCAAAAGTTCAAGTTACCCCCATTTTAAAAAATATAATATTAACTATCACTACTAAGTGTAACAAGTAAATTTTGTAAACAAAGTGTAACAAGGAAATGTTGTCAACAGAGTTTTGGTTTGATTCATTTGTAACACAGTTACAAGAAGTTGACTGACATGACAATGCTTCACAGTACTGTGATCATTAGTTTAAACCCCAGTTCTAGTTCATATTTTATCTCATTAAGCAATACTTTCACTTAGCTCCTGAATTGTCTGGAAGTGTTAGAAGCTATCAAATCTATAGTTTTATTCACCAGTTGATAATGCATAGTGTAAGTTTGCATAAAGTTCATAACTTTAAAAAGCAAGAATAAGTAAGAGTGAGCATGGAAAAGATTTCTAACATTTAAAGAAAATGTACTAGCTGAGTTGCTCTTGCTGAGAGCCAGCTTAGATGTCACAGGTCAATTCTATGGGCAGAATTACACGCAGGCTGAATTTTGTGATTCCCTCCGATGTCTTTTGAACGTCTTGCTACATTTTATGGTCCTCCCCCGCCGCAACATAAAATTAGGTAAAATTTCACCTTGTGATTAAGTAAAATGTAATAATGACCGCTGAAAATAAATGTTCAGCTGTGACATAATTGAACCCAATTTCAGTGAGCCTGAATCTAGTAAAATTCTTTAATATCACTCTATAGTGCAAACATTACAATACTTACATTTAACAGTCGAAGTATATGTTAATGCCTTGGGATCATTCTGGAACTTTGATTCCATAAAGATAAGGAAACAGGATTAATGTAGATAGCTCCACTGGAATCTGATATAAATACACTTCATATTTCCTCCTTTTAAAATGGATAGTGATGGACTACAAAAGGTGGCTGCCCAGGGTCACCTGACTCTAGTAATTTCTGTGGTCCATGAGGTAGATAATTTGCTGCTATTTTAACAGTGCTCTAGAAATACTAAGTTATCCCATCCAAGAGAAAGGGTAATAATGCCCATTTAATTTAGATAATGCTTCAAGGCCTTTGGTATTAGTATCTGGTTCACCAATATTCACCTGAACAATCTTTAAAATTGACTCAAGAACAGCTTCTTCCCTGCTGCTGTTAGACTTTTGAATGGACTTGCCTTGCATTAAGTTGATCTTTCTCTACACCCTAGCTATGACTGTAACACTACACTCTGCGCTGTCTCGTTTCCTTCTCTATGAACGGTATGTTTTGTCTGTATAGCACGCAAGAAACGATACTTTTCACTGTATGTTAATCTATTTGACAATAAATCAAATCAAAAAAAATTGGCATGCCTCGTGTAACTTATGGAGGTATGAAAGTGTGGCTGTCTTACGGGATAAGTAAAATAAAGGGCTGGACTATTGATCAGGAGACATGAGTTCACATTTCACCATATGGCTGAGATATCTAAATACAATGAATTGAATGAATCTGGAATAAAAAGCTAGTTTACAAGATTGTCATAAAAAACCATCTGGTATATTAATGGTCTTTCGGGAAAGAAATCTGCTGACCTTATCTGGTCTGGTTTATATAGAACTCCAGAACCCAGCCATGTGGCTGACTCTATCTACCCTCTGAAATATTCTCAAGGGAAATTAGGGATGCACAATAAATTCTGGTCTTGTTAGCGACATCCCATGAACAAATAAAATAGTTCAAAAATGTTTAGAGGCAGATATTCTTTGATGTGAAATACTGACATTTTATAAAGAGAGTAGGCATGACAAGCATATTTTCTACTGTTTTGTATGGCCTCATTAAAGGAATGTACCTTCACCCTCACATCAGCAACACGACCCGCAGTGATTTGGTTGGCTTCTTATTTCAGATGACCCATCCCATAATGAAGACTACACTTGTATATATGCAAGGATCATATTTGCCAAGGAGCAGGTTTCCACTCAGGGTTGTGCCCTGGCTCTGAGGAAGGGGTGGCATTACATTACATTCAGGCTGACATTCTTCGCATTTATACTATTGCCAAGACTGTTGTATTCCATCTTTGAAATATTGCCTTCCTCAAAATGTCTTCATAGTGCCATGCCCAGTGAAGGCATGTCATATTCATAACTTTTAAAGCATAAAGTGTGCTCAGTGTGGAACTACAAAAGGTGGCTGCCCAGGGTCACCTGACTCTGCTGATGGTTAAGAAACTGCCATGTTGTCTCAAAAGGATAAAAGGACAGATTCCAGACCAGAGATTTCACTACTCATCTCCTGAAACTATCCAAATAGCTATTTCCTGACTTGAATGAGTCGTTCTGAAACCAAGACACAATTGTATGTGTGATGTAGCATTAGATTTTTGGGGCAATGCCTGAAAAAATAGCCCTCCCTATTTAACCCCTAACTATTCAAATAGTCCATACACTTGGGTTAAGAAACATGTAGCTCTTCATTTTTTAAAAACACTGATTGTGGACAGTAAGGGAAAGAAACAGGGGTTTTAGTTCTTGCTTCCCATCTCCCTGTTTTTGCTCCCCGATATAGGTTTAACTTTTGTTTCCCCATACTCTAGTAGCTGCACTTTCAGCCACCATGCCCCTGCTTTCTGGTGCCTCCTACCAAAATCTGTCTTCCTTATTTCCTCAGTCTGTGTCTTCAATATCTTTTAAGAGCTTTTTTTGCACATCTTTGAGCCCTGTTTCTAATTCCATAAGACGAATTTGCCATCTCAAACAATGTCCATTTTTTCTTCTTGTGACTGAAGTGTTCTCTGAAAGAAGAAATGTAACATAAATGCAAGTTATTATTACTGCAGGGAAAATGTCCACTGTGCTTTGTTTTCTGAACTATATTAAGTAAAAAGCAAAAGATAAACTGTTGAGGAAAAAGCAAGAGACTTTTCGCTAGAAAATAATTCGCATGCTTTTACTTGCATAATTGTTTACCTTTCTTGTTGTGGTTGCAGTAATGCCTTAGACCTGGTTTGGGTTCAGATAGAGTAAACAGTTCAATCAAAAATATCTGCACTTCTTGAAATAAATAGCCATGGAATTAGGTCAGGAGTTCACTGACAATGTTATTGTTCTCACATGACAGATTTCTATAATAGTGTTTTTGAGTCACAACATTGTGACTTTATTTTACTTAATGCCCTATGGAGAATCTATTGGTATGTTTACTGATGTTAGCTCCCTGTTTTTAGCTGTTTTTTTGGTTTCAGAATTGTTGAGATCCTATTCTGATCCCACTTAAGAGTTATCAGGGATGGGCAGAAAATGCTGACCTTGTCAGTGATGTCCACATCCCATGAAAGAATAAAGAAAATAATTTTAATTCTGTGATACTCCATGTTCAGTCATTTCCCTGTCTCTCAGTTTCCTTCCACTTTTGATTGAAATAAACATTAATGTTTGTTTTGAAATTCTTCCAATATTTCACAATTATCACGTATTTCTCATAGTATTGTCCAATTTTCCAAACTAAAAACATTTACTCAGTTATTCAACCTCAAAAATCCACCAGTAGTAACATTGCCACTCCTTCATTATTTGAACACACACATCACTGTTACAGTGCTATTTTTCACCCATACTTCTGGAACAACTAAGTTATTTAATTCTGTTGCCTTTCTAGCCTGTCATTGGTTTTATTGTTTCATGGTCATACATTTCAAATCATCTGGCAATTTATTAAGCTTTTTGATCAGTTTGATCATTATTTCTCTTCTCCCACCTTGATGTTTTGGTTGTATTTGTCAAAGCATTGAAAGTTTGATTAAAACAAAAGATATGCTATTTTATCATCGACAAAATGTAAAATATTTGGATAAATTATAATGCCAACAAGATCGCATGGTCTTTAAATATACACAATTTACATCTCTAGATGAGTCATTTGTTGTTGCATTTGCACTACGGTCATGTTTATCTGATGTTCTACTCCACTATTATAACAACTGATCTTAGAACTGCAATTGTCTCACATCAGTAATGAATTTGTCTTCACTTCTCTGATTGTTGCTTCAACTTCTTGCTTATATCAGTGACCTTTCATTCCTTGTACTCTATCAGCTACAGTAATTTCACGACTTTGTCAGAGAAGCATTTATGTTTTAATTCCACTTTCAAATGAGTTAGCACAGTGACTTTAATTAAATCTTATAAATAATAAACATGTATCTGAATGTTTTTCAGAAATTGATTTATAAATGTCATTTAACATTTAAGACAAGCTATCTAAGCTGCCTGAGTACAATGCATGTAATGTATCGGATCTGTGATGAGTAATGCTTGCTTCGATTAGAACACCCAAAATTAACATAATTTGCTGTGATGTTGTTGGGAAAGATTGAATCCTTTTATTTCTAAGTTTGTCGATCGAGTACTGATGATGTGAACAGAGCTGTTGTCAGTTTATTGATCATCTGTCTCTAAAATAATTTTATAGACTACTCAAGGTTCTCCAAATTGTTCTGCACTTTTTCTAACATCCTTCTGCTGTCATCCTACCCAATCAATTGGAGATAGATTTTTGAATGTAACAGGTAGCTTTGTAGAAGAAATGTCCAGAATTTTGGATAAGATTTCACTTAGTGATATATTAGCTAAGTAGACTTTCCATGGCCTGTTAGTAAGCATAAAAAAGTTACTTTCATTTTTAAATTCCTATTACTGAAGACTTTCTTTTAGAGATTTTACCCATTGAAAGATGACAGTTTGAGATGTTTGATTTTGATAAACGTATGACAGCTAATGTAAGTGTCTAAAGATATGGAATATTTGTTCAATTAATTAATACAGCATGAATTTGCCTGGATACGTGTTAACCGATTGTTTGACCCATCCTAAATAATGAACTATTTGTTGAAAAATATATTTAGACACTGGAATATAGCACTGAAGAACTCATAAGCAACCCTTAGAGCTGATTGTTCAAACCTCAATATCTTTAAAATATAAAAGGCAGAAACATGTTAACCACAAATGCAGATCCTATGACTTAAAACAGGTGCAAGTTTGTTAGGAATGAATAGCCTTTCCTGTTCATAATAATGCTGTGTTATAAGCTACACAGTTTATGTTGATGTAATTAATTTTGGCTTTGCATTAACATAAACAGTATGTTATAATTTAGGTATGAAGCATTAGGAAACCAGTTAACACAATGCTTTGACTTTATACCAGTTGCAAAGTAATTACAGCTTTTTATGTTAATGATCTTCAGATTCTTGAATAAATGGTATGGGCACATTACATAATCCTACTGTAGTAGCTGGTCCCTTCAAGGGCTGTACATCGGGAGGGCCATGTGACCCGATCGTCCAGTGGGGAACGAGCATGGGGATCTCGGTGCAGAGCGTGGGGTTTTGAATCCGAGAGTTGGAAGTGAGAACTTTATGGAAGTACTCTGTGTATATACGTATTTGTAAATAAACCGTCATAGTTCGTTTTCTAACTGGTGGTCGCTGATCCTTGCAATTATTACATTGGTGATGAGAAAAATCACAGTGACTCCATTTACAGCAAGGAATTCGAAGAGAATATCGTTTATGAGATGAAAGTGAAGGTTCGTGATGAAACACAGAAGAGCCAGTGGTACTACCTTATCCAATTATGCCAGCAAGTAGTGTTGTGTGTCCAAGAATTGAAGTGATTGATCAGCCAGTGGCCGGCCAAAGTGCTGCTCCCAATGACACTGAGGGAATAGTGGGAAGTGAAGTACAGATTCATATGGGGAGTCCGAGTGAAGCAAGTCCAACCGAAATTACCTCTACAGTTGAACCAGAACCAGTTTTGCTATGCAGCTCCCAGAGAAAGAGAAAGTCCCCTGTCAGACTGAGTTTAATGTTTAAAATGTTCATTATTGCTATTGTTTTGGAAACTCTATCAGTTAATTATGTATTGTACAATGAGGAACTTAATGGAGGAGGGTTGTAGTGCCTGGCCCGTTTACATTGGAAGGTGATTGCCCAATGGGGAATGAGTGCGGGAATTTTGGTGCAAAGCTTGGGCTTTTGCAGCCAGAGCCACAAAGACTGGATCATCTATTTCAAATGTTCTTCCTACTTTTGACGAATCATGCTTCTTTTTCTGACAACTCTAACTTGTCTCCACCCTCCTTGCAAAATTTGGAACCATCAGATTCAACCTGGTTCTCAAGCATTGACTCATCAGCAGCTCAGCTGGAGTTATTCCAGGAGTGGTTTGCGGGGTGAATCCTAGAGAGCTGGAAGTGGGAACATCGTGAAAGTACTTTGTGTATATGTGTGCTTGTAAATAAACCATTACAGTTCGCTAAACTGACTGGTGGTCGCCAATACTTGCAATTATTACACCTACAATTGAAATAATAAGTAAATTTTAAAGGTCAAATTTATTGACAATGGGCTTATACTGGTGCAATTAGTTGATCAATTACCTCTTTGACTGTGGTGTTCTTAATATTTGAATTGAAAATAAATTAAATATGAGCTTGAACAAATAAGATCAAAGAAGTGCCTCAGTGCTGCCAAATAACCAAATGTTCAACTCATGAAGAGAAGTGGGAGTCATTGATTCTTCTGGAGTGTGTTTTTTGCACCGATGATAATATCATTTTGCATAGTGCTTGCAAACAATGGAAAAAAATTTGATAGGACCAACAACCATTGTGGTGAAGCAAGTCAAGCAGGAGTTGCCACTGAGTTCTGTAGTGCTATTATTCCTCTGATAAGGACAAACAATCAGCTGCTTTATGAAAATCTTAGCTATCCAGTAATATATGAAAAAGAAAATAGTAAAGTAGAAATTCTAGCAAAAAGAATGTTTCTTGAAACATCGTGGAGTTGAAAATTGTAGATACTAAAATATGCAGTTGACCGTATATTTAATTAACAGATGATATTTATATATTGTTTTAATAGAAATAAATACCCTGCCTCAAACACAGTAGCATAAAATCGTCGGCTGTGCTGAAGACATGGCTCTCAGTCCTTCAAAATATTTAAAATTATTTGGCCTTTTAAAATTGAGAACTTTTGTGGATTTCTGAAAACGAAACATCATTCCCTCGTGCTTCTTTTCCTAAAACCAGATTCATAAAATTTTACATTAGTTCATCCATCCACACTACATGGCTCAAAAATCAAGATGTTAAATCATTGGTGAGAAACCCAGAGCCTGGATATTCACCAGGTCAGGTTGACTCAGTAATCCTTTAAAAACAGCAGGTAGGTCCCAATTCCAGGATTCCCAGTCCCATTCCATGCCGGCCTATCTAATTTTC
Source organism: Mustelus asterias (assembly GCF_964213995.1). NCBI lineage: Eukaryota > Metazoa > Chordata > Chondrichthyes > Carcharhiniformes > Triakidae > Mustelus > Mustelus asterias. The sequence continues at coordinate 58,261,305 of NC_135819.1, forward strand.
GGGAGTGCCTTTAAAGGGTGTGGGCTGGTTCCTGTCAAAAGCCTGTACCCAGCACTCTCGGCCTGGCTGACTGCATTGCAGAGATAGGCATGTTCTACTCCTCCACCACTTTTGAGGATTTGGAACAGATTTTTTTTTTAAATTGTTCCCATCCCCTTAGAGGACTCATGTACCCTAGTGAGCATTAGCAAACCTTTAAAGGTAAGTTCAAACATTTAATGAATCTGGTTTTAGGAAAATAAGCATGAGGGAATGATATTTCGTTTTCAGAAATCCACACAAGTTCTCAATTTTAAAGGCCAAATAATTTTAAATGTTTTGAAGGACTGAGAGCCATGTCTTCAGCACAGCCGAGGATTTTACGCTACTGTGTTTGAGGCAAGGTATTTATATCTATTAAAACAATATAGAAATATTATCTGTTAATTAAATATATGTCAACTGCATATTTTAGTATCTACAATTTTCGACTCCACGATGTTTCAAGAAACATTCTTTTTGCTAGAATTTATACTTTACTCATGCCCCCAATGCCAAGTTATACCCCTTGAGCTACCCTTTAGTCCCACATGCCCCCATGTCTGCCCTTCTACCCACCTTCATGCCCACTGTGCCAAACTCTGGCACTTCCAAGTCCTTTGATCCACTCTACACTTTGTAGAAATAATGAACACCATAGTGTATAGTGGAGTGTGTAAAAAAAGAAACGCACTTTCAAAAAATGTAATCCACTGACAATTTTCTCCTATGCTTGAAAAGACCGAGCTACTAAAAGTGTCAATCATCCAGGCACTTTGAAGTTTTGAAAGTCACAAACCACGAACGCTTGAAACCACTTAATTTGTGCCGACAAACATTATGAAATTGACCAAGGAGCTCAGAGAGCCTGAGCTATCAATCAAACATTATTTCCTCTGGGGCAGCTGTTTTAGTATTCTGGTAGCTGTTGTTGGCCAAAGGAATATTAGGGGGTGGGAGGATGGTTGTCAGGTGCTTGGGGGGATAGTCAAGTTGTCAGGAAGGTAGTCAGCTGGTGGTCGGGGGTGGTAGTTGGGGGTGGTTCGGTAGTATCATTACCGATGAGTTAGATCTGGTTTAATCCATGTAGCTTTTCCTGAGTAACTATTCTGCTAAGAGACTCAGAACCATCCGAAGCCGACTTTAAGTCGGTGTTTTGGAAGGTTCCATGTGCTGGGCTCAATGGAAGCTGAAATATCCAGGCAATTCCCTTGCAGTCCTTGCCTGGGGGCTTGAGGGTTCTCCTACCACATCTTTTGGGATACCTCCAGGGTGTCACCCTCCAGGGAATCGAAGTTCTGGGCCAATGTTATTCAAAGTTTCAAGTTAAACCATGACTATAAGACAAAGGTTTAGACGGATGATAGGTCGGATTTCTTCATGCAAAGTTTAAGGATTTTGATTTTTAATTTTTTTTTAATTCAGCTTTTTGGCATTATGTCAGGCAATCATAGGTTTCCAGATTTAATTTCGTAATCGCTCTTGAATGTCTTATCCTGTCAAATCAAAGAAAATCCTAAATTCAAACTTACTGTCATTGATTCTAGGCTAAAAAAATCCAAGAAAAAAATGACAATCCTTTAAGTACACAATGAGTTTATATACAAACCGGAAGTCAAATCAAAGACGTAGGGCAGGATTTTACAGCCTCCCTCGTCCCGAACTGTAAAATCCCGTCCGAGGTCAACGGACCTTTCCATGATCCGCCCACTTTGATTCCTGTGGCGGGCGGGACTTTAACATTCCGGCCATAATCGGTTCTTATAGGCTGATAAAAGTTTCAGTAATTCTTGGAAAAATAAGACCACCTGCTCAGCTAAAGCATCTGAAACTCAGTCAAGCATTCGTAATGGAACAGCTGTCATAACAGAAGCTCCTGCCTCCACCTATGGAATAGATAACCATTTCAATTTCAAGACCGTGTTTCTATCTCCAGGAGCAGGATTTTATTTAAACAGTACGATTTGCCGGTCTAGTTAAATCAGAACACAAAAGCATGACAGCTGGTGACATTTTCTTACATTTTTGAATAGGAGTTATTTTATTCAGTGGACAAAGTACTATCATACACATGAACAATTATACAATGCTGGTCAATATAAAGATCAACCTACCTTTGAAGGACATTCTCTAAAATTAATCATTGCATTTACCATCTACATTACAATACAGCACCTAAAAGTGACATTTGAAGGTGAGAAAACATTTTATAATGATCTTTCAGAATGTCCCCATTTCCTTAGTAGATCTTCCATTTTCTTCACAAACTCTCTGGTCGGCAGACTGTGACTAGACTGGTGTGCTGCAAGGATCAGTGCTGAGGCCTCAACCATTGACAATCTATATTAATGACTTAGACAATAAGAGTAATGTATCTATGTTTCCTGAAGATACAAAGTTAAATGGGAATGTAAACTATAAGGAGGACACAAAGAGGCTGAAAAAAGATGTAGACAGATTAAGCGAGTGCGCAACAAAGTGGCAAATGGAATATAGTGTGGTGAAGTGGAAGGTCATCAGAATAGAAAAGCAGAATATTTTATAAAAAGATGAAGCTTGTAAATGTTGACCATCAGAGAGACAGGAGACTCGTACAAGAAACACAATGTTAGTATGCAGGTAGAGCAAGTAATTAGGAAAACACATGGTATGTTGGCTTTTATTGCAAGGGGATTGGAGTACAAGAATAGATAAGTCTTGCTACAATTTTACAGAGCTTTAGTGAGACTATAAATGGAATACTGTATGCAATTTTCATCTTCATATTTAAGAAGTATGTCCAGTGAAGACATGCCCTACTTATAATTTTAAACATGGACTTCATTCCATGTATAATTTTCTGGAACTGTATTTTATTTTAAAAAATAGGCTGCTATGATGGTTGCTGAAGTTCAGGTAACTTTCCACACAGCATATCTCAAGTCTCCAGAAAGTTCCTCATTAAATGAGCAAGGTCTCCTTTGAATTGACATACCAAGACAAAACCCATTGGTGAAATTTATACCTGTTATTGTTTGTGAACTCACTCGAAATTTACTATAGACTCCAAGATTCCCTGGCTCGAATACAACAAAGGAAGCTATCAAGAAGCTAGTTTATCGCAAGTAGGTGTAAACAGACCCTCCATCCATTCTCCATTGTATAGCAACAGTTTCTAGCTTTTAAGCATTCTGAGTGAACAATAGAAGTATTTGATAAGAAACTGATTTTGGATAAAAACTTTATTATCCCAGAAATCAGAGGGAATCTGTCATCCAGTTGAGGTAATCCTGCAATAATACTGATTTACAGCTCTAGATTTTAAACCATCTCCCTCCAGGAGTGAAAATGTCTTCTTCAACAGGCACACAATGACTATTTTTCCTAAGACTTGTCTAACATGTGAACTATGAACTACTCCATGTTTACAACTTGTAACAGTGTGCTATTTCCAACTGTGATTTCTCACAAACGTGTGTGTTGTGAGTGCTGACTGATTGATAAAGCATTAGACTTTCAGGATGAGTGCATCAGTAATTAACCTGCTCTATTTAATACCACAAAAGCTTGCTGCTGCTTATTCAAAACTAACCACACACTCAGGGGTTGAGAAAGACATACACACCTTCCATTCCAAAAGTCATTGGTTACGGAAAATAATCAAAGAGAATTGAGGGTTCCAGTCTCTGTCTCATATTTGTCCGTAACAAAGGATATACTTGCTTTGGAGGCAGTACAGTGAAGATTCATTAGATTGCTCCCTCGGATGAATGGGTTGCCATATGATGTGAGGTTGAATAAATTGGAACGATATTCTTTGAAGTTTCGAAGAATGAGAGGTGATCTCATTGAAACCTTTATGGTAATAAAGGAGTAGGTACTGAGATGTTGTTTCATCTGGCTGTGAAATATAGGACAAGGACACAGTTTCAGGATTAGAAACTAATTGTTTAGGACTAAGATGAGGAGAAATTTCTTGACTCAAAGGATTGTGAATCTTTAGAATTCTCTATCCCAATGAGCCATCATTGAATATCCGTAAAGCTGAGATAGACAGCTTTGTGTGTCCCTGGGAATCAAGTGATATGGGGAGCATGCAGACAAGTGGAGTCAAAGCCTAAGATCAACCATGATCATATTGATCATGCACTCTACACCAGCATCCCCCACGACGACAGCATTGCTGCAACTGCCTCAGTACTCAGCACTGCCAATCTCCAGATGCAATTTTACAACTCATCCGCTTCATCCTGGACCACAACATTTTCACCTTCAACAACCAGTTCTTCATCCAGACACACGGAACAGCTATGGGGACCAAATTCGCACCTCAATAGGCCAACATGTTCATGCATAAGTTCGAACAAGACCTCTTCACCGCACAGGACCTTCAACAGACACTATATGCGAGATACGCTGATAACATTTTCTTCCTTTGGATTCACAGTGAAGAATCACTGAAACAACTACATGATGACAACACCAAGTTCCATCCCACCATCCGACTCACCATGGACTACTTTCCAGAATTGGTTGCATTCTTGGACACACGCATCTCCATCAAGGACGGTCAACCCAGCACTTCACTGTATCGTAAGCCCACAGATAACCTCACCATGCTCCACTTCTCCAGCTTCCGCCCTAAACACGTTTAGGAAACCATCCCCTACGGACAAGCCCTCTGTATACACAGGATCTGCTCAGATGAGGAGGAAGCAACAGACACCAACAGACTGGCGTTCGACTCATCGATCGACAGTTCTGACACGCCATAGTGAAAAACCGTACTGACCTCCTCGGAAGACAAACACGGGACATGACCGACAGAGTACCCTTCGTCGTCCAGTACTTCCCTGAAGCAGAGAAGCTATGACATCTTCTTCGGAGCTTTCAGCATGTTATCGATAAAGACGAACATCTCGCCAAGGCCATCCTCACACCCCCACTACTTGCCTTCAAACAACTGTGCAACCTCACACAGACCGTTGTTCGCAGCAAACTACCCAGCCTTCAGGAGAACAGTGACCACGACACCACACAACCTCTGCAAGACATGCCAGATCATCAACACGGATGCCATCATCGCACATGAGAACACCATCCACCAGGTACACGGTACATACTCATGCAACTCAACCAACGTTGTCTACCTCATACGCTGCAGGAAAGGATGCCCTAAGGCATGGCACATCGGCGAGACCATGCAGACGCTACGACAACGGATGAACGGACATTGTTCACCAATCACCAGGCAGGAGTGTTCCCTTCCTGTCGGGGAACACTTCAGCAGTCAAGGGCATTCAGCCTCCGATCTTCAGGTAAGCATTCTCCAAGGCGTCCTTCAAGACACACGACAACACAGAATCACCAAGCAGAAACTGATAGCCAAGTTCTGCACACATGAGGACGGCTTCAACTGGGATATTGGGTTCATGTCACACGACGTGTAACCCCCACCATTTGGCCTGGGCTTGCAAGATCCTACTAACTGTCCTGGCTTGAGACAATTCGCACCTCTTTAACTTGTGATTAAACTCACTCCACTCGCATTGTCTGTACCTGTAAAGACTTGATGACCTGTAAAGACTCGCATTCCAACCATTACCTTGCAATTGAGTCTTTGCCTGTATATGCCCTGTTTGTGAACCCAACTCTCCACTCACATGATGAAGGGGCAGCGCTCCAAAAGCTCGTGATACCAAATAAACCTGTTGGACTTTAACCTGGGGTTGTGAGACTTCTTACTGTGCCCACCCCAGTCCAATGCCGGCATCTGCATATCATGATCATTTTGCATGGAGGAGAGGCTTGATTCGGCCATGTGGTCTACTCCTGCTCCTATTTTTTATGTTCTTATGTTTTTGAACCTGGTGTGTCTTTAGTGTGTGTCCAAAACTCCACACCACCAGACAAAAATTGGTGTGCATGAAGTAATCCAATTTCTGTTCCCTATTCAAAATGGAGAACCTGACCCAAGCAGGGGTGGGTGTGTGTTTTGTACACAAGGCTTTCCCGATCCATAAAATGCCAGAGGAAAAATGGTGCGATGTCAGGAATGCAGAAGGAATTTGGGTTTCCTCCAAAACAAAGTGGGACCTTTTTTTTTTGTTCATTCGTGGGACATGGGCATCATTGGCTGGATAGCATTTATTGCCCATCCCCAGTTGCCCTTGAGAAGGTGAGCTGCCTTCTTGAAAGAATCCACGTGCTGTGGGTTGACCCACAATGCCATTAGGGAGGAAATTCCAGGATTTTGACCCAGCGACTGTGAAAGAACGGCGATATATTTCCAAGTCAGGATGATGAGTGACTTGGATGGGAACTTGCAGGTGGTGGTGTTCCCATGTGTCTGGTGCCCTTGTCCTTCGAGAGGGAAATGGCCATGGTTTTGAAAGGTGCTATCTAAGGATCTTTGGTGAATTGCTGCCGTGCATCTTGTAGATAGTACGCACTGCTGCTACTGAGTGTCGGTGGTGGAGGGAATGGATGTGGTGCCAGTCAAGTGGGCTGCCTTGTCCTGGATGGTGTCAAGCTGCTTGAGTTTTGTTGGAGCTGCATCCATCCAGGCAAGTGGGGAGTATTCCAACACACTCCTAACTTGTGCCTTATAGATGGTGGACAGGCTTTGGGAAGTTAGGAGGTGAGTTCTCCATCGTAATTCCTAGCCTCTCACCTGCTCTTGTAGCCACTGTGTTTAAGTGGCAAGTCCAGTTGAGTTTCTGGTCAAAGGAGGATTCAGTGATGGTTACACCATTCAATGTCAAGGGGCAGTAGGTAGAGTGTCTCTTATTGGTGATGGTCATTGCCTGGCATTTGTGTGGAGCGAATGTTACTTGCCACTTCTCAGCCCAAGCCTGGACATCGTCCAGATCTCGTACACCAAAATGTGCTTCTGCACCTACATGCAAATTCAGCCCCCAGTGCTGAGAGATAACTAAAGGCACTGGTCGACACCCCAAGAAAATTACAATATAACGAAGTGTCTTAAACATAGTTCAAGGTTAATTTGTTAAAAAGAAAATAGATTCCTGCAGAAAATTGACTATCTTTATTAAGATGACAAAAATAATTAAGTTTTAAAAATTGTAATGCATTTAGCATTCCTTTGCACAAGTGCTTTAGGGGGGAAAAAGGTTAAATTAGAAATTCATGATCCATTTTCTAGCTAAACTAAAGAGTAATTTACTGCCCTCATGATCTACTGTTACTGCAGAATGTAAAATGTGCCTAAATGTTAACAGAAATTAAATATGACACAGAATATTTATGAACTGAATTATATATTTTCAGTTGAAACCCGAACAAAATTCTTGGATTTCTATACCAACCTTTATACTGTTCCTTTTTTTCGTCTGACTGCAGAGATTGCTCTCAGTAAGCCAGGTTCTAGCATTTGCCTGGATAAATCCATCTCCCTAATTCTGATAATGGAATCACACACAACAATAATATTAAGGATTGGATCATTTGTTTTGATGTTGATTTATTGGTGAATGTTGATCAGGAACTGGTGGGTGAATTCCCCTGCACTTTTTCAAAGATAATAAGAAATAGGAGCAGGAGTGGACCATTTGATTCTATATGCCATGGGTGGTACGGTGGCACAGTGGTTAGCACTGCTGCCTTACAGTGCCAGGGACCTGGGTTCGATTCCGAACTTGGGTGACTGTCTCTGTGGAGTGTGCACACATTCTCCCCATGTCTGTGTGGGTTTCTTCCGGGTGCTCCGGTTTCCTCCCTAAAGATGTGCAGATAGGTAGATTGGTCATGCTGAATTACCCCTTAGTGTCCAAAGTTGTGTAAGTTAGGTGGATTAGCCATGGTAAATGCACAGGGTTACAGGAATGGACGGTCATAGAGTCATAGAGGTTTACAGCATGGAAACAGGCCTTTCGGCCCAACTTGTCCATGCCGCCATTTTTTTTAAAACCCCGAAGCTAATCCCAATTGCCCACATTTGGCCCATATCCCTCTATACCTATCTTATCCATGTAACTATCTAAATGCTTTTTAAAAGATAAAATTGTACCCGCCTCTACTACTACTCTGGCAGCTTGTTCCAGACACTCACCACCCTCTGTGTGAAAAAATTGCCCCTCTGGACACTTTTGTATCTCTCCCCTCTCACCTTAAACCTATGCCCTCTAGTTTTAGACTCCCCTATCTTTGGGAAAAGATATTGACTATCTACCTTATCTATGCCCCTCATTATTTTAATAGACCTCTATAAGGTCACCCCTCAGCCTCCTACGCTCCAGAGAAAAAAGTCCCAGTCTATCCAGCCTCTCCTTATAACTCAAACCATCAGGTCCCAGTAGCATCCTAGTAAATCTTTTCTGCACTCTTTCTAGTTTAATAATATCCTTTCTATAATAGGGTTACCAGAACTGCACACAGTATTCCAAGTGTGGCCTTACCAACGTCTTGTACAACTTCAACAAGATGTCCCTACTCCTGTATTCAATGCTCTGACCGATGAAACCAACCAAGTCGAATGCCTTCTTCACCATTCTGTCCACCTGTGACTCCACTTTCAAGGAGCTATGAACATATACCCCTAGATCTCTTTGTTCTGTAACTCTCCCCAGCGCCCTACCATTAACTGAGTAAGTCCTGCCCTGGTTCAATCTACCAAAATGCATCACCTTGCATTTGTCTAAATTAAACTCCACCTGCCATTCGTCAGCCCACTGGAGGGGTTGGGTAAGATGGTTCTATCGGAAAGTCTGTGCAGGTTTATTTGGCCAAATGGACTCTTTCTTCACTGTAGGGATTCTATGGTTCTCTTCTATGGTTCAAATATACTTTATATTATATACCACTATAATGGTCTCCCCAGTTCACAACATTTCTCTTACAACTGCCAAACTGATCATGTCAACTTTAGGTCTTCTGGTTCTGCAACCACACTGGGATTCAGGTTATTTCCGCTCATCCAGAATCAGTCTGACAAGAGCAACATGTTTTACACTCGATGCTCTGCAGGGAGTTGCCTCAATAGTTGTTGCAATTTCTGTGCTTGTTCTTGTACAGAACCACAATCTTTGCATCACACATGTCCTAGGACACTGGCCTTTCTCTCCAGCAGAAACAGAGACATTTGTGCAGATGTTTCAGGAGTGTTCGTTTCCTGTGAGTTCAGGCAGCATAGCATCAGCACCTGGAGCTTTGCGCATGACAAATGGGTCAAAGCTTTGGGGTTTGATATCCACCTCTGCCATGACAAACAGGCTTTCTATGCTGTCCAGAGCTTTCTGGGTGACAATATTTTCCCAGAGTGCAACTCAGGGCCCGTGATCCATCCATCTCTTCAACTGTTTAGTGCAGTTGATGATGACCTCCCCTGCCTTTGTTTTCAATAGTGCCATTTATTTGTTGATGGACCAGTTGTCTTTCTAATCCTTTCATATATGCCCCTTGCATTCCTTATGTCAAAGGACACCTAGATATTCTGGCAAAGTTGTAGCCAGAAGTCATGGCACACTGCCTTGCAGTCTGTTGGCCTTTACTTCAAGTGCATTCAGAGACTTCTAGCTTTGATACCTCTTGTAATTAATGAGAGCTGACCACTTGGCTCCAATGACAGGTGCCATCAATGTGAGGTTAGCCTTAAACTAGTCAGTATAGTTCCACTTTTGCTTTCCACATGAGAGATATTGTAAATGGTGTCTGAAAGTAGGTTCTATTTCACCTGTACTCTCTGTGTGGGAATGCCGGAGAGTAACTGTTCAATCAAGTCTGGGTCGTCAGTATAGCTGACATTAATGCGAGGCCAACATTTCCGCTTTGAATTTGAAAATGCAAGGTTTGCATCATAACTTGGGTGCACATCAGGAAATGATTTGTGTCTCAGTCAGCACTGTGGTTGCTGCATGTGTTGAGAATGTTATTTAGAGAAACATGTCTAGTGATCAAATTCAGCTGGTGCTAGTGCCCTGATTTTGAATTTCTCCAGGACACCTTGAGGTATGATTTATTCTGGAAAAGGTATTAGTTACACAAATATCTTGGCTGCAGCAAAGCTCAAGTAGTCTTTGTGCATTCTCATTTATTTTTCCTAGAATGTGATGGCTGAGGCTGGAGGGCCATACCTTATGCTCCACACCCACTCTTGCATTGAAATTCCCCCTAGTAGGTAAAAATGTTCTAACTTAGCGACTCTGCTGATTGTAGTGTTGTGCTCCTCATGGAACTGGTTTTTCGCCTCTGTAGTGAAGCACAGCATTAGAGCATAGATACTCATGTGGTTAACTGGCCCTGTTTGATCAAAGAGGTGGATGGAGAGAGCACGTTCGGTTCTGAATCATTTGTGGGGGACTTGGTCATTGAAAGTGGCAGGTTCCTTACTGTGAAGCCTACACTTTTTTCACAGGTTTCCTCTGAATTCTTCCCCTTACAGATGAACATGTCATGTTTTTCTTTCAGTGATCCACTCAGGGTGAACCTGGTCTCTTGTAGGGAGTCTATGTCAATGTTCAGCCTTGTCAAGTTCAATGTTGATCATATCATAGAATCCCTACAGTGCAGAAGGAGGCCATTCAACCCATCGCGCTCACACCGACAACGATCCCACCCAGGTCCTATCCCCATAACTCCACATATTTACCCTGCTAATCCCCCTGACACTAAGGAGTAATTTAGCATGGCCAATCGACCTAACCCACACATCTTTGGACTGTGGGAGGAAACCGGAGCACCCGGAGGAAACCCACACAGACACGGGGAGAATGTGCAAACTCTGTCTTGTGCATGTCATCGACCAGCTATATGTCATCTGTCAGTCCTGTGCATATGGTCCTGATGTGGAGTGGGATACTAAAAGTGCATGATCAGCTATGATTGTATTGAATGGTGGTGCAGGCTCGAAGAGCCGAATTGCCTACTCATGCACCTATTTTCTATGTTTTTTTTCTATATTTCTGGTTTGCCAGTTGAAGATAGGCATCTTTTTTCTTTTTATTTGTTTTGTTTGTTTTCTTGTTGTGATGGATTTCATCCACTTGTTGAGCAATATCTGTAAAGTTCCAAGCACTGATTGAAGCAGAAGGACCGTGGTGGGTCAGCAGTTTACTTGTCTTAAGATGAGCAATAACTGACCACTGGGACACGATGGTCTCACCCACTATCAAAGACAGCCTGTTGCAGTCTTTCTCTGCGCCAGTTGAGTTGGGCTTATCATTTGCAACTACTGTATCCCATGCTGTTAATGTGCTGTAAAACTGAAGTATCCTCTCCAGCGTAAGCCTGAGCAAAATCTATGGAAATGCTGGGCTGCCAAATGTCAAATTCTTCCTTTTGACTTTCCCGGTTGCGTCCAGAAAAATGTAAGTACTGCATTTGGTGCTGGCTTGGTTGCAGGTGTTGCTGAAAAAAATGACATATTTAGATATCAGTCTGCCTTTGGGCACCAATCCAGATTTTTACCCCTTAGTGTTCCATCCTTTCGAGGTATCCATGAGACAGTGAAATTATTCGTTCATAACTGTGAGTTTGGTTCATGATTGCCAGGGCCTGTCCACATACTAGTGAGCCTTCACACTGCATGTCTGGGGGCCAAACCTCTCCTAAGTTCTTCCGAAGCTTTAGCCTGGGGCAGTGAAGGCCCAAGTTTCTATATGTCGCCACAAGGAGGCATAGCTGAGTACTTGCTAACAGAGAGGCTGTGTATTGATAGGAAGAGCCTTATGTATTTGGCTCTCTGTTTCAAATGTGCTAGCGAATAGTGCAAGGTGAAAATGAGAAGCAGCAATGCACACAATAACAAAGAGCATGCTAGCTCTCTTCACCCACACACACTAAATGTACCGCATCAAACTGTTGGACACAGTCCAATGGGACAGTGAATGGGAAGGTGACCTGATAATTGGCCCCCTCCCAAAAAATTAAACCAGTCGGCAGACTGCAGCAGGAAGCAGCAGGGCCAAGACCCCAATACTCTTAGTTCCGTGGTGTTTCTGATACTTGGTCAACTTTTTAAAATTATTGGCAGCTATTTAGCAATTTCACACAAGTTCTGATTGAATTGTATTCAGTTAATTCACAAAATGTTACACAATTAGGAAATTTTACTATCTAAATAAGAATATGAAAAGCTAAATCCAATCACAGAATACTACAGTGCAGAAGAGGCCCTTCGGCCCATCAAGTCTGCACCGAAGCATGAAAGGCCCTGACCTGCCCACCTAACCCCACTTGTCAGCACTTGGCCTATGATAGCCTTGTGGCTATCCCAAATGCATCCCAATCCCAAGTGCATTTCACTCAAACAAGCTAATGAAAAGATTAAGTCAGCAAAGAACCATTGAATCGCTACAGTGCAGAAAGAGGCCATTCGCCCAATCGAGTCTGCACTGCCTGTTTGACAGAATATCTTACTGAGACTCATCACCGTAATCACACGCATTTACCATACCTAATCCACCTAACCTACACATCTTGGGACTGTAAGAGGGTGCTAGAGCACCCGAAGGAAACCCACACAGACATGGAGAGAACGTGCAAACTCCCCACAGTCAGCCAAGGTTGGAATCGAACCTGGGTCCCTGAGGCAGCATTGCTAGCCACTGTGATGCATTCCTTTTCTGCTCTTTATTGAGCAATTAAAGACTCTTTTACAAATCTGTTCCTCTAATTTTGGCATTTAAAAGACAAGTGTGGTGAATGAAATTTAGTATATGACTTTGTAATTGGTAGAATATATGAAGAACATTCTTAAATATAAGATGATTGGCAATCCCTTTATAAATTTTATTTCTTCTTTAAATTGTCAGAATGACCTTTACTTCTCTGAAGCTAGTCATTTTGTTGAAGAAAATCTAAAAATTAATGGTATCTCGTAGCTGGAATTTGTGCATTTACTATTTCATGTCCGTCTTTGGAACAGATTGTCTTGTGTCCAGAACATATAATACAAAAAAACTATGCTTAGCAGGAACAAATAGATAGAGAAAATTAAAGTTATTTGAGCATAGGAATTTCAGGTTAGCAATGGAGATAATAATATACTAAATGTCTTATTTTACAGGCTGTCATTGTAACTTTTTAATGCAAATTCTCTCCATTACGTACTCTTTCTATCCTTCTTGGTTTAACAATTGGATTCTACCCAAAAGAATAGCTTTATTTCTATGATTGTGATCTATACATAAGAAAAGCATTTTTGTCTGATCTTTTAGTAATCCATTAGTGACTTATAAAGCATGGTTTTGGGACATTTCACTGTTAGAATTGACCAACTCCTTGAAATCTGACAAAAAAAAGGATCTGCTAACATAAAGGTGGTACAATGTGGTGCCATACTTCTCAGAGATTTCTAGTGTGATTCAATTCCTTTTTTTCAATCCAGAAATATTCTTTATTCATAAAATTTGTAACAAATTACAAAACATTTCAACTTCAAAATTACAGAAAGTGCAATAAAATTTGGCTCATACAATATTTTCAACTCCTGGGCGCCTCAAACAATTGTAATTCTCTTGATATAAACAGTGTACATTTTGTGTCAAGTAAACGACCTGAAAGCAAAACATTTCAACTTAAAAAATTACAGAAAATGCAATAACATTCAACTTTCCTTTGTTCAGCATGTTCCTCTTTGAGATGCCTCAACACAATTTAAATACTCTTGATATTTACCAAGTACATTGAATGCGAGTCATACAAAATGAGGGGGTCCTACAAATTTTCCAACCCCTCAGTATACTCTGACTGAAAGGCCTCAGTGAGCAACCTTTCCCCATTGCACCTCTGTGGCGGCTGCCCAGACTTTAATGCATCCATTCAGGTACTTACGAGACCTGGTTCGCCAAGTTATACTTTCTTCAAGAAGTACTATTTTGCTGGCAGATTGAAAGGCTTCCACCTTAAAGTCTTGAACTGTCCAGTTTTTCAGCTATTAATATTTCTATCAACAAAAAAGACCACAAACTTTTTATATTTCTAATTTGAATTTATTCTTTGAAGCATAGGGCCGGATTCTGCCGGGTGCCATAGCGTGCCCCCCCCCCCCACCCACACACACACACACACCCCCACCCCAGTTAAAAAGTTGGATTTGAGCTTTCCAAAATGGCCAATTGGCAATTAATAGGCTGGAGGCGGGATTTATGCTCCTTAATGACAGGAAGTCCTGCAAAAGAGATCTGTCAGCCATTTGGATGGCCAACAACTCTGTTATTCCTGCACCACAAGGCAGACCTCACAGAGATTGCCACAGGAGCTGGACGTCAAGGTCAGTGGGGGACACTTCACTCAGGTCAGGCTGGCAGACATTGGTGAAGTGGATGGCGGACCAAGTTTGAGAGACCAAGGAGGGGAGGGGGAGTATGTTTAAAGGGGGAAGTGTTATCCCATCAGCACCAACCCCCATAAAATTTCATACAGATTGTGATTAGAGGTTAGGCAGCAATAAGGGCACATGCTGGATTTTGTGAATCCCCTACCTTCAAACAGTGTGGAGTATTGGACATGACATTTGAACTACTGAGATGAATTTTGCTAGTCCTTTAGGGATGGGGACTGGGAGGCAAGATAGCTAGCAAAATGATGTGGGAAAGCACCAGGTTGTGTGTCGAACGCTTTCCCTCCCTCTGGGCCAGCAGCTTTTGGGGGCAGGCTGCCGTCCTTATAAGGGTGGCTGCCTCAACGGCAACTACTTAATTTTCTGTTGCAAACAAAATGCAACCCAATGCCCGTTTACCGTTGAAACAGGGTCAGCCTCTTCTTTCAATCATAGTGACAGAATTTCTGCCACCTCTGCAGAATTCTGATCAGTATTCTGGATTAGGCCTGTTTCACTATTCAGAACTATCAAGGCTGATCTTCAACCTCAACTCCACTTCTCACACTAAGCCTTATCTTTAAATTTCCTCAGTACTCAAAAATCTATCCATCTTTGTCTTGAATTTACTCAGTGACTGAGCATCCATAGTTCTCTGGGTTAGGGAATTCCAAAGACTCAGAACTCTTCAGTGAAAAAAATGCTCCTTATCTCAGATGTAAATGGCCAGCCCCTTATTCTGAGACTGACCCTATGTCCTAGATTCCAAAACTATTGAAAGCATTTAATTAAGGATGATGTTTCTCTGTCAATAAGTCTCCGGTCCAACAAGGAAAGAAGTAGTGTTAAATCTTCTTCTGAGAAATGAATTTTTGTGGAGTGTATTACATTAGGAGATCATCTGGTTAACAGTGACTAAAACATAAAATGGTTTGAAGTAGTTATTTTAAAATGATTAATTTGGCAAGAACTTATTTCAATTATTTAAGAAGGGACCTGGAACAAGTAGATTGGAAAAGGTGATTGGAGAGCAAAACAGTAATGAAGGTAATGGAAGGAATTTAGGAAGAGAGGGTTTAGGTAGACATTTGGCACTATCCTTTGAAGGGCATAGATTTAGCATTTAAAACTAATATGCCTTGGATGGCAACAGGAATATAAGTTAATGTAATTGGAAAAAGATGCCAGGAGCAAGATTTAATAATTAACCAAAAAGGTTATGGAAAATAGAAGAGGGAATAGAAAAAGCTAATACAGAAAATAAAGAAAGATTATGAGAAAAGATTAACAGACAACATTAAATTGAACCCTAACATGTTTTATGAACAGGTTAAGCAGTTGGCTAGGGAGGAAATTAGGCCTATTGATTACTCAAAGCAAACTTTTCATGTAGAGGCAGAGGACATTGCTAAAGTATTAAATAATTACTTTCTATCTGCTTTCATGATGATGTAAAGGTTATATTAAAAGAGGGAATTTATGGACAGGATGGTGGAGAAGATGGCCGAAATCGTCAGTCTTCACTCTGTTGCTGGGATTTTCCGGTGCCGCTGATGATGAATGGAGTTTTGGTTGGAATGCCAAATTTTCCATTCTTGCTTGCTATGGGTCCTACCACCATCGAGACCAAAGATTCCCACCCAAGATAAACATTCGGACTACTTAAGACTGGTGTATGATACCTGTTCTGGTTGAAATGCATCCTAGATTATTGCAAGAAGCTAATTTAAAAATAACGTAGACATTGGCCACAAACGTTCAGTTCTCATTGAATGCAGGAGTAGTGCCAGCACAGTGGCGGTTTGCTAATGTTATACCAGTATGCAAGAAAGGGGTGGGGATAAACCAGGAAAATAAAGGCCAGTCAGGCTTACATTGGTGGTGGGGAAATTATGGGAAACCATTATCAATAATAAAATAAACATTCATTTGGAAAGGCATGGATGAATCAAGGATGGCCAGCATGGATTTGTTAAAGGCAGTCGTGTCTGACTAGCTTGATTTAATCATCTGATGGAGTAACCGAGAAGACTGATCAAGATACTGCAGGACCTTTGCAAGGCATTCATCAAAGTGGCAGAAAGGAGGCATATTAAGATGATGGAATTGAGAATTAAGATAAAAGTGGTATAATGGTTTCAAAATTGTCTAAGTGAAAGGAAACAAAGGTTGATGATAGATGGATTTTTTAAAAGCTGGAGGTGATTTTCAGTGGTGTTCCCCTCGGGTCGCTTATGGTCCATTACCCTTTACAATTTTTATACGCAACTTAGACTAAGGTTTAGGGAGCAGCATTATAATGTTTGCACACAATACAAAGTTTGGCAAAGTAGTAGATAGTGATGAAGCTGGTTATACACATTAGGATGATTTAAACAGGATGCGAAATGAGAAAAAGCATGGCAGATGGAGATCAGCATTAATTACAAACTGATGTACTTTGGGAGGACTGATATAAAAAGATAGTATACTTTAAATGTCACCATTCTGAAAAGTGTATATGAGCAGAAACTTGGTATCCAGATATACAAATCCTTAAAGGGGACAGGGCAAATTAAAAATCTGGCATAAAAACGCATGGATTATTTGATTGTTCAAATAGAGGAATAAGTTGTAAAAGCAAAGAAATCCTGCAAGTATGTTATAATTCACAATTTAGACCTCACCAGGAGTATTGTGGACAATTGCAGGAACTATAAGAAGCTTAGAATGAATACAGAGAAAGTTTCCCATGATATTACCAGACATGAGGTACTTCAGTTATGAGAAGCAATTGGAAAAGTTTGGATGACCTCATAGAAGATGATTATGTTTTAAAATTAATTTTAAGGAATTTGGAGGGGTTTAAGGAGAAATATTTTCATCCAGAGAGTTGTCAGGATCCAGAATACTCTACCTGAACAGCTGAAGGAAAATAATTCCATAAATAATTTTAAAAGGGTGTTCAACGGGTACTTGAGGATGAGGAACTTACAGGATTCCAGATGAAAAGTGCGAATGTAGCACTAAACATGACTGTTCTTTCAAAGACTGACATGGCAAACCAAATTGCCTCTTTATGTTTCTCTGATTCTGTGGCAACATTGAGTATGTGTTTGCAGCAGATTCAAGCTCGGCATATTCTTGCATCTAATGCAAGAATAATTCCCTCCTCATGTTCCTCATCATCAGCCCATAGTGCACCAAAGCTGAAGGACGCATAAAGGTACTTAGTTCAAGGAAATTATATTTCACAATGTGCATTGTCATAAGACAAACATAATTCCAATGCAAGATTCTGCAAGTGGGCCGACCACTGCGAGGAATGCAAATGGCCAAGCCAGAAAAACTCAACCACGTTCAGGAGAGGAATGTAGACCATAAGTTTGAGTTGTGATAAAAATGTTAAATTATGAAATTATTCAAGTCCACATTTATATTTTAAAGAAGTTTGTAAAAAAAATTATTTATGGGAACTATTCTAATTTCATATTTAGGAAAAATGTCTCATTTATTTTCTGGCAGAATTCAATATACTTTAGAAAGAGTTGCAGAAAATATTTTTTCTTGTATTGCCAATGACAACTCATGGTTCATTAGTGAGTTAGTGTTGGCTGTCAATGTTATTTTGGGTATTTTTGATCTCATGTTTGTTTTATTTACATCTTCATGACATCATTATCATTTACCACTCTTTTTTTCAACTACCATTTATGTCACTTATATTTTTTAAACAGCCATCTATTATACATCAATTTACAGTAAATTGGTCGTGTCAAACTTAATGTGCAGAATGCCCTGCAATTATTACAAATTATGACTTGAAAAGTAATTAAAGATTTGGCTGCTGAGCATTGTTTCTCAACACATGCTCAGCATTTATAGAAAATTTATAAAACTTTAACATTTTTGCAACAAATGCTTATTTACTCCTGGCGATGTCAAGCAGTGCTTCCAGATTGCCATACAACATGTTCAGGGCAGGTTTAGATAGTTTTTAGCTAGGAAAAATAATATTTGGTGATTAGAAAAACAGCTTGATCCCAGCTTTTCATTGTGTACAGTGCTATTCAAAATATTAGGGGACGTTATTCAGACATCAGTGTCAAACTCTAGTTGAGGGTAAGTTGCTGGTAAGTTTAGAGCTTGCTGTTACCAAAACTAAATGTTTTTTTAGATGTTTTTATTCCCTCCAATTAATACTCCAACTTTGTTTATAAATTGCTAAAAATGCAATCTCAGTCTACCAACTAATTTATTGCACAATTATGTATTCATGGTGAAAGATGCACTATACATTCAAATATGAAAGTCTTGATTTAAAATCCTCATCCTTGTTTTTAAATCCCTCCATGGCCTCATCCTTCCCTACCTCTCTAAACCCCTTCAATGCCACAACCGTCTTGAGATATCTGTGCTCCTCTATTTCTAGCCTCATGTGCATTCCAAATCATAATTACATCACCATTGGTCGCTGTGCCTTAAGTTGCCTATGCCCCAGATTTGGAATTCCTTCCTGACACCTCTCTGTCCCTCTGCCTCACCTTCCTCTTTTAAGAGACTTCTTAAAACCTACCTCTCTGACTAGGTCTCCTTATGTGGCTCACAAGGCAACAAGCAAACTTCAAGCTGCCTGCTGATTTGCATGATACTAGCATTAAACGCGTTGACAAGTGACTGCACTCCTTAACAAATACCCAACGTGAATAATGCCAGCACCACTTAAAACTACCCTGCACTGCATCAAGTCAGACTGCACCTCTTTGGGTTCAGACGAATCTGGATTGAGATCAGGAGTAGTGGGATTCCCCTCAAGTGGAGGGGGGGTGGAATACTGTGATTAGATGTGGTTATGGGGGAATTCCCTGGGGGTCACGGACATGGGTGGTGTCCCATGCAAGAAGCAATCTGGATTTAAAATAGTTACACTGAAGTTAGAAGTGCTCTTATTTCTAATTTTTTCAGAGCAACTATTAACATATCACTGGCAGAACCATCCATAGTTAGTAACTTAAATTGCTTTTTCAGATGGTTCCCAGCTCAGTGCAGTTGTCCAGGAAAAGTTTGCACTTCTGGACAATTGCCATGTAACCCTTTATCTGGGAACTTCCAAGAGGGATCCCTGGCGCATCATTGGGTACACCCAAATCCAACGCTGGGGAGCCAGAAAGTTAAGTATAATTAACTTGTTTCAACATATTTTGTCTTTTATTTCCAAAGACCACTCGTGGTTCATCAGTAGGTTATTGTTTTGGGTATTTATGATCTAATGTTTGTTTTCTTTATTCATTCATGGGACATGGGCATTGCTAGCTAGCCTGCCTTTATTGCCCATCCCTAGTTTCCCTTGAGAAAGTGGTGTTGATCTGCCTTCTTGAATCACTGCAGTCCATGTGCTGTTGGTTGACCCACAATGCGATTAGGGAGAGAATTCCAGTATTTTGACCCAGCAACTGTGAAGGAATGGTGATATAGTTCGATTCCTGGCTTGGGTAACTGTCTGTGCGGAGTCTGCACGTTTTCCCCGTGTCTGCACGTGATCCCTCCAGGTGCTCTGGTTTCCTCCCAATTCCAAAAGACACGCTGGTTAGTTGCATTGGCCTTGCTAAATTCTCCCTCAGAGTACCCGAACGGGCGCCAGAGTGTGGTGACTCGGGGATTTTCAGAATAATATCATTGCAGTGTTAATGTAAGTCTACTTGTGACACTAATAAATAAACTTTATATATCTCCAAGTCAGGATGGTGAGTGGTTGGAGGGGAACTTGCAGGTGGCGGTGTTCCCATGTATCTGCTGCCCTTGTCCTTCTAGATGCAAGTGGTCGTGGGTTTGGAAGATGCTGTCTTTAGTGAATTGCTGCAGTGCATCTTGTAGATAGTATACACTGCTGCTGCTGAGCATCGGTGGTGGATGGAATGGATGTTTGTGGATGTGGTGCCGATCAAGCGGGCTGCTTTGTCCTGGATGGTGTCAAGCTTCTACTTCGCCGTAGTATGAGAACAAAGAACAAAGAAAACTACAGGACAGGAACAGTCCTCCAAACCCATGCTGATCATGATGCCCTAACTAAACGGAAAAAATTCATAGCTCTGACCTGCTCTTGTAGCCACTGTGTTTATGTGGTGGATCCAGTTGAGTTTCTGGTCAATGGTAACCCAGAGGATGTGGACAGTAAGGGATTCAATGATGGTAACACCATTGAATGTCAAGGGGCGGTGGTTAGAGTATCTCTTATTGATGAGGATCATTGCCTGGTATTTGTGTGACACGGATGTTACCTGCCACTTGTCAGCCCAAGCCTGGATATTGTCCAGATCTTGTTGCATTTGAACAGTAACTGCTTCAGAATCTGTGGAGTCACGAATGGTGCTGAACATTGTGCCATCATCGGCGAATATCCCCACTTCTGACCTTATGGTGGAGAGAAGGTCATTGATGAAGCAGCTAAAGATGGTTAGGCCTAGGACACTACCCTGAGGGATTCCTGCAGAGACATCCTGGAGCTGAGATGACTGACCCTTCACAACCACAACCATCTTCCTATGTGCTAGGTATGACTCCAACCAGCGGAGAGTTTGCCCCCGATACCCATTAATTCCACTTTTGCAAGGGCGCCTTGATGCCACACTCAGTCAAATGCGGCTTTGATGTCACTTTCACCTCACCTCTGGAATTCAGTTCTTTGTATCCATGTTTAAACCAAGGCTGTAACGAGGTGAGGAGCTGAGTAACCCTGGCGAAACACAAGCTGGGCACCACTGAGCAGGTTATTGCTGAGCAGGTGCTGCTTGATATCACTGCTGATGGCCCCTTCCATCACTACTGATGATGGAGAGTAGACCTATTGGGCGGTAATTGACTGGGTTGGATTTATCCTGCTTTTTGTGTACAGGACATACCTGAGCAACTTCCCACATTGTCGGGTAGATGCCAGTGTTATAACTGTACTGGAAGAGCTTGGCTAGGGGAGTGGCAAGTTCTGAAGTGCAAGTCTTCAGTACTATTGCTGGATCTTTATCAGAGCCTTTGCAGTATCAGTGCCTCCAACTGTTTCTTGATATTATGTGGAGTGTATCGAATTGGCTGGAGACTGACATCTGAGATGCTGGGGACCACTGAAGGCCGAGATGGATCATCCACCTGGCATTTCTGGCTGAAGATTGCTTCAGCCTTATCTTTTCCACTGGTGTGCTGGGCTCTTCTATCATTGAGGATGAGGATATTTGTGGAGGCTCCTCCTCCAGTGAGTTGTTGAATTGTCCACCACCATTCACAACTGATTGTGGCAGGGCTGCAGAATTTGGATCTGATCCATTGGTTGTGGGATAGCTTAGCTCTGTCTATAACTTGCTGTTTATGCTGTTTGGCATGCAAGTAGCATGTGTTCTAGCTTCACCAGGTTGACACCTCATTTTTAGGTATGTCTGTAGCTGCTCCTGGTATGTCTTTCTGCACTCTCCACTGAACCAAGGTTGATCCCCTGGCTTGATGGTAATGGTTGAGTGGGGGATATGACATGCCATGAGTTTGCAGACTGTGCTGGAGTTTTGCTGCTGTTGATGGCCCACCGTGCCAGTCTTGAGATGCTAGATCTGTTCAAAGTCTGTCCCATTTAGCACAGTGATAGTGCCACACAGCAAGATGGAGGTCATTCTTAATGTGAAGGCAGGACTTTGTCTCATGACTCTTTCCAATACTGTCGTGGACAGATGCATCCACAGCTGGCAAATTGGTAAGGATGAAGTCAAGTATGTGTTTCCCTCTTGTTGGTTTCCTCACCACCTGCTGCAGTCCCAGTCTAACAGTTATATCCTTTAGGATCTGACCAGCTTGACCAGTAGTGCTGCTGCCGAGCCACTCTTGGTGGTGGACATTGAAATCCCCCACCCAGAGTACATTTTGTGCCCTTGTCACCTTCAGTACTTCCTCCAAGTGTTGTTCAACATGATTCATCAGCCGAAGGTGGACAGTACGTGGTAACTAGTATGACATTTCCTTGGCCATGTTTAACCTGAAGCCATGAGACTTCATGAGGTCCGGTGTCAATGTTGAGCACTCCCAGGACAACTCCCTCCCGACTGTATACCACTGTGCTGCCACCTCTGCTGGGTCTGTCCTGTCGATGGGACAGGACATATTCATGGATGGTAATGGTGGTGTCTGGAGTGTTATCTGTAAGGTATGGTTCTGTGGGAATGACTATGTCAGGCTGTTGCTTCACTAGTCTGTGACACAGCTCTCCCAATTTTGGCACTTGCCCCCAGATGTTAGTAGAGAGGACTTTGCAGGGTTGACAGGACTGTTTGTTTTGCTGTTGTCTTTTCTGGTGCCTAGGTTGATGCCAGGTAGTCTGTCTGGTTTCATTCCTTTTTACTGACTTCATAGCAATTGACACAACTGAGTGGCTTGGTAGGCCATTTCAGAGGACAATTAAGAGTTAACCACATTGGTGTCGATCAGGTAAGGAGGGAAGGTTTCCTTCCCTGAAGGATATTTGTGACTTCTTCACCGCACGGGACCTTCAACCGATGCTATACACTAGATACATCGATGACATTTTCTTCCTTTGGACTCATGGTGAACAATCACTGAAACAACTCTATGATGACATCAACAAGTTCCATCCCACCATCAGACTCACCATAGACTACTCTCCGGAATCGGTTGCATTCTTGGACACACGCATCTCCATTAAGGACGGTCACCTCAGCACCTCACTGTACCGCAAGCCCACGGATAACCTCACGATGCTCCACTTCTCCAGCTTCCACCCTAAACACGTTAAAGAAGCCATCCCCTACGGACAAGTCCTCCGTATACACAGGATCTGCTCGGATGAGGAGGATCGCAACAGACACCTCCAGACGCTGAAAGATGCCCTCATAAGAACAGGATATGGCGCTCGACTTATTGATCAACAGTTCCAACGCGCCACAGCGAAAAACCGCACCGACCTCCTCAGAAGACAAACACGGGACACAGTGGACAGAGTACCCTTCGTTGTCCAGTACTTCCCCGGAGCGGAGAAGCTACGGCATCTCCTCCGGAGCCTTCAACATGTCATTGATGAAGACGAACATCTCGCCAAGGCCATCCCCACACCCCCACTTCTTGCCTTCAAACAACCGCACAACCTCAAACAGACCATTGTCCGCAGCAAACTACCCACCCTTCAGGTGAACAGTGACCATGACACCACACAACCCTGCCACAGCAACCTCTGCAAGACGTGCCGGATCATCGACACAGATGCCATCATCTCACGTGAGAACACCATCCACCAGGTACACGGTACATACTCTTGCAATTCGGCCAACGTTGTCTACCTGATACGCTGCAAGAAAGGATGTCCCGAGGCATGATACATTGGGGAAACTATGCAGACGCTGCAACAACGGATGAATGAACACCGCTCGACAATCACCAGGCAAGACTGTTCTCTTCCTGTTGGGGAGCACTTCAGCGGTCACGGGCATTCGGCCTCTGATATTCGGGTAAGCGTTCTCCAAGGTGGCCTTCATGACACACGACGGCGCAGAGTCACTGAGCAGAAACTGATAGCCAAGTTCCGCACACACGAGGATGGCCTCAACCGGGATATTGGGTTCATGTCACACTATTTGTAACCCCCACAGTTGCCTAGACCTGCAGAGTTTCACTGGCTGTCTTGTCTGGAGACAATACACATCTTTTTAGCCTGTCTTGATGCTCTCTCCACTCACATTGTTTTGTTTCTTAAAGACTTGATTAGTTGTAAGTATTCGCATTCCAACCATTATTCATGTAAATTGAGTTTGTGTCTTTATATGCTCTGTTTGTGAACAGAATTCCCACTCACCTGAAGAAGGGGCTTAGAGCTCTGAAAGCTTGAGTGGCTTTTGCTACCAAATAAACCTGTTGGACTTTAACCTGGTGTTGTTAAACTTCTTACTGTGGATATTTGTGAAACAGAGATGGGTTTTTACGACAGTTGACAGTGGTTTCATGATCATCAGCAGACTCTTAATGCCAGATTTTTTTTTATTGAATTCAAATTCCGCCATTTGCCGTGGGGGGATTCGAACGTGAAGTTCTTCCCCTGGAAGAACAGGAAAACATTGATGAAGGGAATAAAACACCCCTGCTGTCCCTCAATACCCAGAGCCCTCTCTGTCCCTCAACGCCCAGGGTCCTCGCTGTCCCTCAGCGCCCAGAGTCCTCGCTGTCCCTCAGCGCCCAGAGTCCTCGCTGTCCCTCAGCGCCCAGAGTCCTCGCTGTCCCTCAGCACCCAGGGTCCTCGCTGTCCCTCAACGCCCAGAGTCCTCGTTGTCCCTCAACGCCCAGGGTCCTCGCTGTCCCTCAGCGCCCAGATTCCTCGCTGTCCCTCAGCACCCAGAGTCCTCGCTGTCCCTCAGCGTCCAGGGTCCTCGCTGTCCCTCAGCGCCCAGGGTCCTCGCTGTCCCTCAGCGCCCAGAGTCCTCGCTGTCCCTCAGCGCCCAGGGTCCTCACTGTCCCTCAGCGCCCAGAGTCCTCGCTGTCCCTCGACGCTCAGGGTCCTCGCTGTCCCTCGACGCCCCGAGTCCTCGCTGTCCCTCGACGCCCAGGGTCCTCGACGCCCCTCGACGCCCAGGGCCCCCACCGTCCCTTGCGGCCGAGGGCCCACGCCGTCCCTCGCGGCCGAGGGCCCACGCCGTCCCTCGAGGCCGAGGGCCCTTAGTATCACTGTAGCTAACTTCATGGTGTCCAATATGATGGTGGCTACAGGTTCAATCGTAACCTTCAAAAGAGAATGAGATAAATACAGGAAGGAAAAAAAATGCAGGGATATTGGAAAGATCCAGGGAGTAAAACTAACTGGATTGTTTTTTGAAAGAGCTGGCACCAACTCAATGGTCTGAATGGCCTCCTTTGCTCTACTGTTCTATTCTGTTAGAGAAAAGTGAGAGCTTCAGACATTAGGAGACAGACTGCGCTCAGTCTTGAGAGATTTAGTGGCCTCCAGGTATTAGCAGATGATGAGTGCTCTGGACATTGAGAAACAATGAGAGCTGTCGGTATTGGGAGATGATGAGAGCTCCGGATATTGGATATGATGAGGGCTCTGGGTACATAAGAACTAGGAGCGGGAATAGGCCATCTGCCCCTCGAGCCTGTTCCGCCATTCAGTAAGATCATGGCTAATCTTTTCGTGAACTCAGCTCCACTTACCCGCCCGCTCACCATAACCCTTAATTCCTTTACTGTTCAAAAATTTATCTATCCTTGCCTTAAAAACATTCAGTGAGGTAGCCTCAACTGGTTCACTGGGCAAGGAATTCCACAGGTACACAACCTTTTGTGTGAAGAAGTTCCTCCTCAACTCAGTTGGGTCTTGGGAGATGATGAGGACTCCGGGCATTATGAGATGATGAGGACTCCGGGCATTGAGAGATGATGAGGACTCTGGGCATTTGGAGATGGAGAGGCTCTGGATATGGGAGATCACATGGTCTCGGTATAGTGAGATGATGAAAGCTCTGGATATTGGAACATGATGAGGACTCCGGATATTGGGATTTGATGTGGCCTCCGGGTATTGGGACATGATAAAAACCTCGGACATTGGGAAAGGATGAGGACTCCACCTTTTGTAACATGAGGTTTCCAGGTATCTGGAGATGATGAGATCTCCGGCTGTTAGGAAATGATGAAGATTCTGAGAAGAACATCATAACTGTGCTGAGAACAGCTTTATTCAAACAGCCCCACATTCCACGGCACAACCAACACTTCTAACCTCTCTCCAGCACAACAACAAGTCAGAACCAACTATTCACCATTTTTCTTTCCTCGCTTCAATTTCCTCTCTTTCTATGTTTATGTACAAAGTCAATGTTTTTCTCAGAGACTGAATCTGCAGGCTGCTCTTGCCAATTCCCCCTAAATATTTGTCTTTTTATAGCAACTCTGATATAAGGGTGTTCTACGCACAAAATTAACAGGGCCCAGGTTTTCATCTTGGCATCAAGCCACCTTTGCTTTTCCGCCTGTCTTAGGTCCTGCTTCGCTGGGTTTTTCCTTTTGAGCAAGGTCAATTTTATAGACGCATCCCAGCACCTGCTTTCCTCTCTCTGGAGCCTGTGATTGGCTACCTAAATAGTTCCTGAAGGAACATTTACTTCAGCTACAAGTTCTGCTTTTATTACTTCACTGTTTCAATACCAGAGACCCTTCTCCATCAAAAATCCAATTCCTACAACCCTGATAATTAATGGAACGACTGGTTCATGACATCCAGAAATAGTGGGTAATGACAGGAAGGAATTTTAGGAGACACTGATAATAAATCAAATATCACATTGTATTGTTGGATACACATAGAGAAAATATATTAAAAACATGGTGAGCAGTTTAGTTTTTGATGTTGAACTTTGTAAATGAATTACTGATCTGTGGGAGAGAGGCGAAGTCAGGTGGGTCACATGACTGGTACGTTGCCAATTGTGAAAGTAAGTATTGAGCCAGTCTGGGGGCTAGATGGTGTTGAGAGAAACCATAAGATTTCCTTGAAATCTTCTCATGGAACCTAGTGAGCTGCAATTGAGAATCCCCTGTTTTAGAGAATAGCTTGGAGGCAGGACCTAGCAAAATCCAGACAGAAGTGGCCTGTCGCCAATGCCTCTCAGATAGTCTGCTGCAGAGGGCTCAGATAAGGATTTTGATGGATTTGCCTACAGCAAAAGGTTGATGGCTATGCCACGCCATTGCGCTCTGCTGTTTTTGTCCACGAGTCCAGACACCTGCCATCCAAGCTGATATGGTGCACGCTACAGCCAGCCTACTAGGTCAGAGCTCCTCAAGGTCATCCTGCAAGGATTTCCTCCAGTGAAAGTCAGCAGCTTTCACTCACCATGCTGCACCCATCCATTGACAGCAAGTCTTGAAGTGAGACTTTAACGCAGAGTTCTAGCTCAGAGACAGTAGTGCACAAACTTGCCTTCAGGCCTTGCTACCTGCTATTTGGTGATCAGCTGAAAAGAAAGATGAGGAGGAAAACGTAGCGTGAGAGAGGAGACAGTCAACATAGCCCCTTGCTGAGGCTTCTGGCAAACATCCAACTCCAAAATCCAATGTAATCCCAATTCCCTATTGTCAATAATCCTACATTTTATCTTCCTTCTGTCACTGGCCATCACAGTATCCACTTCATCACAATACAAAAACAAAAATCATCCCAAAATAAATATTCCAACCAAATTTATAAATCAAACCATGCATACTGCTCCTGCTCCAAGTGCAAGTTCAGAGTGTGAAGAAGTTTTTTCTTAGCGAACGTCTCAGCTGAGTTCAATCCTTACTTTGTCTGAAAAAGAGGCATTTGCATTTTTCAACAGAAACCATGAGATGCCAGTTCTGGGTGAAAAGTCTCCCTCATGTTTTTTATTCTCTCTGGTGCAAGAGCATCGAGGCCGCTTTACGGTACTTCAACTGCTCCCCTGCTGAGGTCAGCCCACTGAGTAGAAGCCTGAATCCTCCTGACCTGTAACACATTGGGGATGGAAAATGCAAAGTGTCAGGGTCTGACTGAAAACCAGCCTGGTTCTCTGGAGAGAAGCAGGCCGATTTTCTCTCCAGATCTTCTGACACTTTGTCAAAAAAAACCAGGTGGATATGTTTCATACCGTCATGTTGAGGGGCAGGGCCCAAACACACCAGTAATGTCAGGTGCACTGAGATTAGGGCACCATTTTTAATGGACACCCTGGTCAGAGAAAAAACAGGTGCCCCACCCTTTGATCAGAGCTGGCATCTCTTTTGCACCTCCCCTCATCCCTCCCCCATGAGGCCTCCCATAGGGTCCGCCCCAGGCACTGCCCCCTGATACAGGTTGGCATGGTGCCAACCCAGCAGTACCAACCTGTGCTGTGGGCAGTGTCAGGCCACCGCCTACCCACATCCCTCTCCCTTGGGGTTTCTACGTGTCTATGAGGTTTGAAAGTATGCCTGGGGGCAATATATGGCAAAGGGGAGTCTTTAATTATATTTAAATTTATTAAAATATATTAAAATCACAGGCTTGAACCTGATTACGTTGCCGGCAAAGGGAGGTGAAAATCAGAGATCGTGATCTCGCCTGTGGGTTTCGCCCCTGCCGCCATTCCCATGCACAGATTGCGGGCTCAAGATCACCCCCATTATTCAACTTGCTGACCCATTCAACTATTGAGGAAATTGTATTTTTAAGATGAACATTAACATTAAAAATATGTGGAGAGCTGTGACACTTCATGAATATTTTCCATTTGCAATGTGTAGGACTGTAGTTCCCCTTCCCTCAAGCAATTTAATTTAAATTTTAATTGTAGGATTTTTTCACCGTTAGGAATGCCAGATTTACACCAAATGGCTAGGTGTAACCAATCATAGTTCCTGTACCCTCTCCCAAAAATCCCTGTTGATATGATGCGTGTTACAGTCAATAAACATAGAAATATAGAAACGTAGAAACTAGAAACGGAGTAAGCCATTCGGCCCTCCGCCATTCATCTTGATCATAACTGATCATCGAATTCAACATCCTGATCCTCCCAGATCCCTTGATCCCTTTAGCCCCAAGAGCTATATCTAATTTCTTCTTGAAATCAGATAACATTTTGGCCTCAACTACATTCAGTGGTAGTGAATTTCACACATTCTCCACCCTCTGGGTGAAGAAATTTCTCCTCACCTCAGTTCTAAAAGGTTTACCACTTATCCTCAAACTATGACCCCTAGTTCTGGACTCCGACACCATCAGGAACATTCTTTTTGAATCTACCCTGTCTAACCCTGTTAGAATTTTATAAGTTTCTATGAGATCCCCTCTCACTCTTATAAACTCCAGTGAATATAGTCCTAACCGACTTAGTCTCTCCTCATACAACTGGCCTGCCATCCCAGGAATCAGCCTGGCAAACCTTCGCTCTACTCCCCCTATAGCAAGGACATCCTTCCTTAGATAAGGACACCAAAACTGCACACAATACTTCAGGTGTGGCCTCACTAACGCCCTATACAATTACAGCAAAACATCCCTATGCTTATACTCAAATCTTCTCGCTATGAAGGCTAATATACCTAACATACCATATGCCCTTCTTTACTGCCTGCTTTACCTACACACATACTTTCAGCGACTGATGCACGAGGACTCCAAGGTCTCATTGAGTATCCACCTATCTCAATTTACATTCAATTAAGTAATAATCTGTCTTCCTATTATCGCTACCAAAATGGATAATCTCACACTTATCACATAATACTGCATCTGCCTTGCAAATGCCCACACACTCAGCCTGTCCAAATCATGCTGAAGCATCTCTGCATCCTCCTCACAGCTCACCCTCCCACCCAACTTTGTATCTTATGGTCTTATGGTATCATCTGCAAATTTGGAGATAATACATTCAGTTCCCTCTTCCAAGTCATTAATATATAATGCGAACATTTGGGACCGTAGCACAGATCCCTGCGGAACCCCATTAGTCACTGACTGCCAATCAGAAAAAGACCCATTTATGCCAACTCTTTGCTTTCTATCTGCTTACCAGCTTTCTATCCATCTCAAGACTTTGCCTGCAATGCTATGTGCTTTAATTTTACATAGTAGTCTGTTATGTGAGACCTTGTCGAAAGCCTTCTGAAAGTCTAAATAAACCACAGCCACTGGTTCTCCTTGGTCAACTCCACTAGTTATATCCTCAAAAAATTCCAATAGATTCGTCAAGCATGATTTCCCTTTTGTTAATCCATGCTGACTTTGTCTGATTATACCACTGCCTTCCAAATGCCAAGTTATGAAATCCTTGATAATAGACTCTAGCAACTTCCCCAGTACCGACGTTAGGCTCACTGGTCTATAGTTCCCTGTTTTCGCTCTACCATCCTTTTTGAATATTGGGCTTACATTAACTACCCTCCAATCTGTAGGAACTATCCCAGAGTCCAAAAGATTTTGGAAAATAACCATCAATGGATCTACTATTTCCAGGGCCACTTCCTTAAGTATCCTAGAATTAAGATTATCAGGACCTGGAGATGTATCCACCTTCAATCCCATCAATTTCCCCAAAACCATTTCTCTACTAATGCTGATTTCCTTCAGGTCCTCACCAAAACAAGTTTCTGTCAGCACTTCTGGCACATTATTCATGTCTTCCTTTGTGAAGACTGAGGCAAAGTACAAATTTAATTCCTCAGCCATTTTTTAATTCCCCATTATGAATTCTCCCATTTCTGACTGTAAGGGGCCTACATTCATTTTTGTCAATATCATGAAGCAGTCAGTGAGAAGCTCAATGTTCTCTTCCTGTCAAATGATTCCTTTCCACTCAGCAATTCATAAAGCTCTGAAAGGACCAAATTCATGAAATACATAAAATCTGCTGTCTCTTACCTGAGTTCCTCCTTAAATTTTTCTCATCATCCTGGACAAGGAACAATAAAAACTTATAATTTTAATTTTCAGAATACAGTTTTTATCCTATTCTATTACAAGTTGTTTTTCTCTATTATATCAATGCAGTAATGTTAACATTGCTCTGGACCTTCAACTAAACTCCAAATGTACTATCCTTTAAGCTCTTGCCTCACCCCACTCTCTTGAAATCAAGACTTATCACAGTTTTCTATGTTAACTTCTTAGTATCTTAAAATTGTGGAACGGCTTACCTCTTTCAGTCTCTCCTTTCTTCATTAAGCTCTTAAAAACCCAAATTTGGCATCTCCTTACCACTACTTCCTGCTTTACTTTGTTTTCTTGTTTACACTTGTCAATCTTGATGGTGTTCTGCTTTATGGACCTTGGCACTTTATTTGGCTTCTCATTTTTTATTTTAAAATCTGTTGATTGACATATTCAGAAAGAATGCAGAGAAATGGTCTATGCATAAATCACTATTGACTTTCAATACATATTTTTATCTGTAATTACCTTTCTGTCATTTCAGAACTACCATATGGTTGGGAGAAAATAGACGATCCGGTCTATGGCACCTATTATGTTGAGTAAGTTTGCTGCACATTTCTTTTTACTAGCAAATAGTTCAGAAAAAAATAAGTGGTTCACAGATTTACAGAAGATATTTTCACAGTATCTTCAAAATGACTGCATTGGTGTGTGGCAATTATTACTTTATTGTGCAATTTCATTGAATGTTCAGCTTTTCATCATGCTTTCATTTTTTCCGTTAAGGTGAATTGTGGCATCAACTGTTTCATATAGAGATTCTTGTAAATGTGAATTGTGATGACAAAATGATGAGCATTACAGAATAAATAACTTGTTTTTTTTTTGAGCTAAAACTATCAGACATATTGGTATCTTTAAGATCTGAACAATATAATAAGTATGTCTTTGTTTTTTGTCACCTCTCGCTGTCTCCTGGATTTTTTCTTCCTTGCATATTTCCTACTCTTGATTACTCTTATTTCAATGCTTTTTTTGTGCCATTCTTCTGCTCTTGCTATTTTTCTTTTTTCCATATGATGCTTTAGTCACATAAATCGAAAAACCCAGTTTGAAAATCCTGTTCTCGAAGCAAAGAAGAAGTTGCAGCAGCAACATCCAATGCAGCAGGATCTAGTGCCCTTTCCTATGCCAGCACCTGGTTTCCGAGGTAATATCGTTATGATACCATATGTAAATGGCATAAAGTTTGAAATGTTGTATGCTTTGTTATTGTGATGTCTTTCTTGCGTGCTGAAGTTTATTACTGTTAGTGTATCTTTATTAACTTTTAGAGGCTTTTCAATATGTTTCAGGACTAATGCATAAACAAATATAAAGTAATTAAAGCATCAATCATTGCAGAAATGATGCTGTAACTACAACCTAGGACATATTAGAATTGGTGGAGATAAATGTTCTTTTGAATTAAGTAGCATGGACTATCAATATTCTATAGAGTATAGTCATTATTCATAAGATCAAGGCCTAAGAATGAGGGTTTTTCTCCTTTATAACTGTAGAAGGCTCATCATCAACATTACCTAGACCCAAACATACCTGCCCAGGCTCTCTGCCTCAGCGGTCGCGCAGTACGAATGACCTGTCTCAATATCGGAGTGACAGTGCTGGAATGTACAGGCTGTATGGTATGTCAAAGTGCAACTTCACAGTCAAGCTGCACTGTTGTAAAGCAGACATTTGTAGTGGGGAATTCTACATCACAGCTTATTATTTGTTGTCAAAGGCACTGGAAGTGGAATGTGGTCTTCTGTTACCTGCTTTAGCATGCTTACAGTAATTGTTTTTAACCCTTTCATTTCCACATTACTCAAGTTTGCTTTTATTTGCTAAATTCTCTACGAAATGATGAGCTATGCAATTGGTAATAATTTTTGTATTCATCATTGTAAAATTAATAAACTTTTTTTTTTACAGATTTGAGACTAAAAGGGTTAAAAATAAAAGTAAAAACCGCACACTCTCAGTGCCTTTAGCACTGTGATGGCACATGTCTCACAAATGTTTTTTTAAAATACTTTTTCTCTTTGCGTTATCAACATAGAAAAGCCACTCTTCACTCGAGATGTTTCACAGCTGAAAGGAGCATTTCTTACAACATCACTGAAGAAGAGCAGCATGGGATTTGGATTCACCATTATTGGTGGCGATGAACCTGATGAGTTTCTACAAGTGAAGAGTGTGATACCAGAAGGACCAGCAGCAGTGGATGGCAAAATGGAAATGGGTGAGTGAATCAGAAAAGGCCAATGTCCTCTTTCCGTGCTGTGACCTTTCTACGATTCTGAATAGGACCTTTAATTGAATAAGTGTCACATGTACTTCAAAGGAACGTTATAAAGCAGCATTAAACAGTGAATTCTTGGCAGTATAAGGGCAGTTGGCCAAAGGCCAGCTCAATATAATAGGTTTTAAGGGATATCATAAAGGAAGGGAGGTAAAGAGGCAAAGAGGTTAAAGGAGGAAATTCCAAGCCTGAAGCTGAAGCCATTAATGGTGTAGCAGTTAACAATCTGGAGTACTCAGGAGGTCTGAATTAGATGAGCACAGATATCTCGGACATTTGTGGAACTAGAGGAGATTACAAAGATAGACAGAGGGAAGACCATGGAGGGATTTGACCTGCCATATCTATGCTGGCTCTCTGCAAAAGCAGCTCAGCTGAGTCCACCTCCCTTCTTTTCCCCATAACCATACAAAGTTTTCCTCTTCAGGCCCAATTCTATTTTAAAGGCCACTTTTGAAAGTCACGATCGAAAATTCTCCACCACATTCTCAGGCAGTGAATTCTAGATCCTAACCACTATGTAAAAAGGCTTTTCCTTTTCTTTTGTTCTTTTACTATTCACCTGAAATCGGTGGTCTCGAACCAGTTTCAACAGTTTCCCTCTATCTGTCGTTTCCAAATCCCTCATGACTTTGAACACCACTAACAAATTTTCTCTCAACCATCTCTAAGTGAACAGCCCCAGTTTCACCAATCTACCCACGTAACTATCCACGTAAGTACTTTATCCCTAGAACCCATAAATCTTTTCTACACCCTCTCTAATGCCTTTACATCCTTCCTAATTGTAGTACCCACAATTGGGCACAATATTCCAGTTGAGGCCTCGTCAGTGTTATACAACGGCCCTCTACAACTTCCTTGCTTTTGCACTCTATGCCCTTCCTGGGTACGAGGCTGATTTTGCCAGCAGAATACAGCCGGCAATATTGCGAGAGGCGAGTAATTGACTTTTTTACTTCGCTTATACTTCTCGCCCCACTACGCTACTTGACCAGGGGGGCGGAAAACTCCCACCCATAATGTTTGGGTTGTGACTAGGGTGACCATGGATCATGATCACATTTGCTGAGTTAATGTAAGCACCAACAGACAGATAACAAGATCAGAATATGACAACCCAGGAA
This sequence comes from Mustelus asterias, assembly GCF_964213995.1. Lineage (NCBI taxonomy): Eukaryota > Metazoa > Chordata > Chondrichthyes > Carcharhiniformes > Triakidae > Mustelus > Mustelus asterias. The sequence goes on from NC_135819.1 coordinate 58,295,438, forward strand.
GAGCACCTGGCTACAAAGTATACAAAGAGCAGACTTAGAGAAGTTTGAAGCACAGATTTAAACGTGGCATAGGGAGAGACAAGAGAAAATGGGAGCAAGAACTATCTGAACCAGGATACTGATTGCCTTGATTTGTTAAAAATTGCTTTATAAATTGTCTTGGTACTATTGCACCAATTATCTCCTTGCCTCTGAGGTCTCTGAATCTCCTACAATTGGTGCACTGTGGCAGGACCAGACATGGCTGGGGAATATTAGATTTTGGTAATTATTGATCTTGGCGGTTCGAGAAAGGTTCCCCAGATTCTGTAATAAGGTCACTGCAGTTTTAGATCGATACTAATGACCTCGACTTGGGTGGGCAGGGTTAATCGATCCAAGATATCCTGCCTGCATAAAAGCTGTTTTGGGATTCCCAAGGGATTTTCTGCCCCTGCTGCTGTTCCTGCCTCCAAAAAGGGGCTGAAAAATCCCCCCCAGAATCTCAAACAAAGTAAACTCATGCTGTTTGAGATTCTGGGGGGGATTTTTCAGTCCCTTTTTGGAGGCAGGAACGGCAGCAGGGGCAGAAAATCCCATTCTGAATGATCCTCGTGCAGTTTCATTCCAATCTATTATTTTGCTTGTTGCAGAATGCAGGAATTGAGCATTAATGTTGCATGCCTAATTATGCACACCATCAAAAGAGCCACTGAAGTACATAGTCTGTAGATTATACATGTTGAAAAAATCCTTGCCAAACCACATATATGCAACAGAAACCCACCAGATTTCAATTTGATGGCACAGCTGAGGGAGGTTAAGCCTGTAATAATCTGTCATTTAAGTACTATTCAAAGACTTTATTTATAATTCCTGCAGCATTAGTTGCCAAGATTATGAAATAAACTTCCCGAGATTACAACAGGCCTCTGTTACATAGTTAGTTTGTCAATATTGAACATAGCTTGGGCCTTTACATCTCTGAGCATTGACTATCCCAATAATAATCGGCTCATTTATAGAATCCACTTTGAAGGCAGCAAAAGAACTGCAGCAAGAGCGGGATTTTCTGGCTGTACTCGCTCCAAGATGGGAAAATCCTGCACAAAGTCAACGAACCTTTGTATGGTCTGCCCCCACTCACTATGATTCCCGTGGCATGTGGGACAGGAAAATTCCGCCCCAAATGTAAAAGATTATTACTTCACTGCCAGTTTTCAGTATTTTATGTGACACCTAACGGCACATTAAGCTTTCTAGAAATAATTTTATTTTTAACCTTTTTGCAAATATTAAATCAAACTCACCATTGACATTGGAAATATTTAATTTTCAGCGATAGTCTTTAAATGTTGATCTGTAGATTTCCAGCACTGCTCAGCGTGTAAATTCATATATGGTGAAATACTAAACGGTGCAGGCCAAAACGTCCAAGGTTTTATTCTCGATCATTGCTGAGTTAACTCGTTGCACTGAGGCAATCAGTTGGGGCATTACACTTGACCTTAGGCCATCGCAACTACCTAGAGGGGAGATCAACTAAGGCTCCTCCTCCTGGAGAGTGTGCATATGTGTGGCCATCCTTTGAGTACAGCAGTCATAGTTTCCACTTACAACTGATCTGCTTGCACTTTCTAGGCTCATAAGCAAAGAATAGTTATTTGAGCAAAGTAGCAGAAGACTGCTGTCCTCTTGGAACTTAGCAAGAGTCATTCCCCAAGGAAACAAGAAAGTTGATGAAAAATTGCTTAGAAAATGACTGAATAGTTTATTTAATGATACAATACATATATTGTGATATGTGTTGAGAAATTGTGCACAAAATTAAACTCATTGCCACTTCAGTATTTACATTTCTCAAGAGCTTTGTTGAGTGAAGTGAATCTTGGAGAAGTTTTCATCGGTTGCCAGAGATAAGGCATGGTAACCGTTGTAACCCTATAATTAAAATATGCCTGTTAACTGCATATTTAATTACCACATCTATCATCTGCTGTGCCTGAATCCTCTCAAAAAAACAATTAAGAAAGCAATTCAGTCCATTTTAGCTCATTTATTCAGAATGACCCTAAGATCCTATTGCAGTATCCAATTGATTTTTGCATTTGTCATGTTTGCCTAATATTCATTGTCGCTGAAAACCTCCAACCTCTTCCGTTGGGATTCACTGGTGCTGCTGCAATGAATGGGATTTTGGTGAGCGCCAAATTCTCCATTCTCGCTGGCAGCAGGGCAAGATTGGAGAATCCTGCCCTAAGCTTGTGATAACTCGTTGATTTACTTTATGCTAAAGACGGAATACACAAGAACAAATGCAATTTCTTAACTTCATATATTTTACTAAAGTTTTACCTTATTGTTCTCTTTCAATCCTTCCCTCTAGGTGACGTGATTGTCTATATAAATGACATCTGTGTCTTAGGATATACTCATGCTGAAGTTGTCAAAATTTTCCAATCTGTTCCAATTGGTCAATGTGTCAATCTTGTGTTATGCCGTGGATATCTTTTACCCTTTGATCCTGATGACCCAAACAACAACATGGTGCCTCCATTAACATTAGTGGACCGACAACCAAGCCAAGTAAATGGACGAAATAATTATGACACATATGTGGAGTTTGGTTCCCGGACATCTCGCTCAGCACCAGACATCTCTGACCAGCATTTACATTCCTTTAATCCAATACTCACTGATAACCAGATGGATGGAACATTATCAGCAGTTCAGGAGGATAGCATCTCTATGGCCTCTTCTGGAGCCACTCAGTGTGAATTCAAGACAATTGCTATTGTGAAAGGAGCTCAGGGCTTTGGCTTTACCATAGCAGATAGTCCCAAAGGACAGAGAGTGAAACAAATCCTAGATATTCAAGGCTGTGGAGGTCTAAATGAAGGTGATCTAATCATGGAGATTAATCAGCAAAATGTGCAGACTCTCAGTCATACACAAGTTGTGGAGATTTTAAAGGAATGTTCTGTTGGAACCGAGATCAATTTGGTCATCCAGAGGAGTGGTAAGTCAAACTTTTCAAATTTGCATTATTGTTAAAAATGGTAATTAACAATTATCTTGAGATGTTTCAATCTGACTGATATTTAATGGTGGTGACCTAAATAAATAGCTGTTATGCAGTCATAATAATTTCAATCCAAAATGAACATATTGGCCCAGATTTTCCAAGGGGAATAAGAGTGAGGGAAACAACAATCTTATAATGGAGCAAATCAGGTAGCAACTTCCTGACTAAACATGCATGCATATTACACAGTTCAACGTGGAAATCTGGAAGTTGTGCTCTGAGTTACCCTGCTTCTCCACAGGCTGTGCCATGGCAAAGAAATCAATTCAAAGGCATGAATTGGTGTACTTGCCCACTAAATGGGACAGAAAAAGTTAGAGCTGGTATATTCACGAGCAAGTGCAGCCATGGGGCAGCACGGTGGCACAGTGGTTAGCACTGCTTCCTCACAGCGCCAGCAACCCGGGTTCAATTCGGGCCTCTGGTGAGTGTCTGTGTGGAGTTTGCACATTCTCCCCGTGTCTGCCTGAGTTTCCTCCCATAGTCCAAAAAATCTGCAGATTAGGTTGATTGGCCATGCTAAATTGCCCCTTAATGTTCGGGAGATTAGCAGGGTAAATGCGTGGGGTTACACAGGGATAGGGCCTGGGTGGGATTGTTGCTGGTGCAGGTTCAACAAGCTGAATGGCCTCCTTCCGCACTGTAGAAATTCTATGATTCTAAGTAAACCTTTAGTGGTGTGATCCATCCTAGTTATTGCCAAACAACCTCTCTGTCCCTGAAATAATGTTTATAATTTTACAAACGTGAACCTCATGCCTTCAGAACTTAATTAGTGGTGGAGTTATTTTTACTTTCTCCATCACTTATCGCTTTCTATCTTAATCCCATCTTTCCCATCCTTCATTTTGCCTTCTATACATGAGTTAAATCTTATTTATAATTCTTGGTTTATGGTTCCTGATTTAGAATCTGCATGTCCCAATGAGGACTTTTCAGTCTGATTAGTTGAAGAACCTCACTGTTGCTTGCCATGCTCATACAAGCCACAGGTTCCCTGTAGAGGGCTGCCTGAGATCAGACACTGCAATGACATACAAAAAACATGCAAATAAACTCTGGGCAACTGTCAACATAGCGGGTGATGAGCTTTGTTCCTTCACTGCTGATGGTAAAATCCTTTATCTATGGCTGCTTTAAGTTAGTTATTGTGCATTTCTTTTAGAAATGGTGTACAAGTTGTTTTACACAATTTTGTCATCATTCTGATATCTGGCTTGACAGGATAGATCTTTTCTGACTGTTCCATTTTAAAAACAATTACGGTACATTATTGTACTATAGCTATTGTAAGTTTGACTATCCAGAGCACCCATAATACCATAGTAGAATTGTTGGGATTTTTAATTTAAATTCCACAAATGGCCATGGTAAGATTTGAACCCTTGTTCCCAGAGTATTACCCAGGGCCTCTGGATTGCTCGTTACCGCTGGATTATCGCTATGCCACCACTTCACATGTGAAGACTTCATTTAGCAGTTTGAATTTCATTATGTGGAATGCACGTTCTCAGCAGTTCCATCAATTTCCATTGGTCAGCACCTTGTGTAGCCACACCATAGCCATTCTAAATCCATTTGATCATGGAACTGTGATTAGCTCATCTGAAATTAGCACAAAGAGGAGCAGAATAAACGTTTTTTTTCTGCGAGACTTGAAAATGGTTGTAATTCTGGCCTTATTCACAATGCAGTTGCAAATTTAATAAAAGTAGCATTGTGAGAAAAATAATATTCTTACACCTATCAAATGGGTTAAATGTCAAACTTTTGTTAACGTTTTTGTAATTAGGTACATTATAAAATCAGCTTTTTGTAGCTTATATTTCAATTAAAGACAATTTACTCGTTATGCATTTATCACCGAGCATTGACGACAAGGGAACATAGTCAAAATTTAAAAATGATTATAACTTCACAAGTAATTATAACAGTTCCAGTCTACCTACTGTTTGACAAGGATTTATGCCTATTTCATGCTTGGAACTAATGAATTTGAATGGACATGGGTAGCAAGTCTGGATGGAAATGTCACTTTATGTACTCAGTATGTCGTTATTAGGCTGGGTTGGACATGTATCTGCAATAAAAGTCTAGTTTTGCCAATCAGTGGCCCAAACTTAACCTGCACTTTTGCAAGGCACAAATTCCCACAGTTGGATGGATTCAGGATCTGCCAAAAGCTCAATTTGACAAAGAGAAGCAAAAAACTTTTAACTTGCCAAGCATGATAAAAATATAGAATGAATGGTACTTGTCACACTTATATGTTTCCAAGTAGCATTTGGAGTGTCAATCAAGCCTGAAAATTGAGGCTGGGTGAGAAACAGCCCTTAAGTGGTCAACAGGTGACCTAAGCCTCATCCATCCCAAAATAAAATTGCAGAGTGGACAGGAACCCATTTGAGGAATTTAGCAGTCGCTCCCCACCTACAAACCTGCCAAAAGGAGAGGTGTAAAATTCTGCCCAGTGTTTATTTGTGTCATAACCAAGGGGAGCACTTCCTGCACATACGCAATGTCAGAATGTCAACTGCTACATTACAGTGTACAAGTTGGCTTGACACAGACTCTCAATACTGTGCATTCCATAAAAAATTGCAAGTTCTTATATCCACTTTACTTATTACTTATCAATTCCTTCTTTGAAACATGCTTCCGATGACTCAGCGAATGCTAAAGAAATATGATCAGGAAATTTCAGTAACTGAGATTCCCAACTCACAGTAACCTAAGATTCAACAATAAGAATCTGAATATTATCTAACTGAGCTACTTGGGCTTTGAGAATCCCCTGCACAAAGCCTCAACAGACTGGGGTAAAATTAGCATTTAAATAAATTTTCATGGTCTGATTGTGTAGTGTGTTGTGCGTGCGTGTGTGTGTGTGTGTTGCAGGGGCCGTGAGGTGCTCCCTTCATAGATGCTACTCTGAAATTGAAAAATTCCAGCTTGCCACAGTGTCAGGAGCAGTGTGGGTTAAGTGCTCACTTGTTCCTGCCACATTTCTGATTGGTGGCAGGAGTTAATGAATTTAATATCTCATCCCCATGTTTAAATCCTTTCAGAGCCTACCTCCACCCCTGCCCTATCCCTTCAACCTGTGCCAACTCCACAAACCAAACTCAAACTTTTCATTCCTCTGTATTTGACCTCTTTTGTATTCACCCCGTTAGTGCTGGCCTTATCTTTGTGCCCTTTTTTGCCAGTGTGAATCCATACTCCCTCCCTAGTCCTTTCTGGCTTTCCATCTTCTCAGATAAGATCCTCCATAAAACCCTCTTCAATTAAGTTTTTGATCTTGTCTAATGGAATAAAATTTTGTCTGAGCCTGATCTTTTCTGATTATGTTTTTTTTGTTATTCATTTGCGCAATGTTGGCATCGCTGGCAAGGCCAGCATTCATTGCCCATCCCTAGTTGCCCTTGAGAAGGTGGTGTGAATTTGATTTTGTGTGGGTGTCTATTTATTTCTGCTTTGATTAATTTGATTTGAATTTTCACTTTCCATATAACTGTGATTCCTATTTTATGTTTAACATTTGAACCAATCAGGTTCAAATTTAACATAAAAGCGTGCAAGTGGATGCCCAGAGTATGATGGTCAAAGTACTCATTTGACAGCAAATCTTTTGTACCAGCAGATCTTTCATGAAATTATTCAATGAGTCAGTGAAACGGCAATTATAGCAATACTGATGTAACATACTGATTTATAAAGTGACATAATGTTTTGAGAATCAAACTCCAAAAACCTGTCCTGTGTTCTGTGAAAATCTATAAATAACTACCATTTATTATTATGCTTTTCTTTATTTATGTATTCATTTTTAAATATTTTTAGAAGTTCAGGCGACACAAGATTGTAGGCATTATGTACCAAGTTTCATAGAAAATCATAGAAAGAAATCATAGAAACCGTACAGTGCAGAAGGAGGCCATTCGGCCCATCGAGTCTGCACCGACCACAATTCCACCCAGGCCCTACCCCCACATATTTACCCGCTAATCCCTCTAACCTATGCATCTCAGGATTCTAAGGGGCAATTTTTAACCTGGCCAATCAACCTAACCCGCACATTTTTGGACTGTGGGAGGAAACCGGAGCACCCGGAGGAAACCCACGCAGACTCGAGGAGAATATGCAAACTCCACACAGACAGTGACCCGAGCCGGGAATCGAACCCGGGACCATGGAGCTGTGAAGCAGCAGTGCTAACCACTGTGCTACCGTGCCGCCCTGTTTAACCTGGGAATTTGCAACATTGAGAAAATGGGGATAATACCTGGTGATTGGCAGAACTGGGATTTTGAACACGGGTTTCTGAGCATTAGAAACCTCTGGGAAACAGGGTCCTGAGGCTCAGTTGCAGTTGGGAGAGTGAAAACAACTTAACAGAATTAGTAGAGGTGAATTGTAACTTTACTCACTGAGAGAATCCTACTGGCAGGAGAGTAATGAGAACAGTCCAGCTACATTGAGGAGGGCAAAGTAAAAAGAGAATAAATATAAAGTTTTTATTTTCTGGAGTCTCAACCTATGAGTCGAAGGTGGAGCAGGGCTTACAGCAGAATCCATAGCAAACAGTATATTTTACTGCAAAGTCGGTTTGAAATTTATTTTCTCAACAAATGGAGTCTATTTAAACAGCGCACTACAGCAAACATTCTACAGAAAAAGAGTATTTAAAAAGAGTATCTATGAAATACAATAAGTGTACCTGAAATTACAGCAACTTCTCCTAATAAAATAGAGTGATTTCCCAAAGTGAAATGCAGGGAGTGAAGGATATTTATGGATACACTACATGCATAAAATTAAACCCCATCATTCATTTACAGCAATGCAATTTCTGGGTGTGATTAACAAGGGAATCACCCAATCATATTCATTCTTGTCAGGAATAACAGTGTCACTACATGCAACTGTTGTTTCACATTTTGTATGGTGGATTTTTGATACTGTAGAGGTGTGATACCTCTGAGCCACTCTTTCGGCAATGATGCTGCTGAAAGTTTGACCTGACAAAACAAGAACCAGATACATGATGTTTTCATGTATATACAAGATATGCCAGTTATTGCATTGATAAAGCACAAGTCCAAGAAGTAGTAAATTTACCCAAGTTCTTCAGTCCAGGTTAAGCCACGTAGAGCAGGCTCACCGATGCTACTTCACCTGGGTAGGAGCCATCACAAATTTAAATTGTTCAAAATGTTAAATAGATTAATGTTTGGGATATATATAAGAACAACTTGCATTCATATTGCTCCTTTAATATTCAAAATCTTCCCAAGAAGTTTCACAGGAATGTAATAGACAACAATTGATACTTGTCAAAGGAGGAGATATTAGGACGGATGACTGAAAACTTGCTTGACAAGGTAGGCTTTAAGGATCATCTGAAAAGAAGTGGAAGGTGGAGTAGCAAAGGAGCCTTGACCGCTAAAGGCATGAATGCCAATGTCTGGGCAAAGGAAATTGAAAATGCACAAGAGGTCAGTGTTAGTGGAATGCAGTGTTCTTCAAAGGTTGTAGGGCTGGAGCAAGCTACAGAGATAGGGATGAGGCCATGAAGGGTTTGACAATGAGGATGAGAACTTTATTGATGAACTAACAGTCAAAGTAGGTCAATGAGCACAGGTGTGGTGGATGAACGGGACAGTATGAGTTAGGATATGTACAGCAAAATTTTGGATAGGTTTAAATCTATGAATGGCCAAAGATGATATTTAAAAATGCACACTTGAATTAAGATCCGACGTAATTATTAAAGTACGGAAGGGAAGGTTTTCCCATGACACAAGATGACTGAGAGAGGGCATGTTTGCAGGTGGCTCAACGATTAATTATTCTAAATTCTATCTCAGCTGGCAGTTTATGGTAACTTATTCCATCAAATTGTCAGGTTTTTTTTCAGATAAAAGCAGTGCTGCTCGCAGTTTGTTGCTTTCCTTAAGTGACTAATGTGACGAGATTTCCATAACAATCATAGCTTTTACACAAAAATAGATCTTCATCTAAATATATATCTACATATGCATATATATATATAATTTTAAATAATTTTCCCTCTGGAGAATTTAAAATTGCTTTCATTTATATGGCTGTTAAAAATTCTAATAAGTCTTGACAGCTTTGTAAGGATAATTGTACGTCATTCCCCATAATTATGTCTCCTCATTAGTTCAACAGAATGTCTCTTTTCCTATTCAGCCTTTATTTTCAATCAGCTTTCAAAGCCATTCTATTACTGCAGCATTAAAAGTGTTCACTCTCTGCAGCTGTTGGTGCGTCAACTTCGAATTAAAATGCTGCAGCCTCAGTTTTGAAGCACACAGTATGCTGAATTTTTTTAAATGATAGTTTTCAGATATGATTAATTTTGTGATGAGAGCACTTCCATTTCCATTCACGTTCCCCTTGCCAATCTCATCAAATTGCATTTTTTTCCACATTAAATTATATCAGCTATTTGTCCAATCCCTTGACAGCTTGGTATTGCCAGAATGCTCAGGCACTTTGTTACTATCTCCACTTCAGAATAATTCCTGCACGTGAATATTTGTGAACATTAACAGAACCCCTCTATTTGCCTGTTTCTAATTCTACACAGATTCAGTCCCACATACAACTACCCTTGCTTTGTCTGATTCAGGTTATTTTTAAATACTTAAGATGCATCTTGTTCCTTAATTCCTTGACTTACAACTTTGAGGACCTGTTCTTTATGTAGCATTGTGTCAAAGACACTGTCAAAATCTAAATTATATAAGATGTAATACAAGTACCAGACACCGTATTTGGGAAGCCTGGAACTGGATAGGTGGTGGTGGATTTGTTGATTCTCCGTATTTTGGGTCCTTGGGGAAGTGGAGGGAGGAGAAGGATAATTAAAACTTCAGCCATGCACTCGGCTTTGATGGTCCCTAATTGGCTCATCTCCTTTTAACTATTTATTTACTTGTGAAAGACTTAGATTCCCATCTCTTCTCATACTCTTTCTTTGCTGCTTTTTTTTTCATTTGCTTTCCCTCCAAACTTTCTATGTTTAGCCTGGTTTTCACTTCTATCATCAACCTGACATCTGTCATACAACTATTTTTGTGCCTCATCTTATTCTCTATCCCTTTAATTATCTAATGTGTTCTGGCTTTGCATATCCTTCCTTTCTCTCTTATGAGAATGTACCTTAACTGTACCATAATTATCTCCTCTTTTTAAAAGCAGTTAATTGTTCAATTACAGTTTTGCCTGCCAATCTATGATTCCAATTTACCTGAACCAGAGCATTCACACCCATTAAAATTGACCCTCCCTCAATTAATTATTTTTACTCTGAGTTGCTCTTTGTCCTTTAACATAGTTAACTAAATCTTATGATGCGATGATCACTGTCCTTTAAATGTTCCATGACTAACACTTGATCTCCTTGCCCCACCTCATTCCCAAGAACTAGATCTAGCATTGGCTCCTTTCTCACTGGACTGAGAATATACTGATGTAGAAAATTTTCCTGAACACACTTGACAAACTCTTTCCCCTCCAATCCTTACACTATTACTATCCCAGTCTAGATTAGGATAATGTTACAGCTCTGATTTTTCTTCTCACGACCTGTCCGTAAACAGAAGGGTGTTTTGATTTGCTTCCTGCTTTGGAAGCGATAGCCTGTTTCCCAATCTCTCAATTTTGATGTGATCCAATTTTTTTGTAATAACCACACAGCAGCCTCGAGGTAGGCTGCACCCACTCAAATGCAGGAGGAGGGTGGTAATGTTGCCTCCTTTTCAATCAAACCATAAAAGAGGGATAGAGAAAGAAAAGCAGGGCAAAGACCACAGAGAAAAGAATTATTGTTTTACATGTGTCCAGAATCAAAGTCCTATGAGGTACTCCTTCAAGGAAGTCAACAGGCTGAAAATCAGTGCTATATAATTCACTTTGCCAGGGCAATTAACTTCTCACAAGGAGATAGGCACACAATCAGTCTTGTAAGCAATGGTCTAGAAGTTCCAGTAGAAACAGTGTAGATGGGGCTAGGATTTCAATCTGCGCAGGGTCTGTTTTTCAGTCCTGTTGCTTGTGGATGGTAAGATGGCAGACTGAGCTTTGCGGTTCTACTGCTTTCAGAAGCTAGGTCCATGTCACATGACTCCCACCTTTCCACTCTGGCTTTGACAAAGGGGTGTATCCCTTTGTATTTGTCCCTGAGATTGTTAAATGTTTCAACCATTAATACTTGAAATGGAGGTTGCAGGATCCTTTGTCCTCGCAGACGAATAGGCTCTGGTTGATCAGACCTGGTTTATGGAATGTAGGTGGCCTTTGCATAGATCTCTTTGAATTTGGTCTCTGCAGCTGAGAGAGAGTCTCATCAGAGATAATGGGGTGCAAGTTTCTGCAACACTACCAACTGTTTGAGGATCCCAGACAGACATAGCTTCAGCCGTTTTAAAAGGTCTTTGTCCAGTTTTTAATATTTTACAAATTAGCCATGAAGAAAGCTATAAATACTTTCTATAAATATACAGTGTGAGGTCTTAGTTCCCTAAAAATTATTAAAATTAAAATTGCCTGCAATGGGACATTGGCTCACAGAATGGACAGACAAGTGACAAATGGAATTGAATGGAAAGGTTTGTGATTATGTATTTTAGCAGAAGTGATGGGGAGAGACAATATAGGCTCAGTGGCACAATTCTAAAGAATGTGCAGGAATAGAGGGACCTGGGGGTGCATTGTCTTCAGTCTTTGATGTGGCAAGACATAATGAGAAAATGATTAGCATAGTAAATGGGATCTTCAGCTTCATAAATTGAGGCATTGAATACAAAAGCAGGGAAGTTATGTAGAACCTTCAAAGGAACGTCTAAAAACTCTGTTTAGTCACCATCTAGATTACCGTGTGCAGTTCTGGTCTCCACGCTTGGGGACAGATATGAAGGTCCTTGAGAGGGTGCAGATAGCATTTATTGGAATGGTTCCAGGAACGCAGTGGGCAGAGCAGAGATGTTAGTTGGAAAGACTGTGGTTGTTTTTTCTGGAGGAAATGAAAGTCAGGGGAGATTTAATAGCGGCCTACAATATTAGAGCAGGCTTAAATAGGGTAGACATGGGAAAATTGTCCCTATTGTACACCAAAGAATAGGGGTTTTGGGGAGGAAGTGCAGGGAGAATGTGAGGAAAAGCTACTTTATGCTGCCAACAAGGGTGGTGAAAGTGGAAACAATGATTTCAAAAGGAAATTGGATGGACACATGAAGGAATAAAATTTGCAGAGTTATGGGGACCTGGCAGAGCTGACTGGGTTGCTCCCTGGGGTAAACACAGTAAGAAGTTTGACAACACCAGGTCTTACTTCTTACTGTGTTTACCCCAGTCCAACGCCGGCATCTCCACATCATTGCTCCCTGGGGAGCAGGCATGAACTCAATGTGCCAAATTACCACCTCCCGTTCCATAAATGACTCTGTGACTCCCCTGTTATCATTTTTGCAACTCCTCATGTTCTCAATAAATTTCGTGCTAGTTGAAGGCCTATTTAACACACCCAATGGTCTTTCTGTTGTTTCTTAGCTCTAACCAGATAGATTCTATTCTTGATCCCTTTAGGATATCCTCTCTCTCCAGCATTGCAACATTCTCATTAACTACACAGCCACCCCTCCGCCTTTCTTTCTAGGGCATCTTGTTTCCAGGAATATTCAGTACCAGTCCCACCCTTTTTTGAGCTAGATCTCCATCACCATCCTAACCCTAAATCATCTGGCAAGACCTCATCCTCTTCCTCCTTATATTGTTGGCACAAATATGGACTACAACCACAGGCTATTCACTCCCCTCCCCCTCCTCCCGCCAAGTGTTCTTCAGCCAGTCAGTGACAACTTGATCCTGGCACCAAGGTAGCAGTGTACCATTCTGGATTCACATCCATGGATACTGACATGTCTTTTCCCCTAACTGTACAATCTACTTTCATTACTGCTTTCCCAATCTTAATGCCTGCTGTACACCTCAGTCAACCACAGTGGTGTGGACCTACTTCTGGCTGCACTCCACAGAGGAACCATCACTCTCACCAGTATTCGGAAATGAATACAGATCAGAGGGAGGGATGTACTCCAGAGACTCCTGCACAACCTGCCTTTTTCTTTTTGATTTCCTATTCCCTATTCTTTTGATAGGATGGCACAGTGGTTAGTACTGCTGCCTCACAGCGCCAGGGACCTGGGCTTGATTCCCGGCTTGGGTCACTGTCTGTGTGGAGTTTGCATATTTCTCCCCGTGTCTGCGTAGGTTTCCTCCGGGTGCTCCAGTTTTCCTCACAGTCCAAAGATGTGCGGGTTAGGTTGATTGGCCATGCTAAATTGCCCCTCAGTGTCAGGGGGATTAGCTAGGATAAATGCATGGGGCTATGGGGATAGGGCCTGGGTACGATTGTGATCGGTGCAGATTCAATGGGCCAAATGGCCTCCTTCTGCACTGTAGATTCTATGATTACTTTAAATCACCCATTCGCTCTGAACATGTGCACCCTTAAACTGTGTGCATGCCATTGTAATGTAAAGGTGCCAGGCAGAGCAAGGGTTAATGTGGGACTGGAGAGTAGCATCGTCCAGAGTATGATGTATAGAGTCACATGGGAGAACAGACTCACAGATAACACTCTGCCAGCCTGTGTGGTAGCAGCACTATGCAATACAGTAATCTGGGATCTGTAAATAGTTAGACTAATAAATAGTTCACGTTCAAACATACAAGTCTTAAAAGCTCCTCATTGAAACATCTAAAGAACCAATTGTACAACATGGTTCGCAACAGTGGTTATTTCTACAAGTTACATATCAGAGATAGTACCATAATCTGAATGGTAATCCGTACTGATGTGGACGATGGCAGCTAAATGCATAAACCAAGAACACCTTCCAAGATATGAAAAACTGAAAGCAACAGAAGCCAGGTTAGAGAGACATGCACCTCAGAAGAAATATTGCATGACCCCTGAGTGACGCAGAGCAACAAAACTGCTTAGCTCATAAGATGATGAGAAACACTCCAACAAATTGCAAAATCCTGAGTGATGTACTGTGAAGAAAACTGGAGAGTTCACCAGACGCGTAGCAATAATGACAAGAAGCTGTACTTACATTGTGGAACAGGTGGCAGTCCCATGTCTCAGCGTATCCATAGAGAGAGTGGCAGTAAAAAAAATGGCTGGCAGTTTAAATAGAAAAACCTGTAGAGAACAATAAACAAAATGGAAAAGCCGTCAGAGAATTGCTACTGGACTGCTAAGTATTTGATAGACATTTGTGTCTAAGTAATAAACGGAAACAGATGAGTAAGTCATCCATTGTGAGGAACACTTGTAAATACATCGTATAAAAAAGTAGACTGAGTTGGATATTGGGATACCTTTGAACTTGTATAATGTTTGAAACGATATTTGAAACTTGTACATCTGATGTGCTAAATGTAATTTTACAACATGTAAATTTTGCCAAAATATAAAGAAAGGATAGCAATCACTGCAATAATCTATTTTCAAAAGGAAAAGTTTTAGATGTTTTAAAACAATGAAGTAGCCAAAGAGCCCACCAAAACCAATAGAAGTGGGAAATCAACAACAAAGAAACTGACAGGTCGCAACTTTAAAGAGAGGTGCAATGGCTGAAGCCCTCAAAGCGCAAAGTTTAAAAAGAAAGGGACCTGCAGAGGTAAAAAGAAAAGAAACAATTACCTTAAAATCTAACTTTGCAGCCCAGAAAATATATCACTGAAGTTTCAAATGTTTGAAAAAGAGGAGGCCATGATCATGGGGGCTCCAGAAAAGCATGGGAAAATCAAAAAAACACAGAGACATAACGACAGGCTGCAGAGACAGCCTAAAATTAAAATAACGATTACAGTCTTAAAGAAGTAATATCATTTTACTACAAGTAACTAGAAGAAGAAAAAAACAGCTATGGACGACAAATTAGAAGAGCATTGGTGTTATGGAAAGGGCTAGACTAGACCAAGAATGGTAGTCTTGGAGAAGACAATTTTTAGTGTACAGGAAAAGT
Source organism: Mustelus asterias (assembly GCF_964213995.1). Lineage (NCBI taxonomy): Eukaryota > Metazoa > Chordata > Chondrichthyes > Carcharhiniformes > Triakidae > Mustelus > Mustelus asterias. The sequence goes on from NC_135819.1 coordinate 58,310,570, forward strand.
ACAACCTTAAATAAGGAATCACACAAAATGCAAGTTGAAAGGTTTCTCTTTGGTTCATTTGCTGGTGAACTATTCCACCACCTACATACAGGTGAATACTCGACAATATTTGGCAAGATATTAAAAAGCTTTGACAGATATTTTAAACTTCAGATTGTGAAGAACACAGACCCTATAAGATAGTCTAGCACACTTCTAACAAAACACCGATGGCAACAAGAGACCCCAGAGAGAGAGAGCAACTCCGCCAAGAGCAACAAGAGACCCCAGAGGGAGAGAGAGCAACTCCGCCAAGAGCAACGAGAGATTCCAGAGGGAAGGCAACAAGAGAATAAACCATTGGAAGATCCGTCAAGATCAAATGTAAGAGCAATCTGTAACCAGACTGCAACATGAAGAAATATAAACTGCCGTAAACAGTAGAATAGAAGCACAACAGAAGAAACTTAGAACCATAGAAAATTACAGCTCAGAAACAGGCCTTTTGGCCCTTCTTGTCTGTGCCGAACCATTTTTTGCCTAGTCCCACTGACCTGCACTTGGACCATATCCCTCCACACCCCTCTCATCCATGAACCCATCCAAGTTTTTCTTAAATGTTAAAAAATGCATTTACCACTTTATCCGGCAGCTCATTCCACACTCCCACCACTCTCTGCGTGAAGAAGCCCCCCTTAATATTCCCTTTAAACTTTTCTCCTTTCACCCTTAACCCATGCCCTCTGGTTTTTTTTCTCCCCTAGCCTCAGCGGAAAAAGCCTGCTTGCATTCACTCTATCTATACCCATCAAAATCTTATACACCTCTATCAAATCTCCCCTCAATTTTCTACGCTCCAGGGAATAAAGTCCCAACCTATTCAATCTCTCTCTCTAACTCAGCTTCTCAAGTCCTGGCAACATCCTTGTGAACCTTCTCTGCACTCTTTCAACCTTAATTACATCCTTCCTGTAACTAGGTGACCGAAACTGTACACAATACTCCAAATTCGGCCTCACCAATGCCTTATATAACCTTACCATAACACTCCAACTTTTATACTCGATACTCCGATTTATAAAGGCCAATGTACCAAAGGCACTCTTTACGACCCTATCCACCTGTGACGTCACTTTTAGGGAATTCTGTACCTGTATTCCCAGATCCCTCTGTTCAACTGCACTCTTCAGAGTCCTACCATTTACCCTGTACGTTCTACTTTGGTTTGTCCTTCCAATGTGCAGTTGTCCTTCCAACTTGAAGCAACTCTATTAAACTACAGGAAAGTTCAAGACGAAGCAAGCAGGTTTTGCACAGAAAAGGAAATACAGTTGAAGGATCTTCACATTACTAGAATTCCTTAGGTCAAGGTTTATTCTTCTGAAAGATGACAAAGAGAAGCAAAATGAGCTTCACATTACCTTGAACAAACTGAAGAACCAATTGACAGAAAAAATTTAGCAATGTTGCATATCCCAGGAGGAAGCCAAGATCTATAAAAAAGAGAATGAGGAGCTGAAGAAGTAGTTAAGTGGCAAAGAGAAGGCATTGGAAGGAAAAGCTGTAGAACTTTCCCAGCTGTAGACAGAGAAAGAGAAGAGATTGAAGATTGAAAGCTGTACATCTGACTCTGAAGCACAAGGAACCAGTAGGAAAAAAAAGCACTTGATATCTCAGACGCACTATCGCAATTCATTAAGCTGAATGAAAAGATACATAAACTTCCAAAATGACTTGAAAATAAAAGATCAAATGTTTGGCTGAAATTATGCAACAAGTGGTAATGAAAGTGCCATTTGCGAAACGTACGCATCCAGCGAGAACATGGCAGACACCATAGGAAAAGAAAATTCAAGTCTGCTGTAGGAATGAATGGAGTGCACATTCACCTGAGAAAGAACAGCACCATCCCAGTGTCCAAAAAAGCAGACAGGTTGTTAATAAAGAGAAACTCATTGAAGGTGCACCAGAAGGGGGGGAGGTGGTGGAGAGAGAATGAATTCAAGTAAAAATTGTATTGTAATTTTCCATCTGAAGGGAGGAAATTTTTCTTGAGAGAGAAAGGGGTTGTTGTGATTTTGTGTGTATGCCACGGCAATGTAAAGGTGCTCAGCAGAGAAAGGGTTAACATGGGACAGGAGAATAGCACCGCCCATGGTATGATGTATAGAGTCACATCGTAATACACTCTTGGAGAACAGACTCAGAAATAGCACTCTGCAGCCAGACTGTAGAGTAGCAGCGTGATGCTAGACTGTAACCTGGGATCCGTAAATGTTTTAAAGACTAACAATAAAGAGTTCATGTTCAAACATCCAAGTCTCGAGTTCGCCTTGTTGAGACATTATCACATCCAGGAACGAGCTATTATGAAACACTCAACTTTGCAAAGGCACCACAGTGAAGCTAGCTAGCTACCACTAAAACCTCGAAAGCCAGACCTCAAGCTGCTACAGCTGACAACACTTCCTGCACACATGGTTGCCCAGGACATGAGAAGCATCCCGGAATTCCCATATTGAACAGGATTGGTGATGCAGGGGATTAAGATGCCCTGCCATGCCTTTATTTATTAGACTAATAACTGATTTAACAGAAATAAACTTAAGGTTTAACTCAGAACTCATCAGTTACTCACCAATCGGCTGCTGCTTCCTTTTCCTTACATCACATTATTTTATGGGGAATTAACTTAAATATTTTGCTTAACTCTTCCTGTCATTTATTGTATGAAAATGTAATATAATAAACAAACAACTGCAGCACACCTGAGTGAGTTTTTTTTAAACTCCAATTGAAACCAGGCAGATAAGGAATTAAAACCAAATGGCTCTATTCCCATCTCGTGACATTTTTCACTGACAATTTTATTGGTGACTGAGATGCCCACTTGTCTCAGGCCGGAGCCTGATTCATACATGCTAATGACATACATAGAATCACGATGACATTTTAATTGGCCCGCACTTTGAATTTTCTAGCATCTCTGAAAACCAGCTTATTGTTGCCTTTATGTTTGCTTTACACAACTCATCAGTCTCCTACACAGGACTGATAAACTAAATGTAGGTTTGGTTCATTTGAAGATACAGCAAAGGATTATTCAGCAGACGGATATCCTTTATAGATTCAATACCTACAAGGACAGCGCAGCTGCAATTCCCACAGCACACTAAACACCAATAGCTGCTGGTCACTTGTTCCTCCACATCCTGGCAACTTGCTCATGTGCAGATTCCATTAAAATGATATTGCAACATCCCCTTTTTGCCCAAGATAACATTACGTACATTAGGAGTAAAAGTACATGTGCAGTAGTTGCAAAACTATTTACACAAATGATAGTTCAATTGTATAAAACACTGGTGAGGCCACAGCTGGAGTATTGTGTATTGTCCTGGTCACCACATTACAGGAAGGACATAATTGCTCTGGAGAGGGTGCAGAGGAGGTTTACAAGAATGTTGCGAGGATTAGAAAAGTGTAGCTACAAGGAGAGATTGGATAGGCTGGGGTTGTTTTCCTCGGAACAAAGAAGGCTGAGGGGTGACTTGATTGAGGCGTACAAAATTATGAGAGGAAGAGAGTGGACAGGATAAAATTGTTTCCCTCAGTGGAGAAATCTGGAACCAGGAGACACGGATTCAAGATAAGTGGCAGAAAGTGTAGAGGGGACATGAGGAAGTACTTTCTAATGTAGAGGGTAGTGGATGTCTGGAATTCGCTGCCCATGTTGGTGGTGGAGTACCTGGATCTGCACCTTAAATGCTATAAGCTACAGGGCTATGGGCCGCATGCAGGAAGTTGTGATTAGAAAGGGCAGCGGGTGTCCTCGGGCTGGCATGGACAAGATGGACCAATCGGCCTCTTCCTGTGCTGTAACGTTTCTATGGTTCTGTTTAAGAGTATGTATAACTTGGCAAACCTGCTGGATCTCATGATGGTATGACCTTCCTGAGATCTAGAGTTGTCACTTACGTGATCTTGACTTGTAGGTGCTTTGACATCTTGTGTGTTAATAGACTGATTTCATGGTGGACTTCCACAATTTCACTTTCAGAGTTTATATTTGGATGTGTTCTCGATGCAACTGGAATGCTGGGTGTTGTACAATTCCCTTAGCTGGCTTCTGTTTCTCCTTGACATCATTCCATTCAACGTTGTGACCTCATAAGATCTACATTCATTGCACACTCTGGATACGTCTGCAGGTGACCAGATTCAGTGGATAGGATGTGTGACGCGACCCTTTTGTCCTATGCACAGACTAGGCAGTTCTGCGCCTGAATGTCACTTGTGCTCTATCTTCATACTCCCTTGTTTTTTTGAGAAGTTTCAAAAATGAGACCAGTGAAGGTTTGGAAAAATTTTCCTAACTTGCCTTTTGAAAATGATTTTCACTGGTGATGGTAAGTCTGTGACTAAAGGTGTTGCTCTTAAATGTAACATGGCAATCTGGAGATCTTCATCTCCTCACATTTCATGATCTTTACCTTAATGGTGCAAACCGTTCACTTGGCAAGACCATTGGGCCTGGGATACTAAAGAAGGGCCACATGGTTTATGCCCCATTTACCATTTAAGAGGTCTGCCATTATTGTTACGACACAGAGGTTATTCCCTTTTATCTCGTGTTGTAATCTGCTACAATTATTTGGGAAGGTCTTATCGGTTCTTAATTAACAGTTAGACGTTCATTAATATAAAGGTCTGACATTCGCTTTAAGTGAATAATTAACAAGGTATTTCATTTAAGTAACCAGGAACTTTAACTAAACAAGTAACATATTGACTAAGATACGTTTCGACTGAAATGCTGTTCGAATACTACAAGGAACATTCATTACCAAAACAGTAATAACGGAAGTTTAGTCACTCTCAAAAAATATATATACCCAGGTCTGATAGCATTCGGAAGTTTTGGAGGTCTGCGGTAGTTGTCCGCTATCTGTAAGGTCTACCTGACTTGGTATCCTTCTGTTAGATAGCTGGATAATTCTCTTAAGAAATGTTTAAACTGGCAGGGGTGGAGAGCTGCTCTAGAGTTGAATGCTGGCTTTTTTTGACTAGCTGTCCTGGCCTCTGGGGATGTTCTTCCAGGATGTTCTCCAGATGTTTTTCTGCAGAAAAGGCTGTTGCTTTGACCTTTATACCTGTGATGACCTCATAATTTTCTTACACCACGATTGGTTTGATGTTGTCAACACTATCAAATTCAAATCTGATTGTCTCTTAATAGTTGCGTGTTTTCTTTACACTCATAGGCTGTTAGCTGAGTGTCTTCTTCAAACTCAGAGGCTAACAAAAATGCAAAAACCTGCAGAGCCGGTTACCAAGACAACCCTGATGCTTTTGGTCTTTTTGAAACAAAGGCTGCAACCTGATGTCTGTGTATTCTGCATGTTAGCACAGAACTCAAAAACAGCTTTTAAAGGGACCAGCACTGTTTTCTTTCCCTCAAACATTTTTTTACAATTATTTTATATCTTTATAAAGATTTTTATATCTTTACAAACTCAACTTTCCAACATTATGTTGTGGCTTATTGTCCAATATGGTTTCTTTAAGTATACTGAACAAATTAAATATTAAAATCACTGTATCCACTGTGAATGCATTTGAAGTATCCTTCAATTGTCTGATGACTGGAAACTTGGAAAAGTAATCAGTGACTTGGAGAAAGTGATCACCACACCTGGTGAATAAATCTGCTGTGATTTTAGACCAAGTGTACAATGGAATTTTGTGATGATATAAAGGTTATTTGTGTTGATGTGGATGGTGTCTCTAACATGCTTCACATGTCCTCACTGTCATCTTAATATCAATGGGCCATAAATTCTAAGATCCCTAGTATCAGATTAGGGGGGTAGCCGAAAGATGCACTGACGAGTCCCTCCCAGACCTTTACAGGTAAGTGTTTGCACAGAAATTGCCCAGAAATGCTAATTTCCCTTCCTCTATTGTGTACTACAATATTGCTCTCCATATTTAAGGAAACTATAAATGCGTTAGAAACAGTACAGAGGAGGTTTACTAGATTAATACCAGGAATAAGCAGGTTGTCCTATGAGGAAAGGCTCGAGAGGTTAGCCTTGTATCCACTGGCTTGTATCCACTGGAGTTTAGAAGAGTAAGAGGCAACTTGATCGAAACCTTTAAGATCCTGAGGGGTATTGGCAGGATAGATGTTTTCTCTTATGGGTGAATCTATAACTAGGGGTTACCATTTAAGAGATGAGGAGATTTTTTTTTCTCTGAGAGTCATGAGTCTCTGGAACTCTCTTTCAGAAAAGGCAGTAGAAGTAGAGTTTTTGAATATTTTTAAGGCAGAACTAGATAGATTCCTGATTAATAAGGCGGTGAAAGGTTATCGGGGATCGGCAGGAATGTGGAGTTGAAGTTACAATCAAGTTGGCCATGATCTCATTGAATGGAAGAGTAGGCTCGAGGACTGAGTGGCCTCCTCCTGCTCCTAATTCCTATATAAGTAGCTCTAGGCAATTGGAAGTTTCAGTGTAGTTTTCAAGACCAGATAAGTGTGCATTAAATTCTTGTAATTCCTGCAGGCCATCTCTTTGGAAATTATGGCCCAATATTGTTGTCTGGCCAATGCACAGTTTATCTTGCCAGGTGCCTTCTTTGTTTTATGCCCATATGTCCCTGGCATAACTTTGACATTATGTCCTGGCAAAAAGCTGGAACAGATGCTGGAACAGATCCTGACTGATGGATAGACCAAAGGTAATCTCTGGGAGCAGTATCTTCCAAATAGTGTCCTGAACGTAGTGATTTCTTGAGACTCCTCTGCTAAATGAACAGATTAATATCCCTATTTGGCATCCAACTTTGCTCCTGGGAATTTGGGATTTAATTCTTCTAACTATGGTATCATGTGTAAGTACCACATGAGAGCAAGATTTAGATATCTTCTGTCGAAGCACACCTGGATTGTGCTACCTTTTTTCAGAAGATATATGATAGAATTGCACCAGACAGTGTGCTGATACATACCACAAATAATGCCATTATGCTCCTTGTTGTCAAATTCGGTCTTTAACTTCTCCTGTGTGTGGACACTGCACTTTCTTGGAGAGTCAATTGATGGAATTACATCTTCTCCTAGGTGTAGTACTGCATTACCTCTGAAGCTTCCTATAGCATTAATCTGTCTGGATATATCTGTTGTAGGCCATGAACTGACTCAATGTATTTATTCTTGGCCTCTTCTGCCACACTTGGTGTATTGGTGATCTCATACGTGGTCACAATATTGAGTTCCATCCAAAATGATGAGACAGCTTGGAACATGTTAATGTCCCTCCAGAATGAATGGGTGATTTATATGCAGTTAGTTTGACTGTTGTAGGTTTTATCATTAACTTCCAATGATTCAGGTACATATCCTTCAAGATTCTAACTGGAAAGATGTTCATGCTTGCTCCTGTGTCGGATTTGGCTATGAGCATGTTTGCCACTTTTCTTTGGGTATATGATGCTGATAGTAGCAAAAGCCTTCAACTATTTGATCCATCCACACATTGTGTCACATTCAGTGTGGAAAGCCTGTTCACATTCCAGTTGAAAATTTTTCAACTCTGAATCTCCACCCTGGCCTGTTTTACCGCTAACCTTATATATGGTCTTGGATTTAAGCACGTATCTGGTGCACTTCCTCTTGTTGCTGCCAGTATATCACTGTGGTGACATGAGACCACAAATAAGACAGTCAAATATGTTGTTTAAAAGAAGGAATTTCTTTATATAAATAAATAATGAAGTTTAACAGTAACTCAGCAGAATAGAAATAACTATGAAAACAGGAGCACTAGTAAAACAGGTCTTGCTTACATGCCACCCTCTTGCAGTCTGAAAAGCCCACACATGCTCAGAACCCTCAACAGACACCAATGAAACAAATACATAGGGCTAAAAAGAACACTCTGTACTCAAAATGACATTCTGTAACGACTACACGTACTTTTCGTTTGGTTGTATCCCCTGGTTGCCCTTCCAGAACCAGATTTCCTATATCAGTCAACTCAATGTCATTTTTACCACATATCTCTCAAGGATCTTGGAACAGAGGTCAACTTCACGGTGGGTGAAATAAACTGCATATCCCACCAGGCTTGCTTGCTTCTGTGCCCTGGCTACTGTGCCAATACTGGTAGCAGCACCAAATGCTTACATGTGTTGTTGTCCTGTCACAAAGGCTTCATGTTTTCTGCCAGCTTTTAGCAGCACTATCATGACCTCTCTTTTCCTCCACAAGGTGTTTTTGGAAAGCATCAATCAGCATCTAAGCTATAATCAGCACAACGATCCATTCAGACAGCTCAATCGCAGTCCTTGTCCTTATCACAGCAGCTGCTGACAGACTGATCGATTTATTTTTGCAGCTGCTATCTGTGGGACATCAGTCCCAGGTTCCACCTTCAGACCCGGCAGCGATACCTTTATGTTGAGCTCCCTCCTCGATGGTGTACCCTGGCGATGTATTTCTTCCGTCAGGTTCACGGCCTCAAGTATAATGTGCAGTTCCTGTTTATAGACCTGAGGGGTCTTCATAACTCCTTTCAGGCATTGCCAGCCATCTATCAGGACCTACTCAAAGTCTGGGACATGGTTGCCTTGCACCGCAGCTCTGTCCCATCTGGACTGGTGGCTGTCATCAGGGAGCCGCTGCTCAGGAATCCACTCCTTCACCAACTCCATTTCCGGTGGCTGGCGGAGAGACAGGCTGTGGATGCCGGGGTGACCAGGATCAGGATCGTGCTGGGTGACAGAAAATTGGGCTGGATGACACCCCACAAATTGGCTCACGCGGCAGTGGGCGTTCAACTCGCGATCGATGCCATCTGTGACCTCAGAATGGTCGTGCTCGGACCCGATGTCACATGTGGTCTCAGAGGCGCAACTGTTTTTTGGAATCCCATCCGAGTGTACCCCTGCTCGGGCAGAGTTTCATATTGGCCCCAAGCCCAGACCTGCTCCCTAGGGGCTGGAGCCCCATAGCTTGAGCCGTCTCATGGAAATGCCTTCTGTGCCCTTTGCCACTATGTAAAGGGATTTCCTGTGTGTGTTGTTACTGCACACCTTCCACTACTATGCCCTTACCTGTCGTCCAGACAAGCCTTTGCGTGCTTTGTTGCGTCCGGCAGCAGAAGTCCCCAGTGGAGGTCCCTCTACAGAGGCATCCTCCATCAGGGGTCTGGGGCGGAGGCTGTTGCACACAGCAGTCCCATTCAACCGAAAATTGCATCGGCTCACAGGTTCCCTTTTTGCGATCTTCTGGAATCCGTGGACTACGTATATTTTAATTGCCTTAGGCTGCACTCCCTTTTTTGTTATCTGAAAAATCTTTTATTTTTGTTTGCAATTCAGTCTCACGCTCCTGATCTATGGGCCACTCACTCAGTCCCAATCAGGTGATGAGCCTCTAAAAGTGGTTGCCAGTCCACTGGTGGAGATACAAAAGCAGGCAGTGGAAAATCGGCAGGGCTTCGAAAGTCACTCAGCAGATTAGAGTGCATGATAGAGGAATTCGTCTACATTCTGTGTGATGTCCTGATTCTGACATACGCATGCCTCAAGGCCACCATGAAAATGTTGGCGACCATCGTGAAGAACTTGGTCAAACAGGTTCCGCGCTTGGCCCTGCATTCCATGGTGCCACACTGTGATGAGCACCATCAGGACGAGGTGCCTTGACCTCCTTCCAGGTGTCCCATGTCCTGTAGGAGTCATGCCAGGGCCCTCTGGCACCCACAGGGAGGATAAGCATCAACCGGACATCCCAGGGACTCCACTCGGGACGCTCCAAGGTTGTGAAGCTGCTCAGAGTCTCCTCTGCCTGTGCCCGCACTCCAGCAGCGCAAGCCACCAAAATGCTACTGTCCCTGAGCAGGAGACCCTAATGAGTCTGAGACCCTCCAGAGCTTGGGTCACCAGAGGATGTGGATGCTCTATCACTGTGAATAAATTGCACTTTTGGAAAACCATTCCATGGGTATGTGAATGTTATGGCCAGATGAAAGAGTTTTGGTTTGGATATTTGCAATCCTGTTATCCTGAGGTTCAGCCTTCCTCACACTCAGAGTGTTCCCTTTTAAAGGTTAACATTCATGTGATGTCAATCTCAGTACAACTTGTTTCCAGACCCCATCTCAACCCTTCGCCATCGAGGAATAAAGTGACTCTCTATACCTCTGGGTTTCCTAACTGATAGAATCCCAAACCAAGAAATGCACTTCATGATGAGAGCCCTTTGTTGGTCTGCATTTCCTTTGTAGCAGTTCCTGCATCCTTACACGGCGTAGAAAGGTGCCTCAACTCATGTTGCTGTCTTCCTTGGTGGACTTTAAGCTGACAGAGTTGGTACATTACCAGGACACAGTTCTGGGATATGGGCATTGCTGGCTAGGTCAGCATTCATTGTCCATCTCTGGTTGCTCTTCAGGGTTCCTCCTGGAATCTGTCAGTTATTAAGGTATCATGGGCACACCTCCCATGTCCCCTTCTTCCATGGCATCAGCGCACTCATGTTGTCCCTCATCATCATCATCCGGGCTTCTCAGACCTCCTCATCTTCATCTTCCAAGGTAGGCTCCTCCTCCTCTAGTTCACTATCTGGAAGGGCCTCACCCAGAATGTGACCCCAAGTCTAACCTTGAAATACACTCCACAGAGGTGTGGGTCTCTGTGCAGGTGGAGATTTCGGGTGAATGCTGTGACCTGAGTCCCCTTATCCCCAAATGTACTCCAGAGTCTCAGGTGCTGCTCAGCTGGCTAGTACGTGGTGGTCTTTTGGTGTCAAAAAAGTACAAAAGGACAGTTTTATTGGATGAGCTGAAGCTAATACGGAGTATGTGGCAACTCGGTGTTGACTCGGGAGGAATTTGTAAAATATGTACTGGAAGGTTCTTTGGAACAGTGTGTAGATAGCCCGACTAGAGAGGGGGCTATACTGGACCTAGTTCTGGGAAATGAGCCCGGTCAGGTCGTCAAAGTTTCGGTAGGGGAACATGTGGCAAATAGTGACCACAACTCTGTTAACTTTAGGATAGTAATGGACAAGGATGAGTGCTGTCCTACGGGCAGGGTGCTAAATTGGGGGAAGGCTAACTATAGCCGGATTAGGCAGGAATTGGTGGATGTTGATTGGGAGAGGATGTTCGAGGGTAAGTCCGCGTCTGGCATGTGGAAGTCTTTTAAGGAACTATTGATAAGGCTGCAGGATAGGCATGTGCCTGTAAAAAGGAAAGGTAGGATTCGAGAGCCGTGGATAACCAGGGAAATTGAGGATCTGATTAAAATGAAAAGGGAGGCGTACGTTAAGTCCAGGCAACTGAAAACAGATGGAGCTCTGGAGGAATACAGAGAGAGTAGGAAAGAACTCAAACGGGGAGTTAGAAGGGCAAAAAGAGGTCACGAGATGTTCTTGGCAGGCAGGATTAAGGAGAATCCTAAGGCATTCTATTCATACGTTAGGAACAAGAGAGTTGTCAGGGAGAAAATCGGACCTCTCAGGGACAAAGGAGGGGAATTATGCTTAGAACCCAAGGGAATAGGGGAGATCCTAAATGAATACTTTGCATCGGTATTCACGAAGGAGAGGGGCGTGTTAACCGGGAGTGTCTCGGAGGGAGGTGTTGACCCGTTAGAGAAAATCTCCATTACAAGAGAGGAAGTGTTAGGAGAGAGATTGGGTAAACTGGGGTTGTTCTCCCTGGAAAGACGGAGAATGAGGGGAGATCTAATAGAGGTGTACAAGATTATGAAGGGTATAGATAGGGTGAACAGTGGGAAGCTTTTTCCCAGGTCGGAGGTGACGATCACGAGGGGTCACGGGCTCAAGGTGAGAGGGGCGAAGTATAACTCAGATATTAGAGGGATGTTTTTTACACAGAGGGTGGTGGGGGCCTGGAATGCGCTGCCAAGTAGGGTGGTGGAGGCAGGCACGCTGACATCGTTTAAGACTTACCTGGATAGTCACATGAGCAGCCTGGGAATGGAGGGATACAAACGATTGGTCTAGTTGGACCAAGGAGCGGCACAGGCTTGGAGGGCCGAAGGGCTTGTTTCCTGTGCTGTACTGTTCTTTGTTCTTTGTTGTTCTTTGACTGCAGGATTCGGTGAAGTAATGGAGCTGCCACGTTGTTGGGAGAGGCCAAGCTCTGTGTTGCCACAGGAGCAATCCCTGTCCATGATGGAAAGTTCTGCTGCAGCCTCCTCAAACTCATTGAGACTGAGGATCATTGCTATCCTTCACCCAATCTGGGCTCACTCATGTTTGATATGTGAGTTTGACCTGAATGGAGACAAAAGGAAGACATATGATCAGAGGGGATGGAGCAGAGATTAGGTGAAACGCATGTCCCCTGTGTGTGGTGTGCCCTATCCAGAGTGACAGAGACTGGAGTATGAGCAAAAAAACAGATAGAATGGTGGTGTTGTTGCTGAGATAATAAGTATTGATATGTGTCCCCTGTGAATGTGTGAGAGTCACCATGATGCCATGATGAGAGTTTAATAGTGGAGGGAGCTGAGAGAGGATTTACCCTGGCAGAGCGGATGAGATCATTCATCCACTTCTTGCACTCCATAGTGCTTTGTGGGTAGGTGACAGCCATGCTGACCACCTGGGATACAGCCTCCCAGGCTGGAGAGGTAAGGTTGGTCTGCTTCTTTGAGTCTTCCCTGGGGTAGAGCATGTGCCTCTGGGCCCAGACTCCTTGAATGAGGGCCTCGAGGGTTTTGGCTATGAAAGCAGGTGCTGCCGCCTCCTTGAGGCTGCTCGCCTTTTGTTTCTGTCTTCCTGACATGTTGGAAGGTTTCCTGAAGATAGGTGGGTTGGAGAGAGCGATTTAAGTGTGCAGGGCTGGTGTTTACAATATCGTGCTGGGAACTTCAAACCCGCCAGCTGATGGCGGGCGAACGAATCAGCTGCCAGGTGATTCAGAGAAGAACTTGCCTGTGCATCATTAATGAGGTTCGAAGTGCAGAATCTGGCGTGGGATCACGTCATTCTGGCCAACAGGAAAGGCACTGCTGGAGTTGCCCGTCACTCCACTTTGTCTCATAAATGGAGAACTCTGCCCTTTTCCTGTGGCTCATCCTGAGGGGTTCAAATTCATGTTGTTGTCATCATGTTGCATTTCTCTGTTTGCTTTATACAAACTTACCACCAATCTTACACACGACTGGTAAACTATACAAAGGTTTGGTTTATTTGAATATACGGTACAAGGTGGCCCATCAGACAGTCTTAATTTATGGATTCAGCAACTAGTACTCAAGAGGACAGCACAGATGCAATTCCTACAGCACACTATACACACACACACACACACACAGACATGCAGCTCACTGCTGTTTACCTGTTGCTCTACATCCTGGCTACTTGCTCATTTCCATTTTCCCTTAAAGTGATATCAGAACACCAATGTGTCAACTTGTCCATTTCCCAGGAAATATACGATATATATGGGAGCACGTGCTTCAGAATTAATTAAGTTGATGAATATGCTGAGGACACAAATCACACCAGTATATACTTTAATGAATGAATAGAAATAAAAATAACACTGGAGTTATTTTCACCTGGACAGTACCCTGGCTTAGTGAATGATCCATTCACTTCTTCAGTTCTTCGACTGGTTAGATGATCACTAGTGATTTGACAGGGGATGGGGTTATGATTAATTAATCTGTGGGGTTTCAACAAGACCATTTGTTGGGCAGCCAAAAATTTTAGGAAATGCTGGTACAATGTGATTGATGGCATAATTTAATCATTTCCTGGGACTATTACAGTGTAAATTGATTATCATGGTGCAAAACTCAAAGAAATTCTCGGCTGGGCATTACAATGTTATTAGTTAGTTGTAGCACAGCTCTGTCAGGCACCAAAAAGTTGAGACCAGTAGCATTAAAATCTAAAATCTGCATTCATCGTAGCAAGCCATTTCAATCTCAGGTTTTTTTTCTCTTCTGTGATCTTTTACAGGTTTTTTCTCACCCTGGAAGAGTTCAAAACAAGTAAGTGCTGCCTTTGGTTCCAGCAGATGTATTGATGTTGCTTTTAAATGGATCAAGTTTTTATTGTTGAATAACAGAGGAAGTTGCTAGTATTCTTTAGATTGTGCTTTTCCAGAAAGAAGATAATGTGTTCTTTTGAATGTTCAGTAATTCTATTTACGATTAATCTTGTTCCCATTCATGCACCAAATCCTAAAGAAAGTTAACAGTGCAGATCCTGAATTATCCATTTGTTAATTTCCCATAGACAGCCACATGTGCATAGAAAAATTGCTTTTACTATTGCATTTCATTTATAGACTGACAGGGGACCTAGCTGATTATAAGGAACTCGTGTAGCATTAGCTTCAAATGTAACTCATTCAGAAAAAATATGTTTGAAGCATTTTCTGAAGATTTGACAACAACCTACGTACCCCTATTAAAATATTTACCAATTTTCTAATGATAAACGATCTAGTTGAATGGTGCAGCATGCTCGAGGGGCCTATTTTCTACTTACCTCTGGTAAAGCGATTATTGATTGTTTCAAATAGATTTTAGATCCAATTGCACAGTACTTGCTGGTGTCAAAAATCTGCTTGCAGCCCATTCGAATCTGAAAATTGTCACTATTTCATTATTTTGAGAAGTGAGTGTACAGTTAAGAATGCAAAGTGCTTGTTAAAATTATATATGAGGCAAATGCGTTTGTTGCATTATTTCTTACCTCATATTCTTAATTTTGTTGGTGCACATAAAAATACAAAGTAAAACAAAATGTAGAAAGCAGTAGAAACATACAGTCAATGCTGGAAATGAAGAACAAGTTGATGAGTAAAAGAGGGTATTCAGGATTTTGAAAACCTCTATCAAATCTCTTAATCTTCTCTGTTCTAAGGAGAAAAACTCCAGTTAAGTCATCTTGATGCTATTCAAGTAAATCTGTTCTACAGCCCCCCCAAAGCATTGACATCCTTCCTGAAGTGTGATGACCAGAAATGAACGCAGTGTTCCAGCTAAGACGAAACTAGTGTTTCATGAATATTTAACATTATTACTTCCTTGCTTTTGTATTCCTCCATTATAGAAGCTAAAGATTTGTTTTTCTTTATTCTTGGGAGATGGGCATCACTGGCAGACCAGAATTCATTGCTCATCCTAACTGTCCTGGATTTGTGTGGTTTGCTCAGCCATTTCCTACAAATGCCAGAGGGCATGTAAGACTCAAACCACATTGCTGTAAGTCTGGTGTCACGTGTGGGCCAGACCAGGAAAGCTCAACAGGTTTCCTTCCCTGAAGAACATTAATTAACCTGACGGGTTTTTATAACAATCAACTTTAGTTATCATGGTGCCCATTTCTGAGACTGGCTTCATGCTCCAGATTTATAAATTGAATTTAAATTCGAGTCACTGCTTAATGGGATTTGAACCCATATCCCCAGAGTTTTAGCCTGGGCCTTTGGATTACTAGCCTAGTGATATTACACTATACCACTATTTCCATCGTTCCTGAGAAGATAATTTAAGGGGTTTGGACTTGATACCTGTTTTTTAAGACACAGCAGAAATCATTATGTTGTTATTGATCAAGATTAGCAGTTTACAATCATGAATAGTTATCACCTGTTCAGTCACTGGACAGAGTAGAGTGTGTCATCTTATTCTTTAACTAGGTAGGTGTTAGGTTCCAGCCAGCATTTATGACCACCTACACAGCCAGATGTCTTCTCCTTGTGTTCTATTTCTCTATTTTACCATTCACAATCCTTCTTTATTCTCCAAAGTGCCAATCATCTGACTCAATGGACAAGATTTTAGTATATTTAAAATGCACCCCCTTACACAGAGTTAAAATTGATCCAAGAGTCTAATTTTTTGTTCACGCCATCTTAAACTCTGGTTTCCTTCTTAACCAGTGTCTTGAGTTCAATTGTACTTAGGCACTTCCTGATCCTATCCAATGTCTTTCAGAGATATCATATTTTTTTGCACTGTTTAGTATGACCTAGCAATCACCCTTTGTTATGACTAGTAGTTTAGTTAATCAATCTTTTACAGATAATCACAATTGCTGATGTGGCTTATGTGATGATATTGTGCTATTTGGATATATTTTATGTTTAAGGTGGGGCTGTTTTTTGTTACAGTGTTTTGTTACAAGAGTTGATTTGTTAGGGAAAACATGCAGCTCAAATGCTGCGAGCAGAGTAATAACTGATTTTAGCTGAGAATGTGTTACTTTGCAGAGTTAATGGGCCTTTTGTTTATTTAGGTTCTCTTGAGATTTTAGACTAGGTATGCAGAGACGTATGAGTTTTGATTAGATTGATTGACAGGGACAGAGTCATGTGGTTAATGGGAGGAGATAAGCTTGCAGGGAAAAAACGATTCATTTTCATTTTAAACCAAGAGCTGTTGCTGCCTGAAGCTGATGGAAGAAAGAAGTGTCTCTCTGGAGAGGCTTTCTGAATGTTCCAGGATTGTTAATCCAGCATATTACAGCGGTGCAGAGGGAGGACAATTCAGAGGGGTCGTGTAACGAGTCACTCTGGGTGGAGCTTAGAAACAGGAAAGGCGCAGTCACTATGTTGGGGGTGTACTACAGGCCCCCCAACAGCCCAGGGGAAGTGGAAGAATGGATATGTCAGGAGATACTGGATAGGTGCAGGAAAAATAGGGTTGTTGTAGTGGGAGACTTCAATTTCCCTGGTATAGACTGGAAATCGCTGAGGGCAGGGACTCTGGATGGGGAGGAATTTGTAAAATGTGTACAGGAGGGTTCGTTGGAACAATATGTAGACAGCCCGACTAGAGAGGGGGCTATACTGGACCTGGTACTGGGGAATGAGCCCGGTCAGGTCTTCAAAGTTTTGGTAGGGGAACATGTGGCAAATAGTGACCACAATTCTGTTAGCTTTAGGATAGTGATGGAAAAGGATGAGTGGTGTCCCAAGGGTAAGGTGTTGGATTGGGGGAAGGCTAACTTTATTGGGATCAGGCAGAAATTGGCAGCTCTTGATTGGGAGAGGCTGTTTGAGGGTAAATCCACATCTGGTATGTGGCAGTCTTTTAAGGAACGGTTGTTAGGGCTACAGGACAAGCATGTGCCTGTAAAAAAGAAGGATAGGAAGGGTAGGATTAGAGAACCGTGGATAACCAGGGAAATTGAGGGACTGGTCAAAAAGAAAAGAGAGGCGTATGTTAGGTCCAAGCAGCTAAAAACGGAGGGAGCTCTGGAGGAGTACAAAGAAAGTAGGAAAGTACTCAAACGGGGAATTAGAAGAGCAAAAAGGGGTCACGAAATGTTCTTGGCAGACAGGATTAAGGAGAATCCCAAGGCATTTTATTCATACGTTAGGAACAAAAGGGTTGTTAGGGAAAAAATCGGACCTCTCAGGGACAAAAGTGGGGACTTATGCTTGGAGCCCAAAGAAGTAGGGGAGATCCTAAATGAATACTTTGCGTCGGTATTCACAAAGGAGAGGGATGTGTTGACTGGGAGTGTCTCTGAGGGGAGTGTTGAACCGTTGGAGAAAATCTCCATTACAAAGGAGGAAGTGTTAGGTGTGTTAGAGAATATAAAGACTGACAAATCCCCAGGGCCTGATGGAATCTATCCAAGGCTGCTCAGGGAGACGAGAGGTGAAATCGTTGGGCCTCTGACGCAAATCTTTGTCTCGTCACTGGACGCAGGTGAGGTCCCAGAGGATTGGAGGATAGCCAATGTGGTCCCGTTATTTAAGAAGGGTAGGAAGGATAACCCGGGTAATTATAGGCCGGTGAGCTTGACGTCCGTGGTGGGGAAGTTGTTGGAGAAGATTCTTAGAGATAGGATGTATGCGCATTTAGAAAGGAATAAACTCATTAACGATAGTCAGCATGGTTTTGTGAGAGGGAGGTCATGCCTCACTAACCTGGTGGTGTTTTTTGAAGAAGTGACCAAAATGGTTGACGAAGGAAGGGCCGTGGATGTTGTCTATATGGACTTTAGTAAAGCGTTTGACAAAGTCCCTCATGGTAGGCTAGTAAAAAAGGTTGGATCTCATGGGATAAAGGGGGAGGTGGCTAGATGGGTGGAGAACTGGCTTGGTCACAGAAGACAGAGGGTGGTAGTGGAAGGGTCTTTTTCCGGCTGGAGGCCTGTGACTAGTGGTGTACCACAGGGCTCTGTATTGGGACCTCTGCTGTTTGTGATTTATATAAATGATCTGGAAGAAGGAGTAACTGGGGTGATCAGTAAGTTTGCGGACGACACAAAACTGGCAGGACTTGCAGATAGTGAGGAACATTGTCAGAGGCTACAGAAGGATATAGATAGGCTGGAAATTTGGGCAAGGAAATGGCAGATGGAGTTCAATCCTGATAAATGCGAAGTGATGCATTTTGGTGGGAATAATGTAGGGAGGAGCTACACGATAAATGGAAGAACCATAAAGGGTGTAGAGACGCAGAGGGACCTGGGTGTGCAAGTCCACAGATCTTTGAAGGTGACGTCACAGGTGGAGAAGGTGGTGAAGAAGGCATATGGCATGCTTGCCTTTATAGGACGGGGCATAGAGTATAAAAGTTGGGGTCTGATGTTGCAGATGTATAGAACGTTGGTTCGGCCGCATTTGGAATACTGCGTCCAGTTCTGGTCGCCACATTACCAGAAGGACGTGGAGGCTTTGGAGAGAGTACAGAGGAGGTTTACCAGGATGTTGCCTGGTATGGAGGGGCTTGGTTATGAGGAGAGATTGGGGAAACTGGGGTTGTTCTCCTTGGAAAGACGGAGGATGAGGGGAGACTTAATAGAGGTGTATAAAATTATGAAAGGCATAGATAGGGTGAACGGTGGGAAGCTTTTCCCCGGGTCGGTGGTGACGTTCACGAGGGGTCGTAGGTTCAAGGTGAAGGGGGGTAGGTTTAACACAGATATCAGAAGGACATATTTTACACAGAGGGTCGTGGGGGCCTGGAATGTGTTGCCGGGCAAGGTGGTGGAGGCGGACACACTGGGAACGTTTAAGACTTATCTAGACAGCTATATGAACGGAGTGGGAATGGAGGGATACAAAAGAGTGGTCTAGTTTGGACCAGGGAGCGGCGCGGGCTAATTGTTCTTTGTTTCTCGTTTCAAGGCTTCATTCTATGATCATCTTGCTGGTGCCAGTACAGAGCGAGACTGCGGATAGTTGGGAACCTGTCTCGGGGGCAGGGAATTCATATGGTGTTCGTGGAAGTGGAAATGAATAGGGTTAGGAAGCATTTTCCGATCAGGGCCAGTGTGATCTCCTGGACTCGTTTCGATCGCCTCAGGGGGTCGGAGAGGAATTTCCCAGATTTTTTTCCCCATATTGGCCCTGGGGTTTTCACTCTGGGTTTTCGCCTCTCCCTGGAGATCACATGGTCTGGAATGGGGGGGTGGGGGTGAGTTAATAGGTTGTGATGAACAAAGCATCGTAGCTGTGAGGGACAGCTCGGTGGATAGGATATTAGTATGTAGATAGGCTGGAAAGTTGGGCGGGGATCCTGGATTCAGGATTCAATCCTGGACCGGGGAGCGGCGCGGGCTTGGAGGGCCGAAGGGCCTGTTCCTGTGCTGTATTGTTCTTTGTTCTTGTTCTTTGTTAACCTAAGTCACAAACAAGTATGTCTGTGTTTTGCTAACTAATTTTAAAGAGGGGTTAAGTCTATAAGAGAAATATTGCTTGATTTGAAGTAATAGTGATAGGTTAGAATTGAAGTTAAGAATTGAATCGTGTCATGTTAGAAGTATTGTTCAATTGTTAAAAGTTAAGCTAATTCATTTATTATAGTTAAACTGCGTATTAAATAAAATTTGTTTTGATAAAAGCTCCCTCGCTTGTCAGTAGAATCACGCCTGGGGTGAAACATCTTATCCTCTCATTAATGCCAAAATAGAAAAATTATTGGGGTCTGGTCTGACTTCATAATATTCCTTGGGGTTTATGATCTGATACCCTAAGATTACATGTTTGAATTAATCATTATGTCTTGAGCACTTCTTAAGATGACCATCATGTCAGTAGATCTTTAAATGCTCCCTTATCCAAACATACGGTTTAGACATTAAAATTATTCATTACTGCATTCTCAAACGTGGAGTCCAATCCTTAGACAGTATATCGGTAAACGTATCAATAAAACAATTACTAGTAAATTAATCCATTATAATCCTGCACCCATATGCTTTTTCTAACCAACCTTCTCAAATGTTCCTGTCATCTTCAAACACACTCCCAGATTTCTCTACTCCTGCACCCACTTTAAAATTGTTTTATTTCATTCATGATGGTTCGCCTCAAACTTCCTCCCAAAATATATCACTTCACACTTCATTGCATTAAATTTTATGTGGCATATTTTGTCCATTTTACCTGTTTGTCAATGTCCTCCTGGGGCTGGATTTTGCTGAACTCCATGTTATCCCCAGTACCCAATCTAAAACGTCTGCTGGGACCCCACCCACAAAAAGCCAGCTGCCCCGAGCCATTTTATGCTCAGTGGGGTGTTAATTGGTTCAGAGCGAGCCTTCTAATTAGATTGGCTGGTAAATCTGTAATCCCAGCATTATCAGCTTTGAACAATGGTCACTGATGGGACTATAGCCAGTCCCCGAAGGCTAAGATGGCGAGACTGAAGGTAAGTCCAGGGTATTGGTGGCAAGGAGGGCGAGGCAATTTGGGAGGCTGGGTTTGAGAGGCTAGGGAGGAGGGTTAAGGGAGGCCTATGACTTTTGATCATTGCCTCCAATGAACACAGGGAACATGCAAAAGTTGTCCCTTCCGCTTGCCTGACACCAACATAGTAAAAGTTGCCAGGCCTTGGTCTACGTAGATAAAATAGCAGCGGGATGGAATGAGACACATAAGTGGCCATTAATTGGCCTTAGTAACACTAAGGGCTGATGCATCCATCGTACCCTTACAAAATTTCAAACAGGTCTGGGTCGGACAGGAAGGCAGCAGGCAGACCGCACAATGCAATTTACAAGCCCTTTGCATCTTCAAACATGCCAGCAGGGAAGTGTAAGATCTATCCTCGGATGTCTGTTACTATCCTCATTGCTGACTACATTTCCAAATTTCATATCATCTGCAAACTTCTCCCCAAGTCTAGATCATTAATATAGGTCAAAAAGAGCTGTGGCCCTAATGCTGACCGCTGGGAATCATCACTGTATATCTCCCTTCAGTCTGAAAAATACCCTTTCATAACTATCTGCTTTTCCCCCTTTGTCTATCTTGTATCCATGCTGCCCAGGTCCCTCTAGTCCTATGGACTATGATGCAAATACCATTTAAAAATCTATATGCACCTTAATCGCACTACCATCATCAACCTTATCTGTTACTTCATCAAAGACCTTGATCAAGTTTGTTAACTAATATTTGCCTTTAATAAATCTGTGCTGATTTGCATTTATTAGCCTGTAATTTTCCAAATGCTAATTAATTACAGGAACCCAGGCCATTTTTCCTGGGACTTGTATTGCTGTTATTCAGTGAAATCACAGCTGGCCGTCAGCCTAACTTCATAAACCCATCCTTTCCCTCTATCTAATAAACCCATCTTTTCCCTCTATCTCATAAACCCATCTTTTCCCTCTAACTCTTAACACCTTGGTTGACAAAAATCTATCAGATCTTTCTTCAATTGCCATTTGCCGAAGAGAGCTCCAAACCTCTGCCACACTAGAAGTGTTTTCCAATTTCACTCCTGATAGGTCCTTCTCTAATTTCTAGAGTATGCTTCCTAGTCCTATACTTCCCAGCCAGCAGAAATTGTTTCATCTACTGTATTTGGAAACTTAAATCAGATCATCCCTGAGTGTCAACAGAAAACTACAGGTAGGGACAGATCATGTGAATATTATATTACAGAACCATAAAGGGTATAGATACGCAGAGGGACCTGGGTGTACAAGTCCACAGGTCCTTGAAGGTGACGTCACAGGTGGAGAAGGTGGTGAAGAAGGCATATGGCATGCTTGCCTTTATAGGACGGGGCATAGAGTATAAAAGTTGGGGTCTAATGTTGCAGATGTATAGAACTTTGGTTCGGCCGCATTTGGAATACTGCGTCCAGTTCTGGTCGCCACACTACCAGAAGGACGTGGAGGCTTTGGAGAGAGTACAGAGGAGGTTTACCAGGATGTTGCCTGGTATGGAGGGGCTTAGTTATGAGGAGAGATTGGGTAAACTGGGGTTGTTCTCCCTGGAAAGACGGAGGATGAGGGGAGACTTAATAGAGGTGTATAAAATTATGAAAGGCATAGATAGGGTGAACGGTGGGAAGTTTTTCCCCAGGTCGGTGGTGATGTTCACGAGGGATCATAGGTTCAAGGTGAAGGGGGGGAGGTTTAACACAGATGTCAGAAGGACGTATTTTACACAGAGGGTGGTGGGGGCCTGGAATGCGCTGCCAGGCAAGGTGGTGGAGGTGGACACACTGGGAACGTTTAAGACTTATCTAGACAGCTATATGAACGGAGTGGGAATGGAGGGATACAAAAGAATGGTCTAGTTTGGACCAGGGAGCGGCACGGGCTTGGAGGGCCGAAGGGCCTGTTCCTGTGCTGTATTGTTCTTTGTTCTTTGTACAGCAAGAACTCATTCAAAAGCCCTAACTAGGAGGAGGAAGCAGGGGGGGTGGTTGTTCCAAGAACAGAAGGTTTAAAAAATCAGGGGTATATGAAGGAGCGGTGGCACAAGATATTGACAGGGAACTTGACTGTCACAGTGTGACAGGCCATGGTAAGAAACGTAAAGAAAAATATGCGACACAGAGCAAATTCAGAGTTGTAAACTACTGTAAAAAAAATCAAAGCCAAATGTACTTTATCTGAATGCACAAAGCATTTGCAACAAGATAATTGAGTTGTTAGCACAGATTGTAACCTATGAGTATGATGTATTGGCTATTACAGAAACATGATTGCAGGGTAACCTGGACTGGGTGCTCAACATTCCAGGTTATACAATATTCCAAAAGAACAGGCCAAAGGGGAAAGGAGGTGGGGTAGCATTGTAATCAAGGAAGGTTTCAGAGCAGCACTGAGTCGTGATATAAAGGCCAGTAGATAGTGATGTAGAATCGGTTTGGGTTGAAATCATGAATATCAGACAAAGGAATCAAGGAGACTCCCAAATTGTGACACCTCAAGAAATCATAAAGAGGGAAATATCAAGGGCATGTTCGAAGGGAACTGATTATTATGGAAGATTTGCACATTGATTGGACAAACCAAACCAGCAAGGATAATGTTAGGGGCTGTTACAATGGTTTTTTTTGGTGTATTTAAAACTATCATTCCCCTCAAGTAGCCAGACAAAGTAACAGAGTGGTTTCAAGATTAACTTTACTATGTCTATAGGACTCTGAATGAAGCCATTCAGACCATTCAGAGTGTAAAATTCAGAAATACAAAGGCAATTAAAGTCTCAGCTTTGAATACAAGTAATTAGCATATACCAATAACAGAATACGAGTTATCGCCATCCAATCAGTTATTAATTAAAGAAACATCATATAAAAGTACAGTTTTTAAAACCAATTACAGTCAACCGACATTTGCTTAATTATAATATCCAATTGACGTGAGGTTTTTACTTGCCTCCATCGAGTATTGTTTTCCCCAATCTTTAGACATTCCAACTGTGTCTAGATATTAGAACATGGATCACTCCCTTGTCTAGTGCATGATTTAAAGGCCGCCTCCCAGCATAGTATCTCTCTCCCTCCTTTATCTGAAGGTCAGGTGCCTGGAGCTAGTTGCTTACTATCCTGTAGTTAAACATTGTATAAGCTTTTGTGATTTGTCTCTGTTAATCCTTTCACTAGACAGTTATTAATGTGGCTATTATTTTCCTCCTTAATTATTAATATGGGTATTAATCACCCTCAGTAACATAGACGAAGAATTTGTGGAGTGCATCAAGGATTGTTTTTTTAGAGCAGTTTCTTGTGGCACGTACTCAGGAACGGGCTATTTTATATTTGATTTTGTGTATTGAAGAAGGATTAATAAGGGATCTTGCGGTTAACGATCCCCTAGGGGGTAGTGACTACAATATGATAAAATTACAGATATAGTTTGAGGGTGAATGCCATCGGTCCATAACTAGTGTTTTCCAACTTAAATAAGGGCAATTATAATGGTATGAGGGAGGAGTTGCCTAAGGTGAACTGGGTAAACAAGCTAAGGTACAGGTGGAGACAGATATTCAAACAACTGGTCCAAAATGCTCAGCAGGAGTTCATCCCAATCAAAAAGAGGGATTCCATGAGAAAGAGGCAAAATCCCTGGTTAACACAGGAGGTCAAGGATAATGTTAAATTGAAAAGCAGGATATACAAAGTGGCAAGGGATAGTGGTAGTCCAGAGGACTGGGAAGTTTTTAGGATCCAGCAGCAAATGGCTAAAAAGCTCAGAAGAAGGGATAAAATGAATTTTGAGAGAAAACATGCATGCAGCATAAAAAATAAATTGTAAGAGTTTCTATGGATACGTAAATAGGAAGCAGGCGGCTAAGATAAATGTGGGACCTCTACTGAACAGCAAACAAAGAAATGGTGGATATGCTATTAACAAAATTCCATTAGTCTTCACCACGGAATACATTGCAAATATCCCTAAATTATCAGATGGGCTGATTTCAAATAACATGGTAGAACTTACAAAAATCCCAATTATAAGAGATAGAGTATTAGGGGAACTCAAGGGGCTAAAGGTGGACAAGTTGCTCGGACCCGGTGAACTACATGCTAGGGTTTTAATGGAAGTGATTACAGAGATAGTGGACCTATTGGTGGAAATTTTTTGTAACTCGCTAAATTCCAGGAGGGTACCAGAAGATTGGAAAACAGCCAATGTGATGCCCTTGTTCAAAAAGGAAGAAAAACAGAAGGCAGGGAACTGTAGGCCAGTTTAACATCTATTATTGGCAAAATGCTGGTGTCAATAATCAAAGAGGAAATTGCTAATTATTTAGGAAAGCTGAATATAATCATACCTCGTCAACATAGTTTTATGAAAGGGAAATCATGTTTGGCAAATTGCTCGAATTCTTTGAGGATACAACAGAGAGAATAGATAGAGGGAAACCTGTGGATGTAGTATATTTAGATTTCCAAATAGCATTTGACAAGGTGCCACATAAGAGGCTGGTGCATAAGTGTAAGCCCATGGCATTGGAGAAAGTGTGTTATGTATTGAAAGCTGGCTGTCAGATAGAAGTCATGATGTGAAGAGGCCGTCGTTGGACTGGGGTAAACACAGTAAGAGTTTTAACAACTCCAGGTTAAAGCCCAACAGGTTTATTTGGTAGCAAATGCCATTAGCTTTCGGAGCGCTGCTCCTTTATCAGATGGAGTGGATATCTGAGCAGATATCCACTCCATCTGACGAAGGAGCAGCGTTCCAAAAGCTAATGGCATTTGCTACCAAATAAACCTGTTGGACTTTAACCTGGTGTTGTTAAAACTCTTACTGTGTCAGATAGAAAACAGAGAGTTGGAATAAATGGGTCCTTTTCAGAGTGGAAAGATGTAACTAGTGGACCGCACAGATCAGTTCTTGCTCTGCAATTGTTCACATTACATTAATGACCTGGAGGAAGGAATGTAAGGTTTCCAAATTTGCTGATGATACGAAGATAGGTGAAAGGGCAGGTTGTGATGAGGATATTGTGATTCAGCAATGGGATATAGATTGGGTGACTGGGTGAAAATGTAGCAAATGGAGTTTAAGGTGGGGGAAATGTGAGGTTATGCAGTTTGATCAAAAGGCACAGTATTATCTAAATGGAGAGAGACTGCAGGTGAGTGAAGTGCAGAGGCATCTAGGTGTTGTGTGCATGAATCACAAAAGCTAGCAAGCAGGCCCAAGAAGTAATTAGGAAGGCAAATGGCATTTTGGCCTTTATTGCAAAGGGGTTGGAGCTTAAAAATAGGGAGGTTTTGTTGCAATTGTGCAAGGTTTTGGTGAGGCCTCACCTGGAATACTGCATACAGGTTTGGTCCCCTTACCTTAAAAAGGATATAGCAACATTGGAGGCTGTCCAAAGAAGATTCACCAGGCTAATTCCTGGGATGAAAGAGTTGTCCAATTAAGAGAGAATCAATAGTCTGGGTCTGTGCTCCTTGGAGTTTTGAAGAGTGAGGTGTGTCCTTATTCAAATGTGTAAGAACCTTAGGGCGCTTGATAGGGTAGATGGTGAGATGTTTTCATTAGTGGGAGAGTCTCGAACAAGGGGACATGGCTAGAAGACAAAGGGTTGGTTATTTAAAACTGAGGTAGGTAGAAACTTTTTCTCGCAGAGGGTGGTGAATCTCTGGAATTCTGTGCCCCAAAGGGTAGTGGGAGGCTGGACCATTAGAAGAATGTAAAGTGGAGTGGAACTGGCACAGAAAAGGAACTGAGGCTGGCACAGATCAGCCATGATCATACTGAATGGCAGCGCAGGTTTAAAGGACCCGGTGGCCTACTCCTGTGCATACTTCTTCAGTTTTTAGCCTTTTAAATTCTAAGGAATGCAGCCTAGTTTGTTTTATCTGTCCTCATAATTTAACCTTTGGAGTTTAGGTATCATTCCAGTAAATCTATGCTGCACTCTGTCCAAGAAGAACATACCCTTCCTAAGGTGCGGTGCCCACAACTGCTCATAATCCTCCAAATCTCTTTTATTAGCCTGGATTATCGCCTCTAAAGGTTTTGCCACTGGCATTAGACTCACTGACCAGTAGTGGCTGGGTTTTGGCTCTCTTTTTAAAACAGGCCTGTCACATTTTCAATCCTCCAGTCCCTTGGCACCATTCCCATATCCGAGGAAAATTGGAAGATTGTGGCCAGAGTCTCCACAATTTCCACTCTTGCTACCTTCAGTAACACATCCATCCAAACTAGGTAACTGTTTTACTTTGAGGACTAACATCCTTTTAAGTACATCCTTTTTATCTATTTTTAACCTACCGCACATCACTACTGCCTCCTCCTTACCCCTGCTGCTTTGGCAGCTTCCTCTCCTCGAGTGAAGACAGATGCAAAGTGCTTATTTAGTCCCTCACTCATTTCCTCTGCCTCCACAAGAAAATCTCTGATTCTCAGTCCTTATTTTTATACAACTAGACTATTTTTTTTACAAAACACTTGATTTAAAAAATCCTGTTCACTGCTATGTGAGGTGGGCAGCCTGTCACAAATTTGCACCTATTTTGCAAATTTGCTCATTCAGAATACAAATTAATCTTACTGTTCCAGAGTACTCTCCTGTCCTTACTCCTGTTTGAAATTTAATTCACATGAGGTGAAGTTTCAGAGAGTCGCCAGTGAAATGGGGAGTTTTGTCGAGTGCGATAAGTTCAGCCTGTAACCAACAATGGAGGGATCCTTGTCTAGTATGAGGTCTGTAAATGTGCCAAATAAGGGAGAGGTAAGTAAGTGTGGCCAAGAGAGAAAGATAAAGGGGGAAAGGAGTAAATTTGGTGAAGTGGGAAGGAGAGAGGTAAATGTACCCAGCTCCAAGTGAGGCGGGTAGTAAATTTACTCAGTAGGAAAAAGATGTTATGAATGAGTTACGGTGACCAGCTTCCTTTTTGCTATTACTGTTTGAAGTCTGGGTTTTTTTTTGAAACAGAATGGAATTTTGGGAAAACATGAGGCGCTTCTGCTTTGGACTTTTCCTGGTTTATCTTATGGGGGGGGGGATTTTCCACTCTCACTTTTGGGGGCTGGATCGGGGGCAGGAAATCCTTTGGGAGTCTCAGGATGTGTATTACGCCGTTGGGATTTCCTGTTGCGATTGTCTCCGCCCCTGCCAATGACGTAATGGGTATCCCGGCTTTGAACATTGGAATCCAATTTGAATATATTTAAATATAATTATCAAGCTTTTATCCCCCTGCCTTCTCATTAAATTGTCCATTCATGTCAATCATGACAGTTCCCCATGACATGCACCTCGTAAGCAGAACCCACTAGAAGCGCAGAGGTGGCTACAGCCCCCAGGGGGAGAGCATTATGCAATCAACCTACCCATGGGCCTCATAGAGTACAAACTCCCCTATTAAGCAAGTGGAGGCTTGCCCAATAGGGAAGGAGCAGCAGGGGAGTTTAAAACCAGTAACCACAGGAGTGGTACTTTGTGCACATTGTGAATAAAGGGTGATGGTGATAGAAGACTGGCCTTGGCGAGATTATTACATTGGTGACGAGGGGTAAAACAAATATTTTTCATTCCTCTGGACAACCTTTCCTGTTGGCACAAGTAATACCCCGGTAAGAAAAATGCCTCTTTATGGTAAACTTGAAGTCTATGATGCAAGCAGAGAAGACTGGGCCCAATACGCAGAACACATGTGTTATTCTTTTTGGGCTAACAATATTAAAGAGGATGAGAAGCCGAGTAGTCCTATTGGCATGCGGGGTCCCAACCTTCAATATAATAAAAAGCCTGTCCTACCCGATGCTCCTTACCCCAAAACCTTTAATGAATTGGTGGACTTAGTTAAAGGCCATTATGACCCGAAACCTTCCATTACACTCCAGTGATACCACTTTAACATGGAAAGATGAACACCTGGGGAATCTGTCACTAAATGTCTGACGAAAATTGGCAGAGCACTGTGAATTCGGGCCACCCTTGCATGAGATGTTGCAAGATAGACCTGTCTGTGGTATTAAGAATGTCACAGTCCAAAAGAAATTATTGGCAGAACTCAATTTGGATCTAAAGAAGGCCATTGAGACAGCTCTATCATTGGAGAATGCAGAGAAAGGAATTCAGGAACTACAAGGGATGTCAGCTAGCAATGTCCTCCTATTGGGGAGGAGGAGCCTCATGCAACATCCATCCCTCAGCTGATCAGTAAAATATCACAGAATCCCTTAAACAGCAGAGCCCAAATCACATCATCAGGCAGCCAAGGAAGGGCAGGAGGACCGCCTTCAGACACCTCGGGAGCATATTCCAGAAGGTTGTAGATGCCATTTGGTGGACAATTGCAAGTTCTGCAGTAGACCACAACTGAGGCAAAAGTATAGGGACAGTTAAAACACATGCTGTTTCAAAAAGATGTCAAAGCCAGTACTGACAGTACCTTGCAGGTATGCCCATTACCAGAAATAGGGACAAAGCAATTAAATCCACGACAAAGGTTGCCCCAATAATGGTGGAGTTGTTAGAAAATTACCATCCATTAAAAATGGAAGTGGATACGGGGACTGCGGTCTCCATTATCAGAGAGCAGACTTATGATCGCCTCCGGGCTGGTGTACAGCTCGTGAGCTTAGAAAACACAAAGGCCAGGCTGCCTACTTACATGGGGAATCATTACAGATAAAGGGCACAACAGCGACCCTAGAGACTTACAGGCAGCAGTCAGCTCGACTTCCACTCATCATTGTACGGGGACAAGGGCCTAACCTCATGGGCAGAGATTGGCTCCAGCACATCAGATTGAACTGACTGGAGATCTCCAGGGTGAAATGGGGAAATTGTTTGAAGTCATCAGTAAATACCCTGAAGTTTTCCAGGAAGGACTTGGAAAAATAAGAGGAGCCAAAGCTAAGATCTACATTGATCCCGATGCTATGTCTAAGTATTTTAGAGCTATTGGAAAAAGTAGAATCAGAACTGGAAAGCGTTGAAAAGCTTGGCATAAGACCCATACAATTCACTGGGTGGGCCGCACCTATTGTTCCTATCCTCAAGCCGGATAGGTTTACCCACCTTTGTGGGAGATTATAAGCTTAGCATCAACTGCTTCACACTCCCAGATGCAGTCCAGCCTACAAGTGACCCTAGGCCGATCACCAAGCAACAGAAAAGGCCCTTCCGTGGTGGGGGTGCGGGGGAAGAATTAGAATTGAGGTAGGAGGGATGTTATGATGGCCACAGGGATCTTCAATAGATCTCCCTGTGGGCCTCATAGATTAAGCAAGTGGAGGCTCGCCCAATAGGGAAGGAGCAGCGGGGAGTTTAAAACCAACTGGCTTTACTCAGACCAGCAGTCAAAGGACTCCGGAGCTTGACCTGTGCACTAGCCACAGGAGTGGTACATTATACGCATTGTAAATAAATGGTGTTGCTGACGGAAAACTGGCTTCAGGGAGATTATTGCAGGGAGGTTCTGTTTTTATTTTTAAAAATCTTTTAAAAACCTAAGTTGCTGGTGCCGCCAGCATGATGTCGTGGGACCCACCCCTTAACTTTTTTGACTAAGAGGCTAATAACATGGCAGAAGAGGCCACCCTTGGGGTTGGCAGCTTCCACCCTGTTTTTCACGTCTGTAAAAAAAAAGTCAAATTTCCACCCAATGGATGGGAATCTTGTTTGCCACACCCCCACTGCCAATGAGAATTAAGAATGTGGCGCTCAGCCAAAACTTCATTCACTGCACTGACATCGGGGAATCCCAGCCCAGGTGAGGTCAGAGGTTTCCAATGTATGACTTAAAATTACAGAGTGAGAGAGGGTGAGTTGAGACATCAAGATGGGGCTAAGTTCAAACACAGAAGTTCAACATACAGGAGGACAAAAGTTTAGAAGATAGTGAAATTTAAACATGACACAAAGGTAAGTTAGAAAAATTGGCAGTGAGAGAAGTAGAAGGAATTTTTGATGCGCAGTGAGGGAGAGAACCAGACAGGCACAGGATATACTCGCTATGAGAGAACACCGGATGACCATGAGCTAGGGATTGATTTTGCTCATTTATTTCTTGTGAAAGTACCACCCATTAGGGTAGGTTTACAAAGCATAAAATAAAATTTTCTTCCATAGCTTTAGATTTTGTCCAGCAAAAGTAGGTATGTACAGTCTACAGTGGCCCCTGTTGCAGCACATAAATGCTTTCCTGGTCTTCTAGATTGTGATGTGGAGATGCCAGCGTTGGATTGGGGTGAACACAATAAGAAGTCTCACACCAGGTTAAAGTCCAACAGGTTTATTTGGTAGCAAATGCCATAAGCTTTCGGAGCGCTGCTCCTTCGTCAGATGGAGTGGAAATGTGCTCTCAAACAGTGCACAGAGACACAAAAAATCAAGTTACAGAATACTGATTAGAATGCAAATCCCTACAGCCAGCTAGGTCTTAAAGGTACAGACAATATGGGTGGAGGGAGCATTAAACACAGGTTAAAGAGAGATTGTAGACAGACTGAATGCAAGTCCCAGCATTACTATTCAGCTGGATCAACCAAAACTGGCTTTAAAAGTTAGTTTTGATCCTCTTGGAGAGGATGGGGAAGGGATTATTTGCATTAAAAAGTTAGGATTTCCTAAACTGTCAGCAAAGTAACAGCAATGTAAATCTGTGTTTCTTTGTAGTGACGTTGTCATCTTGCAGGATATTAATGTTATAATCATCAATGCAGTTCTTCTCCTGTTACATATTCAAATGAAAAGTTTAGTTACATTTTAATTTATAAAGACAAATTTCTGATCACATTCTCTTCAAATTAATTCAGATTTGCTACACAGTGTTAAAGTAAAGCATCAAAATCCCAATTTTACATTTGCACTGGTACCAACTTATTGTGGCATTGATAGTGTTGAAATAGCGTTTAATGCAGACATTTTTTAAAAATTGGTTACAGGCTGGATATTATGCTTATTGGTTTGAAGAGGGCAGAACTTGTATACTGAATGTCAATTGTCACTCCTGGTCCTATCAATTATACACTAAGTATTTTAAAAATTATATGATTGATGACCCAGGAGTAACAATTAATGTATCCTCTAGCTATGTAAATAAGATAACACTGTACAAAAGAATTAGTCAACAAACCATTCCAGCCATTTAAAAAGCAAGCCCTGTCCAAAAAACGAAACCTTTAGGGAAAGGTCACTCAACTGCCACTCTCTTGATTTTCCCCCCTAGTGTTGCTGAATAAAATGGCAGCTAGATGCTGCAGTGTGCCTGGAACCACATTATCCCAGAATTTAAATATTTAACAGACAACACTGGCTAATATTGTCCATACTGATATAAAAAATCGTTCAGAGACAGGTTCTTTTCAGTCAGTGCGCATAGGGTCTGTTATTGCATATAACACTTAGCCCAGCCTCATTATTTTGAGTTCCATTTCCTGAAGGTTCTCTAATAATGTCTTAGTGGATATTTCCAAAATAGATGTACAGTGAGAAGACTACATAAGCTGTCTCTAGATTGTTAGCCTGTTAAATGTCTTGTATATAACTCTACAATACAGCAGTTACACAGAAAATATTTTTTGTGTGCTACCCACTAGATTATAATTTAGATTTATGGCTTGTTTACCATGATATTTCATTGTAGTGGATGGTAAGAAGAAAATATTTTAGAGACTTTATTTTGTAAGAAGGTATGGGTGGGATTCTCTACAAGGATGTAGCCTAGTAGCATAGAAGTAAATTATTTGCTTATATCAAAAGTCAGAAAGACACTTCTGGTTGTTTACTTAGCTCAAAGGCACAATGTCAATTGATTTACTTTTAAGCTTCAAGATTCTGCACCAACGCTGTGATCATTCACACAATGCCTGACTGAAATGAAAATGTCCGTCAAACGTCTGACATGTCACCACAGAGAGGGAGCAAAGAAAAAGCACTTAGGCTCGGTGTCATCCTCGGTCTGGAGTGCTCAATCACGTCACTATTGACACAACCTAGAAAGTAGCTTGCCCCCTTTAGACTTGGGAAGCAGAAGTTTAATAACAAAATTTGCAGATGACATTAAATTGGCGGTATAGTACAGTTAATACTGAAGAAGACTATTACAAAACACAAGATGATGATGCAGAGTGGGCGTGTAAATGGAAAATGAACTTCAATATAGACAAGTGTGAAGTGTTGCATTTTTTACAAGGAATGATGAGGCCATCTACTCCTTAGAAATTAAGAATCTAAATGGGATAGAGTTGCAAAGGAATCTACCGGTGCAGATTCATAAATCATTAAAAAGGGCAGCACAGGTTAGCAAAGTCTTTAAAATAAATGCGAAGCACTCGGATTCACTTCTAGAAGAATAGAATTGAAAAGCAGAGAAATTATGTTAAACTTATATGAAACTTTGATTTAGAGTGCACTTAGAGCGCTTAGCCCAGTTCTGGCCTTCAGATCACAAAAACAATATTGAAGCACTAGAGATAATGCAAAAAGGGAAAGGACTGAGCAAGCTTGAGGTTCTTCTTATTAGAAAGGAGAAAATTTGGATATGGCCTGATTGAGATCTTTAAAATAATGATGAGGTTTCATTGGATAAATGTGAAGAACATCAAATGTCCAAAACTAATGGCCATATATTCAAAACAATCACTGATAAATACAGTAAGGAATTCAAGAGAAACACCTTTGCTCAGAGATTAGTGAGAAGTGGGCGGCACGGTAGTACAGTGGTTAGCACTGCTGCTTCACAGCTCCAGGGACCTGGGTTCGATTCCCGGCTTGGGTCACTGTCTGTGTGGAGTTTGCACATTCTCCTCGTGTCTGCGTGGGTTTCCTCCGGGTGCTCCGGTTTCCTCCCACAGTTCAAAGATGTGCGGGTTAGGTTGATTGGCCGTGCTAAAATTGCCCTTAGTGTCCTGGGATGCGTAGGTTAGAGGGATTAGTGGGTAAATATGTAGGGATATGGGGGTAGGGCCTGGGTGGGATTGTGGTCGGTGCAGACTCGATGGGCCGAATGACCTCTTTCTGTGCTATAGGGCTTCTAAGATGATTCTAAGAGAATGTGAAACAAAAACAGAAAATGCTGGAAAATCTCAGCGGTCTGACAGCATTTGTGGGGAGATAATAGAGAGTGAACGTTTCGAGTGAACGTTTCGAGAGCTCTGACGAAAGGTCATTTTGACTCAAAACATTGGCTCTATTCTGAGATTTTCCAGCATTTTCTGTTTTTGTTTCAGATTCCAGCATTCACAGTTTTTTGCTTTTATCTTAGTGAGAATGTGAAATTCGTTACTACATGGAGTGGTTGAGGCAAATGGCATAAGCACAGAAGGGAGAAAGGAGTAGAAGGAATATTTATTGGATAGGACAAAATAAGGTGGGAGGAGCTTCATGTGAACCATAAACACTGGCATACCTTTTGAGCTGAATGTCATTTTTGTGTGTTGTAAAGTTCTATATAAATCATTTGACATGAATGAGGTTTGGGGATGACTGACATCATTGAACCATTAATCAGCAAGTATCCATATTCAGTTTGGAAGAAAATAGACAAAGAGCAGTTTAAACTTGAGCTGCAATTTTTTAAACATCTTTTTATTCGTTTCAGACTTTAGATAGATGGGAAAATCAGGGCAGCCCTCAGGCAAACTTCTCAGCACAGCACCTACCACAGAGTCTCCCCTTTCCACCTAATGTCCACAGGGCTTCTTTCCCTGACTCTTCTGATGGATTTGATCAAAGGAAACCTGATCCATATGAAGTGTATGAGAAGTCAAGAGCTATCTATGAGAGTAGGCGTAAGTAAAATCCTTGCCTTTTTTCATCACTGGAAAAATTATTCTATTTATAAAACTATTAATGACTGACTCCCGGCTGTTTGACCACCTCCTGATAACATTTTCTGTTGTCATATCTTCTTTAAATGGAGTAGACATAGAATAACCTCTTACAAATTCAATTGATTTACAGTCTGACGTACAATAACATATTTATCACAGCAATTTGGTTAATTTTATATGTTTAAAAATACAATTTATAAAATGGTTTGATTTATTTAAATATCTAGATGTATACTAATCTATTTCTTGAATAACTACCAATAAATGTACAGTGCGCTTTGAAAAAAAATGTAAAAGTAAGGCATTCCATTTTAATATATATAACAACATTTATCACAGATGACAGAAATGTCAGAATCTTTTTATTAACCATCTGTATAGGTTTAGTGAACCATTTTCGTAATACGAGTAGAGTGTAAAATAATTTTCTTACAAACAGTACATTGATACATTGAGTAACTCTTCCTGAACAATTTCTAAGTGGTCCTCTGATGGTAAAATCCAATGCAGAGGGATACTTGAGTAACTATTGGCAACATGAAATGTCTCTACATGAATGCATAGTTTTGCTTAATTCCACATTTTCCTGTACAGAGCAAATGCCGCCAAGGACCACATATCGGGCTGATTCTTCTGGCAAGTACTTTAGCATTCATCATTCTGTGGCTTAAATGTAGCTTCCATTTGTCTGGATATTGTGATTGTCTAATCCGTTGTCTGGTTACAGCCAACTATTTCTGCATGATCATTTACTTTCTCGTCTTGTCTTTTATTCTAACAACAGATCTAAAGCACTGTAAATAACAGCAGCAACAACAGAGAAGCCTTAACGAATCATTTTACTCATTTGGACAAATTTCATATCTAGTTGATGAAAAGCTTCAATTTTCCGCAATGACTTAATGAGGCAGGAGTAAAATTGCACTCAATGCACACAATTTATTCGTCACAAATCTGATGTCTGGTGTTTAAACAGTGGTGAAATGTGTCAGAATTATGCCAGTTTTCAACTGGTTATTTAGTAAAACAGCCAAAAGCATTACACTAATGCTCTATGCTAATGATTTGACACACCAAAGACAATGGCATTCTTTACTTACTGGCTACATTATACAACATTTTTTGGGATATCTGAATTTATTGGATTATCATTGACCCGTAAAAGTTGGTGGTGAGGTAAATGAAGATGCCAGACTTCAATGGTGCTGGAATTGAGCAGATTGGCTCCAGTGTTTTCAATGTACAATGAACGTGGTGCTGAATTGAATGTTAGATTCATAGAGTATTGAAAATTGGCACAGCTATATACCTCAAAACTCAACCATACAGATTTCTTGACTTGGAACACTGATGCATTAATCAACTCATTGCAACATCCCAGAATCCAGTCCATGGATTGTGAGATCATGACACCCAAAAACCTGTCCTATATATTTACGATGTGGAGATGCCGGCGTTGGACTGGGGTGAACACAGTAAGAAGTCTCACAACGCCAGGTTCAATTCCAACAGGTTTATTTGGTAGCAATGGTATTTATGGTATTTGCTACCAAATAAACCTGTTGGACTTTAACCTGGTGTTGTGAGACTTCTTACTATATATTTACCACAGGCTTCTAGACATGTTTTCTCTTTTCATTTTATGACCCAATCTGTCTAATTTAATAAGAAGACGTAAATGAATGAATTAGACACCAGAAACTGCTTGCTGCAAAAATTCACACTACCATTCTGTACCCAGTTTCATAGAACATAGAACATAGAAAGTCACAGCACAAACAGGCCCTTCGGCCCACAAGTTGCGCCGATCACATCCCCACCTCTAGGCCTATCTATAGCCCTCAATCCCATTAAATCCCATGTACTCATCCAGAAGTCTCTTAAAAGACCCCAACGAGTTTGCCTCCACCACCACCGACGTCAGCCGATTCCACTCACCCACCACCCTCTGAGTGAAAAACTTACCCCTGACATCCCCCCTGTACCTACCCCCCAGCACCTTAAACCTGTGTCCTCTCGTAGCAACCATTTCAGCCCTTGGAAATAGCCTCTGAGAGTCCACCCTATCCAGACCCCTCAACATCTTGTAAACCTCTATCAGGTCACCTCTCATCCTTCGTCTCTCCAGGGAGAAGAGACCAAGCTCCCTCAACCTATCCTCATAAGGCATGCCCCCCAATCCAGGCAACATCCTTGTAAATCTCCTCTGCACCCTTTCAATGGCTTCAACATCTTTCCTGTAATGAGGTGACCAGAACTGCGCGCAGTACTCCAAGTGGGGTCTAACCAGGGTCCTATAAAGCTGCAGCATTATCTCCCGACTCCTAAACTCAATCCCTCGATTAATGAAGGCTAGTACGCCATACGCCTTCTTGACCGCATCCTCCACCTGCGAGGCCGATTTAAGAGTCCTATGGACCCGGACCCCAAGGTCCTTCTGATCCTCTACACTGCTAAGAATGGTACCCTTCATTTTATACTGCTGCTCCATCCCATTGGATCTGCCAAAATGGATCACTACACACTTATCCGGGTTGAAGTCCATCTGCCACTTCTCCGCCCAGTCTTGCATTCTATCTATGTCTCGCTGCAACTTCTGACATCCCTCCAAACTATCCACAACACCACCTACCTTGGTGTCGTCAGCAAACTTACCAACCCATCCCTCCACTTCCTCATCCAGGTCATTTATGAAAATGACAAACAGCAAGGGTCCCAGAACAGATCCCTGGGGCACTCCACTGGTCACTGACCTCCATGCAGAGAAAGACCCCTCCACAGCCACTCTCTGCCTTCTGCAGGCAAGCCAGTTCTGGATCCACAAGGCAACAGCCCCTTGGATCCCATGCCCTCTCACTTTCTCAAGAAGTCTTGCATGGGGGACCTTATCGAACGCTTTGCTGAAGTCCATATAGACCACATCCACCGCTCTTCCTTCGTCAATGTGCTTGGTCACATTTTCAAAGAACTCAACCAGGCTCGTAAGGCACGACCTGCCCCTGACAAAGCCGTGCTGACTACTTTTGATCATACTAAACTTCTCTAGATGATCATAAATCCTGTCTCTCAGGATCCTCTCCATCAACTTACCAACCACTGAGGTTAGACTCACCGGTCGGTAATTTCCCGGGCTGTCCCTGTTCCCTTTCTTGAATATAGGGACCACATCCGCAATCCTCCAATCCTCCGGAACCTCTCCCGTCTCCATCGACGATGCAAAGATCATCGCCAAAGGCTCCGCAATCTCCTCCCTCGCCTCCCACAGTAACCTGGGGTACATCCCATCCGGTCCCGGCGACTTACCAACCTTGATGCCATTCAATAGTTCCAACACATCCTCTTTCTTTATGTCCACATGCTCGATCCTTTCTGTCCTCCGCAATCCAGCAGTACAACCACCCAGATCCCTTTCCACCGTGAATACCGAGGTAAAGTATTCATTAAGCAGCTCCGCCATTTCTAACGGTTCCGCACAAACTTTTCCCCCTTCACCTTTTAAGGGTCCTATGCCTTCACATCTCATCCTTTTACTCTTGACATATTTGTAGAAAGCCTTGGGATTCTCCTTAATCTTACCCGCCAAGGTCTTCTCATGACCCCTTCTCGCTCTCCTAATTTCCTTCTTAAGCTCCTTCCTACATCGCGTATACTCCTCTAAATCCTTAACACCTCCTAGCTCTCTGAACCTTCTGTACGCCTCTCTTTTCTTATTCACCAGGTTCATCACAACCTTCGTGCACCACGGTTCCCGTACCCTACCAACACCCCCCTGTCTCATCGGAACGTTGTCATGCAGAGCTCCAGACAAACATTCCTTGAAAATCCTCCACTTTCCTTCGGTACTTTTCCCCAAGAATGCCTCCTTCCAATTTACCCGTCTAATTTCCTCCCTGATGACACCGTATTTCCCTTTACTCCAGAGAAACACTTTCCTAGCCTGCCTGACCCTATCTCTTTCCAATGCTATCGTGAAGGAGATAGAATTATGATCGCTATCCCCAAGATGCTCACCCACCGAGAGATCCTCCACCTGTCCAGGTTCATTAGCCAGCACCAGATCAAGAACAGCCTCTCCTCTAGTAGGCTTATCCACATACTGTGTCAGGAAACTCTCCTGGACACACCTAACAAACTCCTCTCCATCCAAACCCCTAGCCCTAGGGATATTCCAATCTATGTTTGGGAAATTAAAATCTCCCATCACGACAACTCTGTTATTCCTACATCTCTCCAGGATCTGTTTCCCCATCTGCTCCTCAACATCTCTGTTACTATTGGGCGGCCTATAGAAAACACCCAGCAAAGTTACCGACCCCTTCCTGTTCCTAACCTCCACCCACAGAGATTCCGTAGTCAGTCCCTCCACGGCGTCCACCTTCTCTACAGCCGTGACACTATCCCTGATCAACAGTGCCACTCCCCCCCCTCTCTTGCCTCCCTCCCTGTCCTTCCTGAAACATCTAAAACCCGGCACCTGAAACACCCAGTCCTGTCCCTGAGACATCCAAGTCTCCGTAATGGCCACCACATCACAATTCGAAGCAGCAATCCACGCTCCAAGCTCATCCACTTTATTCACTACACTCCTGGCATTAAAATAGACACATCTCAGACCTTCAGCCTGAGCACTTCCCTTCTCCCTCACTCGTCTAACCTCCCTCTTACCCTGTCTACATTCCTTATCTATTTGCGAGCTAACCTCCTCGCTCTCAGTCCCCTCATTTCGATTCCCTCCCCCCAACCTTTCTAGTTTAAAGTCTCACCAGTAGCCTTAGCCAACCTTCCCGCCAGGATATTGGTCCCCCTGGGATTCAAGTGCCACCCGTCTTTTTTAAACAGGTCACACCTGCCCCTAAAGAGGTCCCAATGATCCAAGTACCCAAATCCTTGTCCCTTGCTCCAGTCCCTCAGCCACGCATTAATTCTCCACCGATTCCTGTTCTCACTCTCCCGCGGCACAGGCAGCAATCCCGAGATTACTACCTTTGCATTCCTCTTTCTCAGCTGTCTACCCAACTCCCTATATTCTCTTTTCATGACCCCTTCCCTCTTCCTACCGATGTCAGCAGTACCTATATGCATCACGACCTTGGGCTCCTCTCCCTCCCCCTTCAGGATTTCTGGGACTCGACCAGAGACATCCCGGACCCCTGCACCAGGGAGGCAAACCACCATCCGAGAGTCCCGTCTGTGTCCGCAAAAACGCCTATCTGACCCTCTCACCGTAGAGTCCCCAATTAGCACTACCCTCCTTTCCTTACCCCTTTGCACTACTGGGCCAGGCTCAGCTCCAGAGACACTGCCACCGCTGCTTCCCCCAGGTGGGCTGTCCACCCCAGTAGTACTCAGACAGGAGTACTTATTATTAAGGGGCACATCCACCGGGGTGCTCACCATCACCCGAGCTGTTTTGCATATTTGTGCCTACACAGTACAATGACGGTCAGTTTTTGGAGGATAAGAGCATTATAATTTAAATAAGTCTGAAAGCGCCAGCACATAGAAAAGAAAGACTTGCATTTATATCGTGCTTTCGTGACCACAGGATGTCCCAAAGTGCTTTTCAACCAATTAAACATATTGAAGTGCAGTCACTGTTGTAATATAGGAAATCAAACAACCTATTTGCACACAGCAAGCTCCCGCAAACAGCAATGTGACAATGTAATGTTGATTGTGGGATAAATATTAAACAGGGCACTGTACATAACTCCCTTGCTCCTCTTTGAAACAGCTATGGATCTTTAATGTCCATCTGAGAGGACAGATGGAACCTCGATTTAACATCTCATCTTAAAGATTGCACCTCCGACAGTGCAGCACTCCTGAAGTACTGTACTGGACTGTCAACATTGATTCTTGAGCTCAAGTCCCCGGGTCTTGAATCCACAACCTTCCAGCCCAGAGGTGCGAGTGCTACCAGCTGAGTATTGGCTGACATATGCAAGGTAGTGTTGATAAAAGTCATTATGATGCAATGACTTTAGGTCCCATGTGGCAGACTGGTGAGAAAAGTAATAGCTCCATGAGATCCAAGGAAAATTGGCAAGTTGGATCCAAAATTGATCCAGTGGCAGGAATCTCAGGGTAATCGTTGATGAGTGTTTTGGTGAGTGATTGGGTGCTTCTAGTGGGGTTCTGCAGGGCTTCAACTAAGTCCCTTACCTTTTGCACAATGTATCAGTTTTTTAGACTTAATTGTAGGGGGCATCATTAAGAAGTTTGCAACAGGTACAAAAATTGCCTGTGTGGTTGATAATGAGGAAGAAAACTGTAGACTGCAGGAATGGACTGGGTCAAATGGGCAGAAAAGTGGTAAATGGATTTTAGTCTGGAGAAGTGTGAAATGCATTGGTGAAGATAAACAAGACAAGGGGATGCTCAATAAATGGCAGGATACTGAGAAGTGTAGAGGAACAGAAGGACTGTGGGATATTTTCCTTTATAATCCAAGACATGGAATATAAGAGCAGAACGTTATACTAGAACTGTATTAAAACACTAGTTAGGCCACATTCTTAATGTTGCATACAACTCTAGTCACTGCATCAGAGGAAGGATGTAATCACACTAAAGGCACTACAGAGGAGATTTATGAGGATGCTTCCAGGACTGGAGACATTTAACTATGAGGAAACATTGGTTGGGCTAGTTTATTTTATTCAGCACAGAGGAGGTTGAGAAGGGATTTAACCAGGGTGTATAAAATTATATGAGGAGCCTGGATAGAGTGCACAGGAAGGATCTATTTCACTTGGCAAAAAGGCCAATAATCAGGGGACATGGATTTAAAATAATTGGTAAAAGGATAAGAGAGTTGAGAAGAGTTCTTTTCACCCAGAGGACTGAGGAGATCTGGAACTCACCGCCTGAAAGTGTGGTAGGAGCAGAAATCCTCATCACATTTTAAAAGTACTTGAAGCACTGTAATGTGCAAGACCACAGACCAAGAGCTGGAAAGTGTGATTAGGCTGTTTGTTTCTTTTATGATTGGTACAGACAAGATGAGCCAAATAGTGGTCTTCCATATAGAAGTCTCTATGATTCTATAACGGAAGCATAGTAGGTCATGTTTAGAAAAGGGTTCAGTTGCCATTATAATCTGTGGTCACAAAAAAGCTTAACAAGTGCATCACCTGCAGAGTATTGGCATATTCTGCTGTCTGCAGTATTTATTATATCATCTACAACTTAGATTTAACCTGCCTGCAAAACCAATTGGCAAACTGTCATGCCAACCTTTGAGTTTGTGAAATTATTTGAATTAGTAACTAAAGTACCTAATGTGAAAGAAAAATCCAATTTTTAGCACGCATGGTGACTGTAGCTTCTGTTAATTAAGGAGTAAGTGCAAGGTTTTCACTGTAGATAAACCAAAGTGACTAGAAAAGTGCTACAACCTTATTTCAGTAATATGTGTCCAACAAACTGATTGGTTAATCGGATGTCAACCACCTCAGTCACAAATCACCTATTGCTCAAGTAACATCCTACTTGCTGACAGTCCTTTTCTAAGAAAACAACAATAGGGAGGTCATAAAAAAAAAGATTTTAAAAGCCCTGCCAAATTAAAGTTATAAGCTCAAACATTGCATTTGATTAAAATCTTGTAGGAGGTGCATGGAGATTTGATTCACCATCCTTCCTAACACCTTTAGGTTATAAACTTGTTCTTTGTACTCATGCTGCATGAATTATACATCCATAAATGCATGTTTAAATGCAAACTCCGGTGTGCTCAAATTGTAAGCTGCCTTTGCCAATCAATGAATAGAAAGTGGTGAATATTAAATCCTTGAATCAAGACATCAGTTCTATCTGAAGAAGTTGTTGACTATGTTTAGATGATTTGGAGGAAGATTAGGATAAACTGATAATTATTGTTGAAGTTATAATGAAATTTCATGCAGACTTAAAGACATGAAGCCTATCCCTCAAGGGACAGGCTGGGAAGATTGGAAGGAGGTTGCTGTAAAATGATGAGGGAAGGTGGAGGTGTGAAGTGCCCATTGTCTTATCACTGACATGGCATTTGACCAAGACAGTGATGGTGGAGGATGACCTTCCGCTTAAGGGCTGTGAGGGTCTATTCCAACTACCGCTGGCATTTTACCAGCAGTAGTTAGGTCCTTCATCATGTGGATACCCTGGTGAGCCTTGTCACCTTCCTCTGGCTCAGTGGGGGCGTTCTTATTTGCAATCTGTGGCCCACAGTGGAAATCCCAGCAGCAGTGGCTACCACTGCACCAACTCCCACTATCCCCCATCCCCAAGAACCATTCCCCCACTCTCCTGGCTGTGGTCTGCCTTTGACCTTGGCACCCCCAGGTTCCACCTGCTTGGTTAGGAGGGTAACCTGTCTTCATAGTGTCCTTCCAAGCCCAGAATTGGCCACCACTGCTAGTGATGTTACTGAGCTGCCAGACCTCTGGCTGGCAGCACCTGGGAGTGACCTGCCATCCTTTAAAAAGTCAGAGCCCCCAACTTTCACTTCCAGAGTCCTAAAAAACGCAGCTGTATTTCCAGACAAGTGAGACGGGGTCACCACCATCAGGATCCCCACCACTTCAGGGCGGCACGGTAGCACAGTGGTTAGCACTGCTGCTTCACAGCTCCAGGGTCCCGGGTTCGATTCCTGGCTTGGGTCACTGTCTGTGTGGAGTTTGCACATTCTCCTCATGTCTGCGTGGGTTTCCTCCGGGTGCTCCGGTTTCCTCCCACAGTCCAAAGATGTGCGGGTTAGGTTGATTGTCCAGGTTAAAAATTGCCCCTTAGAGTCCTGGGATGTGTAGGTTAGAGGGATTAGCGGGTAAAAATATGTGGGGATAGGGCCTGGGTGGGATTGTGGTCGGTGCAGACTCGATGGGCCAAATGGCCTCCTTCTGTACTGTAGGGTTTCTATGATTCTATGACAATGATAAAATTCAGCCCATAGTTTCTGTTTGTTGTCGGCTACTGTGAATTCTGAGAAGGATCACAGCCAGCAACAGAACCCAAGTTTCATTATTGTTTAATAACTCTGTGTATTTGAACTTTTTTTGAACCTCAGTCTAATGCAAGCTATAGGTTACAGCGAGCAGGATCCTTGTTTGGTTCTTAATTTTTTTCTAATCATGTAATCTTTCATTCTTATAACTTGCACTTATTTCTCCCATATATCGGTCATACAATGTACTCATGTAGTCAGTGCTTGAGTAAAACATATTTCCTTCTATCAATTCTTATCACCTCCAGAGGACTAACAAATGAAAACTTGCATTTTGCTCATAGTGATTGTGTGTTCTGCTTTGAATTAGGTCCGGACTACCGTGAGTTGGACGTTTATTTACGCAGACAAGAATCTGGCTTTGGCTTCAGAATCCTGGGTGGAGATGAGCCTGGTCAACCAGTGAGTAAGCTAAAATATTGTGTTAATGTACAGCCATTTTACACTTAGTGAAATCAAAACATAAATCAAAGAACATTCTTCATATTCAATCTTGGGATATGGGCACCAGTGGGTAGGTCAGCATTCATTTCCCATCCCTAATTGCCTTTGAGAAGGTGGTGGTGAGTTGTCTTCTTGAGCCACTGCAGCCCCTGAGATGTAGGTACACCCACAGTACTGTGAGGGAGGGTGTTCCAGGATTTTGACCCAGCGACAGTGAAGGAACAGCAATATATTTGCTGCCCATGTTCTTCTAGATGGTAGTGGTGGTGGATTTGGAAGGTGCTGTCTAAGGAGCCTTGGTGGGTTTCTTCAGTGCAGTTACTATCCTTGTAGTAAAAAAAAAGAAAATCCTGGAATTACATTGCAGGTCAATCAGCAATTTTTTC
The DNA here is from genome assembly GCF_964213995.1 of Mustelus asterias. Taxonomy (NCBI): domain Eukaryota; kingdom Metazoa; phylum Chordata; class Chondrichthyes; order Carcharhiniformes; family Triakidae; genus Mustelus; species Mustelus asterias. The sequence goes on from NC_135819.1 coordinate 58,354,884, forward strand.
AGTTGTTAACTGACACTGTGTATTCTAACATTTCCATTTTGATTTCATATTTCCAACCTTTAAAACTGTTTTAAATCTTTTCATTATTGAAATATTACTTCGTGGATTTTGATTAGAACAAAAATTATTTCATTTTCACACATTCTGGACTGAATGCTCATAAATAGTTGAAGCTGAAATATGGAATGATGTTCTTGAAAATAATTTTGTGAAGCTAGACTTATCAATCATAATACATAATGTTTCAACCATAATGATACAATGCTATCCTTTGGGGTATTCCCCAATGCTAAACAAAGCCTTTATCAAACAAATGGGCAGAATATTATTCTTCTTTGTTGGTGCCAAATGCCATTTTCACCATCGGGGTTGAAATTAAGTTGGGCACACATGTTAGCAAGCTTAAATGTGAAGATCTTAAATGTGTTATTTTAAATGAATTATTAACAGCAGCTTTCATTTGAATAGCAACTATAAGGTAGAAAAATATTTCAAGGCCTTTCATAGAAGGGTGAAGAAGTAGATGCTGAGTTGTCGTGAGAAGTTGAAGAGTGACAACTAAAAACATGGGTGAAGTTTTGAAACATGTGGAGGAAGGTTAGCAAGGTAGATGAGTTTGGGAAGAGCGTTCCAAAAAGCAAGGCAAAAAATGGATTGGCCAGAAGACTATTTTGTTAAAATAGCATAGATTACTGTACTAAAATAATGTTTAGCAAATATTTCTATTTACCCCAGGATGTTACTGTAAAATGGTGTACTATTACATTAATCTATATTACTCCTCCTGCATTAAAAGAACAAAGATTTCTATATAATTGCAAAGGGAGAATAGTAGGATTATTAAATGATTTGAAAAAAATAGTGGAATAATACACCAATCTCAGCCACCAACAGAGCATTAAAACAGTAGGTAATATGGAGTTAAACACCATTAACAACAAATTGCAGCCAAGTAACTATTTTCCTTCAACTGCAATAGACTTACAAATAATACCTTTATTCGCACCAATTGTATTTCTGGTGTGAATGTCTTTTTAATCCTTGAAGCATTGGCATTTCTTTTTCGTGCTCCTTACAACATTGGAGGCATGAACATGTACAGAGGAATTCAAACTGGGATTTGAATATTCATCCAGTAGTGCATAATTACAAATCATGCCATGAAATATTGTTCTTCTAGCATCGTGATAAAAGCTAACAGTGTGGAAGTAAAATTACAGACTCGGTCTTTAATAATTTACTGGTTTGAGTGCACATAAAATTCCCTCTTTTGAACATATTTTCACCTCTTTCCCTTTTGGGAATCCCCACAATGTTTACAGATGAAATCTGCTTGCTGACCTTGATCAGTGCCACTCTTAATCTGATCACTGGAGGTATATCAGATCTTACAGAGGATGGCCATCCTTCCAGTTGTTTCGTTCTCTTGGGGGATGACTGCCGTTTAGTTAAAACCTCCAAAAACTAGCATGGCTGAGATCTGTGGAGAAGACACAAAACCATCTCCCCCTCTCTCAGGTGTACTGCATCTCTACAATCATTTTTCTTCTTTGACTCAGAGAAATGCTTGAGACACATACAATTTTAATTAAAGCCAGAAATCACTAACCAGTTGTCATGAGGAAGATAGTCTAAAGATTACTAAATACGATACTTAAGTGCATCAGTGTAGTTTTCCCAAGATTAGAAACCCTTGCCTTTTTAATCTTCAAGAGTTGGTAACTGGAAAATATGAATGGTTATTGTGTGAATATAGGATTTCTTGGCTATGTTTTTCAGCCAGTCCATAAAAGACACAAGCAAGAACAATGAATAATGTGTCTTGCTTGACATATTCAAATTATTCAACTGTTTCGAGGAAAAACACTACTTTGACAGTCTCAGTTTGTATTGCTATTTTCAGTTGTCGCCATGTTAAAGAATTTTTATATAATGCTCACATAGAAACTTTTACAAGAATCTTCATTGCTAAGCAACAGCTTCGGTGGTAAACTGGTTTCAGAGTTAAATGCTATTCATCTTCATATTCATACTCATCAATGTCTGATCCATGTCAGACAAAGCTACTCTCAGCACACAATTTGTTTCCGGAGAGAAATGTGAGGTTTGGTCTTAATTTGCAACATAGAAGAGGAAATGCAAGTTATTTAACTCCTTCCTTCTGCATAAGATTAAACCAACCACATTGCAGTATGTTTAGCAACATTTCAAATTCAATTTCATCTCAACAATGCTCTTTTAAATACATTTTGTCAGGATAATTGAAGATTAAAATCAATTTTAAATGTTCATTAAGAAGGTCATGGATTTATTAAGTAACATGATTTGAGCAAAGAAATATACCATGAATTCATAAAATTGGATCTGACCATCAGCCTTCTCATTGGAAAGAATTATGATTAACTTTAACATTCTTATTTCTTCAACACTATTGGCTTTTTTGATAAAACATTAAATGCCAATCTCATCACAGGCCTGGCTGCAGGAAATAATAGGGCATGTGAATTAGTTAGCATTCACACAATTACTTCTTATAACTCTGTATCCTTAACAAATGCTGTGCAACAGAAAAAATCAACAGAAATATGCAGAAAGAAACAGATATTTTAGGACCAGTCTAGATTGAAAATGTAAATAACATATTACTGATTGGTAGAGCAAATGTTATGGGCTATGCGGCCCAATATAATGATAAATATTGTATTATGAAATTTACATGTATAGAATATTGATGCAGTGATACTGTGATTAACCCCATCACATCTAAATATATCTCTCTAATGGTAGTTAGCTAAAAATAACTGCCAGTAAATTATTGTTCTAATTCATTCAGGCAAAAAATTATTAATGGCAGTGCCCATTATAGGTACATGGCTGCAGGGAAACAGAGAAGATGATTTGTTTTTTTCTGTAACAGTGCAGTTGAAGCCTTCCCTTTTCCCTCATCGCAATCATTTGTAATAATTGGAGTCCTAAAATGGGGACTGATTGTAAACCCTTTTTTAAATAAATGCATAAATTGCAGCTTTACTTTATCAAGATGCAGATAAAAGAATCTGTATCATTGTGGATTTGAATGCCTAAACTCTATTATTACCATGTTTCCTAAATGTAAAATGACCTACATAAATCTGAGTTCAACATTCCCAATCAGTTGCACATCTAAAAGCTAAAAATCTCACAAACGTGAGTGTTGGTTTTGAATGTAAAATGGTGGTTCAGAGAAACTTGCACTACAAATTGTAATTACCATCAACTAGATGCGCATCTGCTTTCAGAAATAAGTAGAATGGCAATGAAAACCTCATTGTGGTAAATATAGCAATGGTTAATGATACATTTTGTGTCAGAATACATCTTACAGGCAGTGGCAGACTTAGACTTTTGGGGGTCATACTCACCATAATTTCTGTCCCCCCTCCCCCATGAAGTCTCTCCCCCCTCCCCATCACATAATGCCCCAATGACTTTACTTCCCTCCCCAAAGATGTGACTTCCCTCCTGACTCTGCCCACCCTCACCCCACAGAGTAAGGGTGCAAAGTCACAAAAATACATAAATTGATCATTCTTTAACTGGTTAGTGCTTTTAAACTTATAAAAACATGCCTGTAATTGTTGAATTGAAATCCAAACCTACCTGTTCTCAGAATGAAGGTAAAGATGGACAATTTGCAATTTGTGTGGCTTGAGGCATGCAAACATGGAACAGGCCGATGAGCAATGAGATGGAAAAATCAGCTGATGCCATGACTGCAGCACAGGACAATGCAGGACAGAATGAGCCAGTCCAGTGCAGGAGCAAATACTCCAATCAAGTGGAATCCCGTGGGTCCAAGTTCAATATCAGTGGTGTGGCTTTGTCTCTGGCAGGATTCCATTCTTTGTTCAAGAAGAGACTTTGTGAAGTCTTGAGAGCGATAAGGGGTGGCAGTTAGAACTACCTGCATGTGATCAGCAGCCATTATATCAGACCAATAAATGGTGGTCCTTTTTGAAAAAAAAAGGATTCAAACAAAAGAATATGAAAGAGGAACATATTTTTAAGATTTTCTCGCTTCATCCCTTTTTGGCATGGAAATTTAGATAGCTTTTCTTCTACAGTTTTTCTTCATAAAATCATCAGTGATATCAACGTAAGTAAAATCTTATAAAGACACACTTTCAGTTGTCAATATTGCTGAACTTGTCAAATATTCCTGACTAATCGTACTTCGCAAATAATTTTGCACTCATTTCAATGCAGAGAAAGAACTTTCAGAATGGTCTCCACATTTAAAAAGATTACCTGCAAACCATCACGTACAAGTCTGTACAAATCAGCTGGTTGTCTCAAAGCACAGAGCTCAAGATTATCAATTAAATGAATGAATTATTTCACTTCATCTGCCAAAGGATTTATGTCTATGTTATCCCGGAAGAATTCTTACTGTAGTGGTTTTTAACATTCTCATCCAAACTTCAAACTTCTGTTGAAAAACATGCAAAATAAATCAACAATTTTCTTCAGAGATTCTTTTCTACTCTGCAGTTGCACTATTGTTGTATCACAAATAACATTTTCAATGATGATCTCTTTCCCTTTTAAAGTGATTTCAATGTCTCTAATTTCATCAAAAAATAATTTAGTGTCTTGTACACTTCTCATCATCAGAGGGACCTGTATTTTTTGTTAATGTTAGTGCCTGTTTCCATCAAGCTATAGTCTTCTCAAACGTCTATGACAAATCATTTAATTTAGGCTAACAATTGTGCAACTTTAAATAAAGTTGTATCAACATTTTGCAGCAATTTGCTGGCGGCATTAATTCTTGAAGTAAACATTTGCACAAAACAGTTAACACAGCAATATTGTACTCTTCAAATTTCACTGCCAAGGATTTTGCTTCTGCTGTCATGTGTTTTTTTGAATTTGATGCAGCTATGTCTGATAAGGTTTCCTTTATATCAACAAAGTTCAGTTTCAAAACCAAAACAGCATCTGCAAGAGCGGACCAGGTGATGTCACAAATTCTTTTTACCATCAAATGTTTTCCCTGTGCCTGTTCCAAGCATGATTGCAACATATTCCCCCAATGCATGGAAAATAGAAAAAAAGCTGTAACACGTTTTGAACAAAGTTGGAAAAAATGTATGGCTTCCTCGTAGGATTCAGCTGCAGTGTTGCAGATTAAATTCAAGGAGTGACTGGAACATGGGATGAATAATGCACAAAGACTTGCATTGTTTCGTCTTGCTTGTAGACCTGAATATTTTCCTGCCATACTTCCCACATTATCGAAGCTCTGCCCATGGCAATTTTTGATGTCCAAACCTAAATTTGCAATGATTTCCAAAACAGTTGTCTCCACACACTCAGAAGTGTGGGATTGACGCTAGACAAATACAAGAAATCGCTCTAGACCTTCACCATTGCTGGTCACATATCTTTAAATTCATGTTTATTGATTCAAATGACTCACATCTGGTTTTGAATCAACTATTATGGAATAGTATTTGGTATCTTTAACTTCAATAGTGACTTGTTTTCTGAGCCATTATAGTAATGAGGTCATCGGAGGTCCTGTGCCTTATTATCTTCCCTGAGCCACAATATTGATAACATTTCAAATCCTCTATGAGAAGCTCATCAAATTCATTGAGATATTCAAGGCAGGCTAAAAAATGTATCTCTGAGTTGATAATGATAACTCCTCATGTCCTCTTGGAGATACTCCCAAAGAAGGCAGCAGTTTGACTGTGGCAACAACACATCTCAGCACTTTCCTCCAGTAAGAACATTGCTTTTCAAACTGAGTGGATAATGCAGAATCAATTCTTCCAGATAATTTACATCTTTGAATGAACACACATGTAGCTTTAATATGAACTTCAGAAGTTTCATGATCAACAAGATCTCTTGCAACATTTTTCCAGTTAGACGTTGACGAATGCTTGTTTCCTTTTACTAGGGTCAGGGAATAATTTTCAAACATTACAGTGAACTGTCTTAGAGGTTTCCAAAAAAAACAACCAACTTCTAATTTCCATCATATCATTTCTCTTCACCCTCAGAAAATGGGACTTATGAAGACTTTTAATATACTTCCAGCCTCCAACCTCAAACTCTTCTCAAATTTTCCGTATTACCTATGTTTTCTGTTTATTTAGTACAAAATATTCTATCATAACCAGCGGAACAGATTTTGGCAATAAAGCAATGTCTTCAGGGTGAGTTTCTGCCGTCATTTCAGCAGCAGCAGAATCGGCAGTAACTTGTAATTCCATTCCCATTTCACAGTCCACTTCTTCATGTTCTTGAACTACTTGTTCAATTTTTTCAGGCAATGTGATATCTCCGGAAATCAGCAAGTCAAAGCCTTCGGATAATTCACTCATACTGTTGGTGAATGAGGATGAATCTGCAGTTAGTACATTGCTCAATAATTCGAACTTTCTAAAGTAAAATGACAAACTGTCTTTTTGCCTAGCTTCATCCTCTTGCCTCGCCTTCAGTTTTCTGTGTTTTTGACTGCCAAATTAATAGTGTCCCTTCATATTGACCTTCCTTGATTTTAACAAATGAATTTTTGTCCTCCTCAGCCCTGGGGTGCAAGTTGCCCCCTGCCCACTCAGCAACCTTGCTATTGTGCTGGCTCACTGGCTGCCTAGCTATGGTATGGCTTTGTCCTTGCCCTCAGTTGTCTCGCCCTCCTCGGCGCTTGCTGGGGTTCAAGTTGCCCCTGCTCATTCAACGATCTCACTGTTCTGCTGGTCACTGGCTGCCTGGTTGGCTATCTGGCCTCCTCAACATGCCCTCGGATCGTTGCCCATCCCACCCTCGACAACTGCCGGTGCCTCCTCGGCCGTGGCACCTCACCTCTGCTCAACGACGATGACCTCAGGAAATGTGCTGGCTCACTTACTGGCAGCCTCACTTGCTGTCTGGCTGGCCTCCACCAGTCAGAGCCCCTGATGTTGCTCTGCATTGGTTGCTGATAGGATTTGAGGTTATCAGCAAACTTAAAAATGTACCAAGTATAGTACACTCCTTAAATAATTAAAGTGTGAAATGTGCATTGACATTGGCAAAAGTGAAACATTGTAATTTATGTTTATAACTTGAAGGAATGTGATACTGTAGAAAACTTTGTTTCTCTTACTAATTGATATTCTTTATTTTGATCTTTGAAGATTCTTATCGGAGCAATAATTACAATGGGTGCTGCTGACAGAGATGGCCGTCTTCGTCCTGGGGATGAGTTAGTTTACGTGGATGGAATATTAGTTACTGGAAAAACTCACCGTTATGTGATAGATCTGATGCATAATGCAGCCCGAAATGGCCATGTCAGTCTGACTGTACGAAGAAAGGTTTTGTGTCAAGGTATGTTCTGGATAGAAGTTTTAAAAGATAGTGTGCTGCATGAGTAGCACGAGTTTCCCACTTTTGTAAAATAAATCCCAGTTTTGAATAATGTTCAATTTCACCTACCATCATTGACATACTTTGCTATTTCATTGAACCATATATCACAAGCAGCCATTTGTTCCATTTCACCTGTGCCAGCTCTTTGAGTGAATTATACCATTAGGCCCACAGCCCTGTTCTTTGCCCATAGGCCAGCATTTTGTTTCAAGTATACATCGAATTCCTTTTTGAATGTTCGTATTGAATGTATTTTCACCATCCTTGTAGGCAGTATTTACAGGGTCATCAATTCATACTGCATTAAAAAAACTTTCATTTCATTGAATCATAGAATACCAACAGTGGAAAAGGAGGCCATTTGGCCCAGCGAGTCTGCACTGACTCTCTGATAGAGATCCCACCCAGGCCCACCTCCCTGCCCTACCCCCATAACACCATGCATTTACCCCGCTAATCCCCTTAACCTACACCTCTTCGGACACTAAGGGGCAATTTAGCATGGCCAATCCACCTAACCTGCACACCTTTGGACTAACCACTGTGCCACCGTACCACCCCTCCTTGGTTCTCCTTGGTTCTTTTACCAAATACTGATGCAAGTTTTATAGTAAGCATTGGAGCAACATGAGCAGAATCCTTTTATACTGAGTGACCTAAATGAAGAGTAATTCCAGTTCTGTGGGGCCCAAGGTTGAAAATGGTATGAGAAAAGAGTAGGTAAATCAAGAAGTCCTAATTAGATGGCACCAGACTCTGCTTTTAAATGTTTGAGGGCTGAAGTTTCACAGCATTGTTACACCTGCAGAAGTGTGCTGGAGTATAAACCCACTGTGCCTCTTTGACCTGCCATTGACCCCATCCCATATCACAGTGTTAGGGTCATTTGAAACATGATCTTTCCACATTACTGAAAAACTAATTTTATGCTCTATAGGAATTTTATTTTTCACGGGATGCGAGCATCGCTGACACGGCCAGCATTAGGCCCATCCCTAATTGCCCTTGAGAAGGTGGTGATGGGCCACCTTCTTGAACCACTGCAGTCAATGTGGTTCAGGTACACCCATGGTGCTGTTAGGAAGGGAGTTCTAGAGCACTAGAGTTCTAGAATTTTGACCCAGCAAAAGTGAAACAATATGATTATGGCATTATGATGACCGCACAATGTTCAGCACCATTTGTGACTCCTCAAATGCCGAAGCAGACCATGCCCAAATTCAGCAAGACCTGGACACTATCCAGGCTTGGGCTGAGAGTGGCAAGTAATATTTGTGCCACACAAGTGCCAGGCAATGACCATCTAATTAGGGCAGCAAGGTGGCACAGTGGTTAGCACTGCTGCCTCACAGTGCCAGGTACCCAGGTTCGATTGATTCTGACCTTGGGGAACTGTCCTTGTAGAGTTTGCACGTTCTTCCTATGTCTGCGTGGGTTTCCTCCGGGTGCTCTGGTTTCCTCCCACAGTCCAAAGATGTGCAGGGTAGATGCATAGCCCATGCTAAATTGCTTCTTAGATGTGCAGGATAGGGGAAATTAGCAGGGTAAACATGTGACGTTATAGGGATAGGGCATGGGCGGGATGCTCTGTGAGAGAGTCAGTGCAGACTCGATGGACCTAATGGCCTCCTACATATTCTATGATATCCTTGCTATAGAGGGAGTACAGCAAAGGTTTACCTGGCTGATTCCAGGGATGGCAAGTCTGTCATATGAAGAGAGAATAAGTTAGTTAGGATTATATTCGCTGGAGTTTAGAAGAGTGAGAGGGGATCTCATAGAAACTTATAAAATTCTAACACGGTTAGACAGGATAGATTCAGAAAGAATGTCCCCGATGGTGGGGGAATCCGGAACTAGGAGTCCTAGTTTGAGGATAATGGTAATCTTTTAGAACTGAGGTGAGGAGAAATTTCTTCACCCAGAGAGTGGTGAATATGTGGAATTCACTATTACAGAAAGTAGTTGAGGCCAAAACATTGTCTGATTTCAAGAAGAAATTAGGTATAGCTCTTGGGGCTAAAGGGATCAAGAGATATGGAGGAAAGGGGGGTATCACGATATTGAATTTGATGATCAAAATGAATGGTGGAGCAGGCTCAAAAGGCCAAATGGTCTACTCCTGCTTCTAGTTTCTATGTTTCCAACAAGAGAGAATCTAAGCATCACCCTTGACATTCAGTGGCATTGCCATTGCTGAATCCCCCACTATCAAGATCCTGACGGTTACCATTGACCAGAAACTGAACTAGACTAGCTATATAAATACTGCGGCTACCACAGCAGGTAAGAGGCTAGGAATCTTGCAGTGAGTAACTCACCTCTTGACTCCCCAAAGCCTGTTCACCATCTACAAGGCACAAGTCAGGAGAATGATGGAGTACTTTCCATTTGCCTGGATGAGTGCAGCTCCAGCAACACTAAACACCATCCAGGACAAAGCAGCCCACTTAAGGGCCTTTTCCCAGCGAGCTTCAATTTTCAGGTTGGTGGGAGGAGTTCAGAGGTAGGAAGAAGCCCAAAACGTGACCCTGCTCAGGCCTCTAGTGGGATGGAGGGGCACCTCCATCAACAGTCCCCTTTCAACATTGGTTGCCCCATCCCAAAATGGTGTGATCCACATTGGTGCTTCGTTCCTTCCTTGCCACTCCACCAACCCCTCCATCTATCCTGCCCAAATCCGGGACCGCACCGACCCTCCCCACCCAGAAATCCCCACAATTTCCTAGTCCTGGACTCCCAGGACTTGACCAGTCCTGTGTCCGCTGCAGCTTCTGGCAATGCGGGGTCTAAAGCTGCCAGCCAGTCAGATTGGTCAGCAGTTCTCAGAGGCAGGACTTCTTACCCACTGAGGGGTGGAAGTCCAGCCTCCAATTAGTTAACACTCATTGGAGCATTAAAAGGCTGCGGGCCAGCCAGTATTGGCAGTAATACATTCGCTGCTGACTCCTTGGCTGACAGAAAGCAAAACCACACCATTCTAAAATCCTGACCAAGGAATCCATACATCTTGAGTTTTGTGCAAGTCCACAAACAATAGGAAGTGTGAATTCCACAAATGCACTTGTCTTGGCATATTAATTCAAGTGAGGTACTCACCCATGATCATTCAATTACAAACTTTCCAGGGACTTGAGGTCATTCTGAGATTGTGCAAAAATTGCAAAAGTCACCTGACCCTCGGCAGCCAATTTAGCAGCCTTTCACTGTCTAATATTTAAAAGAAAAGGCAGTTCCAGAAAATCATATATTGAATGAAGTCTACGGACGGGACTCTCCAATCTCGTTTGTCCCCACCCCACTGCCCAGCAAGAATAGAAAATTTGAGAGCCCCAACAGCGGATGAGGTCGGAGGTTTTCAGAGTATGTTGAAAGTTATGAATATAACATGCCTTTGCTGGGAATGTCACAAGTATATTATTCCTTAAATATGATGTGCAAAGCTACACACAATACTCAAGATCTTGTCTCACCAAAGTTCTCTGCAGCAGGGAATGTTGTTTACGTCACCATTCTAAGTTATTTACATACATTTTTAAAAGCAATTCTATGGCAATTTTTGCTTTTCCTGGAGCAGCATTGTGTAGTAATCAGCAATGTGCAGTGCAAAGTCGACTCCTGCTCGTGTTTCTTGTGTTCTTTTGAATTATGTCAAACTGGGAGAGATGGCAAACAACAGGAAACAGGCTAAACAAATCACACACAAACATTGTTCCTTTCAGAATGCGCACAGCACATGTACAGCCACACGTTAATCTTAAAGGGACCACACAGTGCAACAAGACATAAGTGTCTAGCAAATAGAAACAAAGGAGAACATTGGCCTTGATTCATCTTTCATTTTCCATATTTATCCTGTTATTGCCTCCTTTGCCTCGCACAATCATTCCTTTTATCATTTAATTACTATTCCTCTCCACCCTCTCAAAAGACCATTCCTATATGTTTTTCCATTGTCCCCCACCCCCTTTACCCAGGCTCTATATTTCCATACAAGCATACATAGCCAGGACCTTCCAATTCAGATAATGATCATTAGCTTGAAGAATTAACTCTATTTTTCTCCACAGATAGTGCTTGGTCTGCTGGGTATTTCCAGCATTTTCTGTTTTTATTTAAGGTTTCCAGTATTTTGCTTTAGTTAATGATAAGTGCCTACAATCTGTAGTTTGTGTGGAATCTATAGATGAAGTACTTGATCTGTCATGCAATTCAATCTGATTACACCAGTTTGATCTATCGTCAGTGTTGATGTGAAAGTTCATGTATTTAGTAATGATTGTCAGTCTATAAATTCAAAAGTGAAACCAAGGAGTGATCACACTTCAAATGTTAAAAGACTGAACTTCCAATCGGATAAGTCATTAATTTTAATTCCAGTGAACTATAAATTGGGCTGGTAGCAATAAAAAAGTTAACGATGAAAAGATCCAAATTGCAACTTGCTTTCCAATTTTCTTATTTTTGACTTCTCCACAATTAGCATGTACCATTTCCCAACTGAAGGGGCGGTCTCTTAAGCTGCATCACCCTTCTGATTTACCTTCCTCAATTAGCTTGGAGACCAAAACATCACTGTGCAAAAATTGTAGGTACAAAGCTCTATCCTACCGCAGCAGCATTATTTAATGCCTCACCTTATTGTGCTACTGCACTATCAACTTTTCAATTCACTTGCCAACTTTGCATTTGCTTTCTAGTTCCCTACTTTCTAATCTGTGATCTATTACTTTAAACTACCAACACTGATATTTTGTTAACACTTCTCACATAGCAGAGGTGCATAGAGAGGTGGCAGATGGAGTTTAATCCGGATAAATGCAAAGTGATGCATTTTGGAAGAATTTTTTTTTTTTAATACTTTTCCAATTCAATCAAATCAAATCCAATTCAGAGTCTCAACAAGTTGAGACATTTCAGATCCAGGCTGACAAGACAGGGCGAGCGACCAAACCACCCTGTCCTGGGCCTGATCTACATGAGCCAAGCTGATTGGAGAAGGGGGAGGTTCCTCCTCCAAGACTTGAGCTCATTTGCATCTTAGCCAAAAGGCCGAGATGCCGCTTTAAAAAGTTGCTTCATATGAAACATATGAAGCTCCAGTGCAACCCAATGACCTCAACCAAGTGCGGCCGACCATGGGCTGCCGACCATACTACACTTGATCTTAGCCAAAAGGCCGGAAGAAATAATGTAGGGAGGAGTTATACAATAAATGGCAGAGTCATCAGGAGTATAGAAACACAGAGGGACCTAGGTGTGCAAGTCCACAAATCCTTGAAGGTGGCAACACAGGTGGAGAAGGTGGTGAAGAAGGCATATGGTATGCTTGCCTTTATAGGACGGGGTATAGAGTATAAAAGCTGGAGTCTGATGATGCAGCTGTATAGAATGCTGGTTAGGCCACATTTGGAGTACTGCGTCCAGTTCTGGTCGCCGCACTACCAGAAGGACGTGGAGGCGTTAGAGAGAGTGCAGAGAAGGTTTACCAGGATGTTGCCTGGTATGGAGGGTCTTAGCTATGAGGAGAGATTGGGTAAACTGGGGTTGTTCTCCCTGGAAAGACGGAGAATGAGGGGAGATCTAATAGAGGTGTACAAGATTATGAAGGGGATAGATAGGGTGAACGGTGGGAAGCTTTTTCCCAGATCAGAAGTGAGGTTCACGAGGGGTCACGGGCTCAAGGTGAGAGGGGCGAAGTATAACTCAGATATTAGAGGGATGTTTTTTACACAGAGGGTGGTGGGGGCCTGGAATGCGCTGCCAAGTAGGGTGGTGAAGGCAGGCACGCTGACATCGTTTAAGACTTACCTGGATAGTCACATGAGCAGCCTGGGAATGGAGGGATACAAACGATTGGTCTAGTTGGACCAAGGAGCGGCACAGGCTTGGAGGGCCGAAGGGCCTGTTTCCTGTGCTGTACTGTTCTTTGTTCTTTGTGTAGCAGACAGTGGAGAAAAAATATACAGTAAGCATGGAAGGGACACAATCTGTTTAATACCAAAAGAACAATTAAAATGTTCTGTATATGTGAACATACTTCAGATCAGAGAATTCTTAAAATGTGTACTGATTGACGAAATAATTTTGGTGTTAATCCCATTTTTAAAGGGAGCAAATTTTAACAAAGTAAAGCATTTTATCTATAACAAACATACTGTGGTATTGTTTTTTTTCTTTCCTGGTAAGTATGGGTCAAGAAACAGTTTCTATCACAAGAAATGACCTAACTTATTTTGATGTAATGCCATCACAGTATTGGAGTGTCTATGGATGTCACGTTCAGCCAATGAATTGGAGGTGGGCAAACACAGCAAGTAAAGTAAACAACAAAACAAAGTTTATTTACAAGCTCCATTCAAAAAGAGTCTTGACAATCTTTATCCAGCCTGCAGCAATATCTTGCAATAAAAGGACATTGATTTCTCCAGCAAAATGCAGCGAGTGGAGGATCGTTACACATTACAAATTGTTTCTCCAGCCAATGGAATCTAACATGGATTTCACCTGAAGGCAAAGGTTTTCATGATATTGATGAAAACTCAGATGAGAATATGGAGGTTTGCTCTCTTAGATAGTGTATGCCCAAATCTGCAGAGGTATCTTGAGGTAATTTATGTACTTCTCCGATGCCAGTGTTCACTATTGTAACTCTTGAGAACCAAATGCAGTGAGTGGAGGATAGTTATATTCAGACTGTGGCCAATGGGGGCTGCAGTGGGCCCACCATAGCTCCATTGACTTTTGGCAAGACCAGAACATCGCAGCAGGCAGGGCTAGAAAACCCTGGCCCATAAAATCAATCCCTGCTATTTATCGCAGTGTGGTTTCCAGATGCGATTAACAGGGAGTTACATAATTATTTGCATTCTGGCAAAGAATAATGGTATCACTATGTGGAGCTTTGCAATACATAACCGTGGCTGGGATTTTCTCCGATATCGACAAATGCCAACGTTGGGTAGGAAAATTAGAGTTGAAGCCACCAACGGCAATGGCGGCATTCTCCTCTGTATAATACGGGACTTTGAAAAAACTTGAAGTTACGGGTCCCACTGTGTATCACAGGTCGGGCAGCCTCTGATTTGTTTGCCCACCCCGCCATCAACTCAAACACTCGAAGGCTGCCCCAATGCAAAGCTAGCAGACCATTTCACCCAGGTGCACCCAACATGAACGAGAGCAGAACATTCCGGCCTGTGTCTGACCAAATCCAAAGTTGGGGCAAAGTATCTTCCAGGTTTTACCCCTTCAAGTGTGGTAACCCCACTGGAATCATTATGGAGTTAACACTACTGTTCTATCTATAGATAGTTTGCATTTTTCAAGTTTCCTTCTCTTTCCAATCATTGAAGACTTGAATGTACAGTGTATATTTTGTTTTACAGGTGGACCATGTTCTGAGAATGGACGAAGTCCAGGGTCAGTATCTACACAACATAGTTCTCCTAGAAGTGATTTTGCTGGGTGTCCAAATAGCACACAAGCCCCTCCAAGTGGTTCATCACCTGCAGAGAGCTTGGTCAGCCACACTACGCAGGCAAATGATGTTGTTATACATCGCAAAGAAAGCGAAGGCTTTGGCTTTGTGATCATCAGTTCATTAAATAGACCAGAAACAGGTGCATCAATGGGTAAGTAAAATGAGTTTTAAGGAAAATTCTAATGTGATGCTTTCTTTTTGCCACCTTAATGCAGTAACTATAACCTCTTCTTGTGCACGTGCACTCACTCAGGTGTCTCTCTTTCACATCCAGGCAATAAGAGGAAAAACATCAAATTACAAACCTAAGAGTTATACTTGCAGTAACACAAATTGGCCAAATAATGTTTTTCTCACCACAAGGATCTTGTTGTTGCAAAATTATAGTGACAGAATAACCTGCATATAACAACAATTTGTATTTATATAAGTAAGCCTTATCCAACTCATTTCTGCCCTCACCCCTCCCCCTCCTTCTCAGAACCATGATAGGGTTCAGCTTGTCCTCACTTTCCACCCCTCCAGTTTCCATGTGCAAAGGATCTTCCTCAGCTATTTCTACCAACTCCAGTGTGATGCCACCACCACATCTTCCTCTCACTTCCCCTGTTAGCATTCTGTAGGGGCCGTTCGCTTCATGACACCTGGTCCAGTACTCAATTGCCCCCAACACCTCACCTCATCCCAGACAATCGCAGGACGTCTTGGTACAAATAAGGACAGGGAAGCAGAGTTTTGAATGATCTCAATTTTACGGAAGTTAGAGTCGTGTTATACTTTAATCAGCAAAAGTATCCAAGGTTTAACTTGTCCTCTCATTTTCCTCAAAAGGAACTAAGCAGCTCCCCCTTCCTACCACTGATAGTCAGCATTCCAGCATTACCCAACAGCCACTAGCATGTTGCATTGCCATGCCACTTCTTATGAAGCACAAACTCATTATTTTAGAAACATAGAAACATAAAAAACTACAGCACAAAACAGGCCCTTCGGCCCCACAAGTTGTGCCGAACATATCCCTACCTTTTAGGCCTACCTATAACCCTCCATCCTATTAAGTCCCATGTACTCATCCAGGAGTCTCTTAAAAGACCCTATTGAGTTTGCCTCCACCACCACTGACGGCAGCCGATTCCACTCGCCCACCACCCTTTGTGTGAAAAACTTCCCCCTAACATTTCCCCTGTACCTACCCCCCAGCACCTTAAACCTGTGTCCTCCCGTAGCAGCCATTTCCACCCTGGGAAAAAGCCTCTGAGAGTCCACCCGATCTATGCCTCTCAACATCTTATATACCTCTATTAGGTCTCCTCTCATCCTACGTCTCTCCAAAGAGAAAAGACCGAGCTCCCTCAGCCTATCCTCATAAGGCATGCCACTCAATCCAGGCAACATCCTTGTAAATCGCCTCTGCACCCTTTCAATCTTTTCCACATCCTTCCTGTAATGAGGCGACCAGAACAGAGCACAGTACTCCAAGTGGGGTCTGACGAGGGTCTTATATAGCTGCATCATTATCCCCGGACTCCTTTTGTCCTAAGATGTAATGAACTGACAAAACTGCAATTTTATTTGGTGAAATGAGAGATCCTTTGCCTTTTTTGCTCCTAACTGGGAAGCAAAATGTGAAAAATACTTGAGTACAGAAAATATTCAAAGTGGCTCATTCGAGAGCAACACAGAACTGCAGTAAACTTGAAAACCCACTCCCAAATTGTAAACGATCCTGATCAAGAGACAGTGCTCCGTACTTCCGTGATGAAAGCAGGACTGACAGAGCTACGTCACTGAGGAAAAGTAATCAAGGAATTTATCCCTCCTTGGGAACACAGCCTCCAAAGCCCACCACTACAATACTATGTTTAGTATACTGCACAATTATTTCCTATGCTGAATAAGCTAACCCCTGTCCTGTTTGTAGCTTCTCTGACCAGGAGATCTGATGTCATGGTATATTAGGCTCGTCTGTCTTGTGCTATCCTTGCATATCCACTGTAGCTCACCTGCTACTGCTCTGTGATGCCTGTCATCCAACCATATCTAGGTCGACCTCTCATGCTGCTGTTCTCCAGAAGAAATTGCTGCAGCTTCTCAGCTATAAGAAAATGTTCAAAATACTGCTATTTCCTTTTCTAATCTCTAGTAGAGGTCCCTGCAGATTCTCAGTTCTGATCAAAATATTGACATTTTCTTTTATGTTCTTTTTGCTCTTTCAATTTCAAGAACCAAGGGCCTCGGTTTTCTTCCACAGATCTGTATTTATTGTCCAGGTTCCTGAGGCATACAGGAAAGTGGATACAATGTAGCATCTTATGAGTTTTCTCTTGTTATTGGCTTGAGTTTTCTCGTTAACACGTGCTTTATCTTCACAAAATTACTCCTGGTTATCGCTATCCTTCTTCTGACTTCAGCATCACATCTACCATCTCCTGTTATCATTTGCCCTAAGTAGACAATCCTATCTACGAGTTCCAGTGTTATACCCTTCATTTCAACCTAGTTTCTTTTAATGTATTTCTTCTAATATTGTTTTTGTCTTTTTGGTGTTCATCCATGAATTATATCCTAAATGTCTAGGTTTTAATTGATTTACGATGTTTTGTAGGACCTATTCTGATTCTGCAAGTAGCACTGTGTTATCAGTTTATTATGTTCTTGGCTCCAAT
Source organism: Mustelus asterias (assembly GCF_964213995.1). Taxonomy (NCBI): domain Eukaryota; kingdom Metazoa; phylum Chordata; class Chondrichthyes; order Carcharhiniformes; family Triakidae; genus Mustelus; species Mustelus asterias. The sequence continues at coordinate 58,372,440 of NC_135819.1, forward strand.
TCGTATCCTTGGATGTACATCTGACTCTGAATATTTAGTTCTGTGTACCCATGGAATAATTTTAGTGAAAGTACACAGCCTTGTCATATTCCTCTCTTTATTTGAAACATCTCTATTTTCTAGCCTATGCTTGTTGTTTGGTCCCAGTATCGGCTCTGGATAAATCTCTCATCTTTACTGTCAATGCAATTTTGCAGCATCACATCTGCAGCTTTTGATGATTAATATAATCAAACACTTCTTCATAGCCTGTAAAACATATTTAAATGATCTTGCTTTCTAGATACATTTATTGAAGATTGCCCTTGGGTAAAATATTTCTTCTTTTCTTATTCCTATTCCAAAGAAGTCCAAACAACATTTCACCAATTTTTGCTTCAAATGTGTTATTTCTGTTATAATTTTCAAGACACTTTAAAGGGACTCATTACACTTATAGTTCTAAAATGATTGCACTCCGTTGCTTAAGGTTTTTTAGGTAACTTATTGAAGAATTAATTTTTCAAGTCACTTAGTTACTAACTAGTTTGTAACTAAAATATCAGTTAATTGATTAACTTTCTTTTACCTTGTTGAGAAACCAGAATTTTTTCTCCTTTTTAGGAAAAACATGTATGAAAATACCTATGAAAATACCTAGAAAATAGAGATGTTTCAAATAAAGAGAGGAATATGACAAGGCTGTGTACTTTCACTAAAATTATTCCATGGGTACACAGAACTAAATATTCAGAGTCAGATGTACATCCAAGGATACGAATTGGAGCCAAGAACATAATAAACTGATAACACAGTGCTACTTGCAGATGTAGGAAAATAAGTGTTGTATAACTAAGTAACAACACAGACCTACTGTTAACTTGCATACCCACACCCAACAAGCCAGAAAATAGTCTGACAATTCTAAAGGCAGAAAATACTAGAAATGCTCAGCAAGTCTGGCAGCATCTATGGAGGGAGAAAAAGAGTTAACATTTCAGGTCAATCGCCTTGCATCAGATTGACCTGAAGCATTAACTCTGTTTCTCTTTCCACAGATCTGTCATCTGCTGAGTATTTCCAGAATTTTCTGTTTCTATTTGATTTCCAGAATCTTCAGTGTTTTGCTGTTGTGAGAGTAACGCAGATCTTCCGGACTCCGGGTATAACCCCCCCAAGATATGCTACAGAACCCCTCAAAAATCTGAATGCAGTGACTCCATAGGAATTGCCTGGGAATTTGAACTTTGAATGAACAATTACACTGCTCTTGGGACCTTCCAAAAAAGTTACCAACTCTGAGTAAGATCAGAAACTTTAAACAGCTCCGATTTACCTGAATAGTTACCCAGGAAATGTTAGATTAAAACCTGGTCTAACACCTCAGTGACCATCACTCCCATCCCTTCATCCCAACTCCTTCTGACTCAATCTCACCACTTTACCCACTTACCTTACCCACCCTATCCCATCACCCACCTTACACCCTTACCCATCCTATCTTCTTACCCACTTGCCTTACCCACCCTATTTCCTTAGCCACCCCACCTCCTTACCATCTTTCCTTACTCACCCTATTCCCTTACACAGTTACTTTTCTCCATAGCTTTTCAATGAAGCTTTGGGACGTTTAAACTCTATTTATCAGTAAATTGAAGCTAGTGCTGTAAAAAAAAGGATGTGATTTCTGCCCGAATTCGCTCCACTGCTCCCTCCAAGGTTTCCCACACCAAGTGAGTTCTACAGGATTCATCTCATTGCAGCATCTTAAGTAAGTATGTATTTCTTGACTGCTGAGAGTCAAAAATAAGGGTTTCAACCCTGAAAGGAAAATTCAGGCCTGTATTCTGCTGTGCATCATGCAATCAGGACTGATGATTGCAGTTCCCTAAACAATCCAATCAACAAGCTGAAAGAGAACTTAACTTAATCATGGCTACAGATTGAATCTCACCTATGATTGGAATCAAACCAAATGTATGAAAGAATAAACTGAGGAATCTTCGCTTGTGACACCGAAAGGTTTTTGAACACCTTGCTGCTATTTTTCCAAGTGCTCTTTAACTCTGATTTGTTGTATGAATAATTTATTGCTGCTCATTTGCAGTGATTAATGAGATTTCTCTTGTGGGGAAGGTTTGTGGATAAGTGCCATTTCATTTAATAGATTTTCATGTTTTAAATGCCATTATTTTTATCTTTCTTTTTCCTCCACTCAATTTTGTTCAATCTCTAATTTCCACATTATTTCTGTCAGTCAGAAGCACTAGCTGCCCTTGTCCGTGTGTTTCACTGTAACCATTATGAGTTAGTAGAAGGTGCACTTTAGTGACCCCCCACAGTCATTATTAGTGTTCCTGTTATGGACATTGTAATATCTTGCTTTCACAAGGTATTGTTCCTTTTGTTGCAAAGTTGATGTTTGTAACATTATTTTTAAAATTGTAAAATGCTAAGAGGTGAAAGTATTGCGTGGCCCTTTTTAAAAAGGTAGAGTTTTTTTCTGTGCTTAGAAAGTTTTTTAAAAATTGCAGATGCATATGGTACCAGTATACAGACTGAAACACCATATCAAAGGCCAAACGGTAGGGTTGCCAAGATAACAGGTTGTTTTTTAATTTTAGCTGATCAGTTTAAATTAGGCACTTAACTACCAGCAACCTATTAGATTTGAGATTGATGTTTTGGTAACTTGAGAACCAATCATATTGTAGAGGATGTGGATAAGTCATCACAGGCATAAAAGAACAGGCAGTGGGACAATAAGCAGAGACAGCAACTGCCCTCTGCCACAGTTCATTATGTCTTAAAAGAAAACCTTATCTAGATAGCAAAGAAGGCAGAAGATTCCAAAAGACGACAAACCCAGTTGTAATTTAGAGAGTAACTAAAAATTCTATTTCTTCGTTAATAGTTGGAACTTGTATTTATCTAAACAGCATTCCATTAGAATAGTGTTTTATTCCATTTGTTAATAGTTTAGTTAACCTGTTCACTGTTAGTTAGATAAATAAAGTGCTATTTGTTGATTTTATAGAGACAGTCTCAGGTAGTTATTTTGATTTAACCATAAAAAGTTGCAAGAGCAGATCGTACTACTCACACACTTATAACAGATTATGAGGCGAGGTACTCCTCTTTGAGTGGTTGGATGTTAGTTTTCAGAGAGGGGATCAACCTCCGCTTCATAACACTTTGCAAACTGATATGATGTAGAGATAATGTGTCTAAGACTTGAAATGCATGACTAGCTGATTTGCAACCATGCTCTGCACTCTAGATGTTATTTTGTTTTTATATAGTCAGGACATGTTGTGAGTTTGTTGCACAGCATGCACACCTGGGTAAAGATTTCCACGATTCACTATTTATAATGAAATTGTACAAAAATGTGTGTCAATGATTTTCTTCACTCACTGCTTTGAGAAATTTGGGGGGTTGTTGTGTTAGTATTATGTAATGCTTTAAGCCTCACATCAATCTTAAAACATTGCTGCCATTCTGATTTGGCATAATAATACCTTCAATCTATATTTAACTGTTACTAAGGATCCTTTTTCGTAATAAATCAGGGCAATGAATGCTGTTTGATAGCTCCAAGAAGCTAGTTATTCAGTTGAAAATGATCAGTAGAGGAAGACTAACGCCAGAACTCTACTGCCTCGCCCGCCACGGAATCGGAGCGAGCGAGGGACCGACAACGGAAATGTCCATTGACCTCGGGTGGGAATTTCCGGTCTCACTTCAGTGAGGCTGTAAAATCCCACCCTCTGTCAACAATTGTTGCCATTGTAGCCATTCCAAACTTTTCAGCTGAAAAATGCCAACAGTTTAGACCTATAGTAGAAATTGCAAAAGGTGGGGAAATAAATGGTTAACCTATGCTTCTAGCTACTTAACAAAACTAATTAAAATCTAGACTTAAAAGTATTTTCTTTAAGCCAGGGTTATATTTAACATCTAAAAACATATCGCATTTATCAATATTTGCTACAAATACAGTATAGAGTTTTTAAAACTGAAGAAAAATACACATTTCTGGAAATGATAGAAGTCACTTCTTGAACAATATTTGAAAAACCTATTACCAGATTAAAATGAGTTTTCATCTCCTGTACTTGGCTCCTGTAGACCTGCTTCAAGTTAAATAATTCCAGAAAGTGCAAGACATGTATAATCTATCTGGAAGAAACTTTAATATCTTTCTCATTCTTATCTGAAGCATTTTAAAGTCATTCTCGTCATCAGTTTATGACGGCACTGATGGCTAAGGAAAAAAGTAAAGTTTCAAATGTGGGAGTGGGAAAGTAGATCTAACAATGAAACTCCTCCAAAATTACGCATGGCCAGGGGCCCTTGGACACCCATAGGGAGGTGGATCAACAGGTGCACACTCTGGAGACATCCACCCAGCAATGTGTACCCAATCCAGATTCCTTTGCCCCATCAGCTCCAGCTCCACAGGCATATGAGGAAGCACCTACCACATAGCCAGACACCCAAATCATACCAGGGCCTTCTAACTCTTGGCCTTCCAGAAGACGCCCGCCGAAGTCATCACAGACAGCGGAGCGTAGCAGTCAGCAGGCTCCCTCCACCTCCACTGTGGATGTTGGGGAAGCACCTAGTAGGGTAAGGAAATCTAAGAAATATTAGGAGAATAAAGGTGGCATGAATGCTAACTACATGCTTCTTATGTTCACCAATGTAAATACAATGCAACTCATTTCGTATCCACTGTTGGGTATGCCTCTTTAGGATGAGTTGTCTCATTGTCAAGCGAGTGTGCCACCATGGTCCCATTGCAGATGTTGCATTCTGGTGCCTCACATCTATCTGCTTTGTTTCCATTGCACAACAGTGTGCCCATTCACACATCGCTCTCGATATGAGTACTACATCATCCTTCATGTGAGGTTTCAATATGGGAGAACCTGGTTCACATGCTTTGCTAATTCTTGCCTATTCAACATTGCGGCTGATGTGTACTCCTAGCTTATCAGCTGTTAAAACAGGTCAGTGTATCAATCTTACTGAGGCCAGTCTTCTGTCACCAATCATCCTTTATTTACAGGGTGTTTGAAGTGCCGTTCAGCAGCTACAGTATCCAGGTCAGGCCTGAGTCTTTTGACTGCCGGATAGAGAAGGGTCAATTATACAGGAGCCTCATGTATTCTCTGTAATGTGACAGGGATTCTAAACTATGATTGCCCCCTCGGAGCTCGTGCGCCAATCGTGTTTCTCAGTTTCGAACACACATGTGGCAGGTTTCCCAATAATTGAAGACCTTGCCACTTCAATGTGCCAAGGCTGTGCCCCTCTCAGCCACCTTATGATGGCCATGCTGCTAATGCCTACATGCAGCATCAGCAAAGCTCCATTCACAATATAGGGATGCAGTGCAGTATGTTGTCCGTGATGATGATTGCAAATGATGAGATATTGCGCTCAGTGCAGCCTTAGAGCAAACTATGAAGGCGCAAATGGCGGATTGAACTGATGCTAAGGGAAGCCATTGGATAGGATCGAGGCTTTAGTAAGTCTGATGTGTGCTTTCTATTATCAAATGGAGGCAATCTTGAGGGCTTTGTGACATTTGAACCTTTTGCAGATTCCCAGAGACAGCCATGATAGCAGTCTGTCTTTGCTTATGACGAGTTATTGTAATGTGTGAAAGGCACCTTTTACAAACGCATCATCCTCAGGTTGTTCACATCCATAGAAAGGTGAGGATGAAGTCAGGCCAGCATACCTAATTGCAAGTGCCAAATGCCAATGTAATTGAGGACAAGGAGACACAAAGGATGCAGACATATCTAAATGGTTCTCTGGAAACCTGCATTCCAACCTTTGCAGCCTTGGCCCAAGTCATGCCACTCAGTAGGAACCTCAGTGTGACACAGAGAGTGCTGCACATTTGCTTCTGTTGGATCTCATGAAAGAACTTGGTGACATTGGCGTCATGAAGTGACAAGTTCAACGAGGATAGCAGAGCAACTTTTGCCTATTATAAGCTACTTGTATTGCAACTGGGATGTTTGAGTAGCTTATGGCTATCTCCTTCGTCCTTACTATCCCACAGTGATCTTCATGAAGTTGATTTAGGACACATTTCCCTAACAATGGTGGATTGATGACCTTCATTCCCCAGAGGATACAACCAGCCTGTACAGATAGTTTGAGTCTTCGGGTAACATATGGCTTCAACTCTGGTTTGTTCCCACTGTCTTGCCATGAAGTATCATGTCCATAACTTCTGACAGGAATGGATCATTAACTTCCTGGAACAATCATACCCTGATTTCTGGGACTTGCGCTTCTTTAGCTTCTCGGACTTGCTTTCTGTTCCTCTATATTGTCCTGCCTATACTGCCTGTTTATGTGGAAAGCTTCTTGCCTCTGAGTTCACTGGTTCAAACTGACTCAAATTGCTTTAGCTTTTCAATGTGGACCTCTGATTGCCAAACAACAACTTTGTTTTTTAAAGCCTGTAATTGCTTTTACATTATAAACCTTAATTACATTGCAGGAAAAGCTTCAAGTGAAAATAAATTGAGATGTGTAGGCACCTTTGTTTAACATGAAGTTAAACTGCAAATTTTAACCCTTAGCACATAAATACAGAAACACAAATTAAGCTGCCTTAATCTTAAACCTTGGCTAGAATCTTACGATCCCACCTGCCACGGGAATTGGAGCGGGCGAGGGGCAGACCATGGAAAGATCCATTAAGCTCGATCAAGATTTTATGGTTTCGGGATGAGTGAGGACTAATGTGTCAAGTAACATTCACATCACACAAGAGCCAGGCAATGAACATATCCAACAAGAGAAAATCTCACCACTTCCCTTTAACGTTCAATGGAATTACCATCAGTGAAAATCCCACCATCAACATCGTGGATTTCCATTGACCAGAAACTGGATGAGTCATATGGACAATATGGCTACAAGAGCAGCTCAAAGGCTGGACTTTGAGAAATGAGTAACTCACCTGACTTCCAAAAGTCTGCCCACCATGTATAAGGCACAAGTCAAGATATGATGGAATATTGTCTAGTTTCCTGGGTGAGTACAGTTCCAGTAAAACTCATGAACCACCCAGGGCAAAACAATCTTTTGATCATTGTCCCATGCATCACTACAGCACGCCACTACAGTAACAGACTTCATTTGTAATTGTGTAGTAGACTGTGTGCCAAAGAAGCAAATCCGATAAAAATCTGATGATTTTTGAGGGCTCCTTGGTACCTCCTTGCTGAAACCCGGGGCTGAGGCGTTCAAGTCGAGTGATCCTGACCTATACAAGAAATCCAGATACGATCTACGGAGAACCATCAAAGATTCCAAGAGACGATACTAGATCAAGTCTAGCCCAGGCTAGCCACACAAATACCCACTGATTATGAAAAGGTCTACAGGTCATTCATTACAAGCTACAGGGTGAAGACGAGTAGTATCACCGGCAACAAAGCACCCCTCCCCGATGAGCTCAACACATTTTATGCTCGTTTTGAGCAAGAGATCAGCAAGAGAACATCATCCACCCTGACAGCCTTGATTAAACTGATATCTGAGGTCACCATTGCAGACGTCCGATCAGTCTTCTTGATAGTTAACTCACGTAAAGCGACTGGCCCAGATGGGGGACCCGGATGAGCACTCATATCCTGTGCGGACCAGCTGGTGGGGGTATTCGCAAACATCTTTAACCTCTCTTTACACCAATCTGAGGTCCTTACCTGCTTCAAGAAGACAACCATCATTCCTGTACCAAAGAAAAGTCAGGCAGCGTGCCTTAATGACTACCACCCATTGGCTCTGACATCCATCATCGTGAAGTGCTTTGAAAGGTTAGTTATGGCACACATCAACTCCAGTCTCCCAAATTGCCTAGATCCACTACAGTTCGCTTATCAACACAACAGGTCCACAGCAGTCGCCATTTTCCTGGCCATGCACTCAACTCTGGAAGACCTGGATAACAAAGACTCCTTTTAATGACTAGAGCTCAGCCTTCAGCACCATTATCCCAACAAAGCTCAGCTCCAAACTCCATGGCCTAGGGCTTGACTCTTCCCTCTGCAACTAGATCCTTGACTTCCTAACCCACAGACCATAATCAGTAAGGATAGATAACGACACCTCCTCCACGATTATCCTCAACACCGGTGCTCCACAAGGCTGTGTCCTCAGCTCTTTACTATACTTCTTATGCACTTATGACCAAATTTGTGGCCAAATTCCGCTCCAACTCCATTTTTAAGTTTGCTGATGACACCACTCTAGAGAGTCAAACTATGATGAGACAGAGTATAGAAAAGAGAGGATCTGGTGAAATGGTGCAATGACAATAATCTCTCCCTCGATGTCAGTCAAACAAAGGAGATAGTCATCGACTTCAGGAAATGTAGTGGAGGACATGCCCCCATCTACATCAAAGGTGATGAAGTGGAGATGGTCGAGAGCTTCAAGTTTCTAGGTGTTTAGATCATCAACAAACTGTCCTGGTCCCTCCACGCTGATGCTATAGTTAACCAATGCCTCTACTTTCTCAGGAGGCTAAGGAAATTTGGCATATTTGTTACGACTCTCACCAATTTTTACAGATTCACCATAGAAAACATCCTATCTAGATGTATCACAGCTTGGTAAGGCTCCTTCATCGAATCCCTACAGTGCAGAAGGAGGCCATTCAGCCCATTGGTTCTGCACTGACCACAATCCCACCCAGGCCTTATCCCCATAACTTCATGCATTTACCCTAGCTAGTCCCCCTGACACTCGGGCAATTTAGCATGGCCAGTCCACCTAACCTGCACATCTTTGGACTGTGAGAGGAAAGCAGAGCACCCGGAAGAAACCCACGCAGACACGGGGAGAATATGCAAACTCCACACAGAGAGTGACCCAAGCCGGGAATCGAACCTGGGTCCCTAGCGCTGTGAGGCAACAGTGCTTGCCACTGTGCTGTCCAGGCTCCTGCTCTGACTAAGACCCAAAGAAACTACAAAGGGCTGATGGACTGGGCTACACAATGTAGCCCAGTCCATCATGCAAACCAGCCTCCCATCCATTGACTCTATCTACACTTCCCACTGCCTCAGAAAAGCAACCAGGATAATCAAGGACCACATGCAACCTAGACATATTCCCTTCCACCACCTTCCGCTGGGATAAAGATACAGAAGTCTGAGATCACGTACCAGCAGACTGAAGATCAGCTTCTTCCCTGCTACCATCAGACTTTTGAATGGTCCTATCACACATTAAGCTGATCTTTCTCTACACCCTATCGGTAACTGCAACACTATATTCTGCACTCTCTCCTTTCCTTCTCCCCTGCGTACTCTATGAATGGTATGTTTTGTTTGCAACAGCTTGCAATAAACAATACTTTTCGCTATGTCCTATACATGTGACAATAAATCAATTTGATTAAATATTCTGTCCCTCACCACCATCGCACAATGCCAGCAGCGTGTACCAACTACAAGAGACACTTGCCCAGGTTCCTTGAACAGCATCCTTCTAATCTGTAACCTCCACCACTTAGAAGGGCAATGGCAAGAGAGATATGGAAATACTGTCAGATATTAACCTTGCCACAATGCCCACATCCCATGAACAAATTTACAAAAAGGCAGGATTTTCCACGCAACTCACCACATGTTTTACGGTGGAGGTTGCAGTGGACAGCACTGGGATCTTCTGGTCTCACTGTAATCATTGGGGTTTCTTGCTGAATGCCCCGTTCACTGCCAGGAAACCCATGGTGGAGGTACGCCATCGGCAGGACCAAAGGATCCCTCCAGCGTGAATGGCCAGAAAATTTCAGCCAAAGTCTGAGAGTCCAGAGGAACAAGAAGTACGTGTAGCAAATAATTGATCACTATATGTACCATTTCACAGATAATCCCGGTGTCTCTCTCAGTCAGGTTCCAATTCACAACATATGCATAGTTCATCGAATGCAATCCTCATACTTTGTGATGTCATGCATCCCACGAAGAAGTTTTTCACCCTTGAATGAAAACTAACTTGCACCTATACTGTGACTACCAGTAGGTGGAGACATTTCAATTTTCGAATTATATGCATCTTCATATACCAGGCTCCCATCCATATATTTCCACAGAAATTAAAGGGAGGTTTTTTTGATGGGAGAGTTTGGTGTGAATAAGTTTCAACTTAGTTTCAGGTGAAGATAAATTGGGGCAATGGCGCAATTAGTGGAACTTCACACGATGTGGGAATAGGGCATGTATAAAAGCACTGTCTGTTTGTAACAGTGTAATGACATTTACCTGTGTATGCTGAGCATGTGATTTAGCCTTTCAGCTAAAATATAATCTTACAATGTGTAAAAGAATCATAAAATCCCTACAGTGCAGAAGGAGGCCATTCCCATACCTACACACCTTGGGAGACTAAGGGGCAATTTGCAACGGCCAATCAATGTAGTGGAGGATGCATATCATTCAAAGAATGGACTTACCTGGCAAATAATCTAGCCCAGGTCATTACAAGTATCTCGTTGAAGTAACATTGGAATGGAATATTAGGTACGCATGGGATTTGTTTTTCTTTTATTTGAGCATATGCTGACAAGGGACTAGAACTGTTAGTAAGAAATATTCTTCTCCATTGGTAAAAGCAATCTGAATTGAAATAGTCCACTCTAAAGAGGTGCGACTGATTGCATAATAATGGGAAAAGGAACATAAACTTTTAAGTGGCCACTGTGAAACAGAATGGGATAAAAAATTAGCTTGGGCCCATTTTCAAGCCTATCTACATACTTAGGACTACCTCTTGGTACATGGAGACAAGGAGCTTGCTTATGAGAAAAAATAGTTTTGGACCTTCAACACAGGCTTTCCAATAAGTTTGGTGAGGAGAAGTGAAAGGGGTAATGGGAGCCCAATTGCCAAAACTATGGAATTTAAACAATAATATGAAAGCAAAATGAAATAACTCCTCAGAGGCCAGTCCCTTCACCAAATTTCCTTTATTTACAAACTTATCTCCACTCCTCAGAGTGATTCAGGTAAAAGGCAGAATCCAGAGTGTCAGTACCCTGTACACTCCTCAAAATATAGTATACACACACACACACACACAGGTGAGACTCCCTGATTGAGCAGGTAATCATTATCTCAATCGGGGAGCTCATAGAGCCAAGAGCCCAACCTCATGGACCTTGTTGAGGTCATTACACAAAATGGTGTCAATGTTGCAATTTGAAATTTAAGAAAACCCAAACCATGTCATATAGCAATGTAAAATCAAAAAATACTTTCATTTCTGCTGTAACCAGGAATTGCCAATCTTTATTGTATGTCTCTACATTTCAAAAGAGAGGTTATTGTTTCCCATTCTTAAGTTGAGTAGACTTTTGTGCCGGAACACACACTTGAGCTCAGATATTCAGGAGTTTTTTGACACTGTTTGAACCACTGAAGTTGTATTCCGTGTGATGTCTAATCACACTATTTTTCCCCCAAATGCTCACGAATACTTTCAAACTTTGGTAGAATTTTTTTTTCAGAAGCACCCTGCAGGTACGTTTCTTGGGGGAGCACATGGGACACTGCAGAATCTATAGTGTCATGTTCATTGTGGACTAATTTCTCAGGTGGTCCATAAATCGCCTTAGGCCACTAATTTAAATATTCTCCTTGGGGTGCCTAAAAAAATGAACCCCACAAATTTGGAAGTGAGACTTTTACCTATGCAGATTAGTTGCAGGCCCTCTCACTGCTAAATATTTTACACCCAAATCAGGCCCAACACATACTAATTTCTACCCGATTGGCTTGAAATTAGTTTGGGCTCAGATCCGACACTATGTGGATAGCATTTTCCCCAAACTAAGAGGCCTTAGCTTCAATGGAACTAAGTCCTGCATCCCATTAACTTATTCAAGGTGAACCGTCAACATTGGTCTTAGCTCCACAGGTGTCGGCCAGTAGAAAATACCTATTTTAGGCCTGTTTCACCTGAGCACCTAACAATTTCTGCCCCAAGATAAAAGCAAATTATTGCAGATGCTGGAATCGGAAACAAAAACAGAAAATGCTGGAAAATCTCTGCAGGTCTGACAGCATTTATGGAGAGAGACCAGAGCTAATGTTTCGAGTCTGGATGACTCTTTGTCAGAAATGAGCTCTGAGCCAGAGCCAGCTTTGATGAAGAGTCATCCAGACTCAAAGCATTAGCTCTGTTCTCTCTCCATTGATGCTGTTAGGCCTGCTGAGATTTTCCAGTATTTTCTGAATTTCTATCCCAGTATTTTGAGTGACAAATCTTTACGTGACCTCTTTAAAACCGGCTGAGTTATTGTCACTATGTTTTTCAAATTATAACAATTTTTTGATGATTTACATTATTTCTCTTTTTGAAACAGTGATTATGATGTTGCCCCAACTTGCCAAGGAGATGTCAGGAGATGCCTGCACAGTCAGCTATGTTTGCATTGTGCTCGTTGCTGGAATCCAATATGATTAATCTGTATGTGTGGAAGTTGAGCTCCTCAGCTCATTAAGCTGCACGTTTTCATGCCATTCTAACGAGTCTCAAACTTTCAGGCTACATTGTACAAGTGACTGAAAAGCTGAACAGCAAAACTGAAAAATTCCACCAATATATTTCTGTCAGCTGAAATTAAGTTTGAGTCTCAACCAGATATATATATGGAACCTGAAGATAGGCAGAAGCATGAGTTGAAAAATGTATCAAATGGTCTATTGTTAAAACAGGCTAAAAACTCAAAAAAATGCCATCTTTTAACCAATTTTTGTGTCACTGTGAATTAATGTTTACAGTTGTAAAGAGTATATTCCAGATTTTTTTTTCAACAGTTGTTGACCCAAGAAGTTTTTTTTAAATGGCTGAACTCTTCACGTTGTTAATATAGTTAGATAGCTGTATAAATCTCAGTATACTCAGTAAGAGATGACATATAGTTGAAGTGAAATGGGAATATTCTTAGGTCACTGCTTTCTCCATATCCACTTATGTTCTTATTTCATTTTAATTGAGGTCCTATTAAATGCATCCATTAGAGTTCCACATTATACAAAATCTTGCTAGTACACGTGATTTATCAGCTTTGGTGACGCAAAAATAATGAGTCCGTATTAATCAACCTGCAACTATCTAACAAGCCATTTTGATGGCTTTCAGTTCCCAAATCTTTGGTTTCCCAAAGTAACATCATGTCCCTCAAGCAAAATTCATTCTGTTGTTGATTGTTATGTGGAACAAGAATTTATTGCACGTACTTTGAGCTGATACTTGCCTGACACTGTACTCGAAAGAATGATTAGTCAACCGTGTACATGCCAATCTCAACTCTAGCTGTTTCCATTAGCTGGAGAGCCTAGAAATACTGGGTATAGTCTCAGGATAAGATGTTAGCCATTTGGGCCCGAGATAAGGGGAAATCTCTTTGCCCAGCGAAATATGAATCTTTGACATTCTCTATCCTGGGGGCTGTGAATGTTCAGTCATTGAGCTTACTCAAGGCTAATTAAAAATAGATTTTTAGATAGGAAATCCAGGGATATGGAAATTGGTTGGGGAAAGTGGAGATTAAGTAAAAGAACACACAAGTTCTTTTTGAATGGCAGAGCAGGTTCAAGGGTTCATATGGTCGAGTCCTGCCCCTACTGTTCATGTTCTTTATATATTCCAGCATTAATATTTGAAATAAACTCAGTTTCTTTAGAGATCTGTGGTGCCAACCATCTCCTGACACCGTCAGCAATTTGGGGGCCCAGTCAATACATCAGAAGATCCCTCTCTCCCCTCAATGCTGCTGCTGATAATTTGCAATGGCAACGCGGTCTGCCATTACAGTGAACAAGTTAATGAGAGGAACCAGTCCAGTATATTTGCTGCTGGACTCAGATAACAACAGGACTGAATAGTCAGGGGTTAACAGTGTGACAACATGGGAATAAATGCTAGTGAAAGGTGAACATGGGTGGCAATGAAAGAACACCATGAATAAATGGATTTCAAGGAGCTGGATAGTGAGGAAATGGATGACAAAGAAGAGATGGAAACATGTGGCAATTGAAGTGGGAAATGGACGGTAGTGTAAGGGCAAGAAATTGAGGAAGTAAATGGCAATGAAGCAGACAAATTAATGGCAACTGAAGGAAGGGCAAATGGGTGCGAATGCAGAGACAAAAGTTGGAAACACGGTGGCACAGTGATTACCACTGTTGTCTCACAGTACCAGACCCAGGTTCAATTCTAGCCTTGGGTGACTGTGTTGAGTCTGAACATTCTCCCTACGTTTGCGTGGGTTTCCTCCGGGTGCTCCGCTTTCCTCCCACAGTCCAAACATGTTCAGTTTAGGTGGATTGACCATACTAAATTGCGCCTTAGTGTCCCAAGATGTGTTATGCTAGGAGGATTAGTGGGTAAATATGTGCAGTTACAGGATCGGGGCGTGAATCAGATGCTTTGTCGGAGAGTCGTGCAGACTCGATGGACTGAATGACCTCCTTCTGCACTGTAGAGATTCTATTATTCAGTACAGGAATGCGTAGGAAGAAATGTACCAGCAATAACTGAAAGAGAATGAGAAGTGAAGAGTGCCGGCATGAACTAAAGCTCGGGAAGAATATCAACATCAACTCTAGCAAGAGGGAAGAGTGCCAGAAAGTAACAAGGTGAATTAAGTTGGAAGGGGGATAAGTGACAGATGGAGTTAGAGTGCTCAGTGAACTGACCCCAAACAGGAGAGTGGTGGCGTGGAAGTGGGAGAATGAACGCCAGTTTTTTTCAGTACACAATCCCTTTAAATTTTTGCACAGAGCACACACATTTACCTGCATGGGAGCTGGGCCGAAAAATGACAGATGGAGTTTAACCCTGATAAATGCGAGGTGATTCATTTTGGTAGGACAAATTTGAATGCAGATTACAGGGTCAAAGGTAAGGTTCTGAGGAATGTGGAGGAACAGAGAGATCTTGGGGTTCATATCCACAGATCTCTGAAGGTTGCCACTCAAGTGGATAGAGCCGTGAAGAAGGCCTATAGTGTGTTAGCGTTTATTAACAGGGAGTTTGAGTTTAAGAGCCGTGGGGTTATGCTGCAACTGTACAGGACCTTGGTGAGACCACATTTGGAATATTGTGTGCAGTTCTGGTCACTTCACTAAAAGAAGGATGTGGAAGCATTGGAAAGAGTGCAAAGGAGATTTACCAGGATGCTGCCTGGTTTGGAGGGTAGGCCTTATGAGGAAAGGTTGAGGGAGCGAGGGCTTTTCTCTTTAGAGCGGAGGAGGTTGAGAGGCGACTTAATAGAGGTTTATAAGATGATGAGGGGGATAGATAGAGTGGACGTTCAGAGACTATTTCCTCGGGTGGATGTAGCTGTTACTAGGGGGCATAACTATAAGGTTCGTGGTGGAAGATATAGGAGGGATGTACGAGGTAGGTTCTTTACTCAGAGAGTGGTTGGGGTGTGGAAAGGACTGCCTGCTGTGATAGTGGAGTTGGACACTTTAGGAACTTTCAAGCGGTTATTGGCTAGACACATGGAGCACACTAGAATGATAGGGAGTGGGATAGCTTGATCTTAGTTTCGGAAAAGGTTCGGCACAACATCGTGGGGCGAAGGGCCTGTACTGTGCTGTACTGTTCTATGTTCTATGTTACAGCATTCTACGTGACCATAGCATCCATGCAACTTAGGAACATTGTTGCTTATGGTCAGGTGGTCTGTTAATCACTTTTTTTAAAGATTAATCACATACTTATGAAGCAAGAGTGCATAAAAGTGACAGAATGGATTATTTTTAATGCAAAAATTCAAAGGTTTCTTCAGCACTTACCCCTTTTGAATTTTACCACCAATTTATGCTTCGAGATTTTCCCTTCAGACATTCATGTATTTGGATGGTTTGCCTCCAGTAAAGGTAAAGGAATTTTTGGTATATTTACACCTTCAAGTTGCACAGCCTTTGTAACTACCTGTTATCACATAGCAGGACTGTTCTTGAGTTGTCAACTTTCTGAAAACTTTATCAGCCACTCTAAAGATGGTGCTATATTTCTCTTTTGGCATGTATGGTTATTCAAGAAATAGCATGGTTCTGTGGTTTTCAAATTTCTGAAGTACAGATAAATTCTCTCAATGAAGGATTGTAATTCCAAGTGAACTTGGAGACTAATAGCCCAACATCATCACAAAGTTAGGTATTACCAGTATTGCTGTAGTAGTATGTCAAAAAGTATATTATCCTGTTAAATTCAATGTGAATTCTATACATTGAAATGCACTTGTATGTATCCCTGATGTCTGCTTAGACCACAGCAGTTTCATAACAATTCTGAGCAAAGTAGAGCCAAACTATGCCCCAATGATTGCCTTCCAATCTGCCAAGGAGCCTAAAATTCAACCTTGTATTTTCATATACCTGTTTTTGGTGAATCCAAAGTGTTGGTCTTTATTATTCAGACACGCACACAATTCAATTTCCACCCTGTGAAGTACATCCTTCTGGCAAAATAAATTACTAATGCTAAATAGGCCACTACCATATGTGACTATTTTATGAAAAGCAGTGGCAGTATTCTTTGAACATGGATTCACTTACTTATCTGCATTTTTGCATATTCTGTACATTGAGCAAGCTATTTGCATTGCACTAATGTTTGCTCTTCATCTCTCTCACTCTCCCCTATGCCATCCTTCAACATTCCTGTCAAATACTACTTTTATGGAAATTCCAAATTAGTGGCTGTGCCTCACAAAATTGGACGCATCATTGAAGGTAGCCCAGCAGATCGTTGTGGAAAACTCAAGGTTGGTGATCGCATCCTAGCAGTGAATGGGCAATCTATCATTAGCATGCCTCATGCAGAAATTGTGAAGCTAATCAAAGATGCAGGCCTTAGTGTTACTCTACGCATCGTCCCTCAAGAGGGTAAGTCACTACTTTAAAAGTCTGTTTACTTCAATTAGGTTTTTTGTAAAGTCGTAGTTTGAGATAAAATATGTTGGCAGGAAATCAACAATATCATGCAGCGATATAATACCTTTTTGATTTTTGCACCCATCACAGACATGAGTAGTCCTGCTTCTGCACCAGGCTCAGAAAAACAAAGTCCGATGGCACAGCAGCACAGTCCAATGGCACAGCAGAGTCCTACAGCACAGCAAAGTCCATTAGCACAACACAGCCCTGCAGCACAACCACCTCCTCTTCAGTCACAAGGACATAATGGAAGGTAAGGAGAGTTGTTCCATTTTTGTTTAATGAACGATCATGTGTCAGACGTATTTTCTTTTCCTTCTCCTGGTGACAGCTAAGCTTATATTCAGACTGCATATTGTCAACTTTGAAATATTTATGTCAACAATAGGAAGGTTTTTTATTAAAATATGTGTGAATATTTGAAATGCAGTAAAATATCTAAAACTAGTAATGAAACTTGCAATTTACTATGAATTGTTTAATTCTTTTAGCACTTTCACCCTTTGAGTATCCATTTCTTTCTTTTTGAATTACTTTCCTGAAGTAATTAGAGGATAAATATTCATAAATATATGATTTAAAAAGTGTAAAAGGTTGGATGTTGAAGAATCAATGCATGTATCACATACGTACTTCCCGTCTGTACACCCACTGAGATTCTGTCTCAGCAATAAAAAGGGGAATTGTCTGCTATTGTGTCCAAATTGTAGCTAGCTAAATAGCGGCACTATCAGAGACTAAGGAGTAAGTCAGCCTTAAAAAGAATAGGATAGAATTTCCATCAACACTAGGGCATATGCCTGAAGCATGAAGCAAGGTTCTGCAGAGGTTAGCCATCTTTACTTTCTTGGCTCAATGTCAATCCCTCCATTACCAATACACTGTGGCTACAGTATATACATTCCAGAGGGTGAACTGCAGAAATGCACTAAATTTACTTCGGGTCCTGCAACTTCCACTACCAAAAAGGACAAGAGCAGCAATGATTCCAAGTGCTCTCAACTCTAGGTTATCCTTTAAGGCGCATATCATCCTGACTTGAACATGCACCACTGTTTATTCACCATTGTCTGGTGAAAATCCTACAATTCACTACCATCACGTCAATGCCATCATCAGAAGAACTGCAGGGGTTTAAAGGGAAGATCCACCGCTGGAGCATCTCAGGATAATGTGCCTTCGTTTCCCACATCCTGAGAAGAAATCAAAAACATAGCACATGCAGCTCCACCTATCAAGCTTATTTGGCATCAATCGCTCAATGCATGAGAAAAAAGCACTGTGAGATTCAGTTCCTGTTAAATTATCAGAATAGTGCAGAAAACTCTACAAAATACTGGACCTTGAACAGTTTAATGCTGATGCTGGTTGTTAAATATCCCTGCAGCGACATCGTGGGGCTGAGATTATCAGTTTTCCAAAACCATAAACACTCTTTTATGTTAGGTATGACTCCAGTAAGAGTTTTAACAACACCAGGTTAAAGTCCAACAGGTTTATTTGGTAGCAAATGCCATTAGCTTTCGGAGCACTGCTCCTTTGTCAGATGGAGTGGATATCTGCTCTCAAACAGGACATACAGAGACACAAAATCAAGTTACAGAATACTGATTAGAATGCGAATCTCTACAGCCAGCCAGGTCTTAAAGATACAGACAATGTGAGTGAAGGGAGCATTAAGCACAGGTTAAAGAGATGTGTATTATCTCTAGACAGGACAGCCAGTGAGATTCTGCAAGTCCAGGAGGCAAGCTGTAGGGGTTACTGATAGTGTGACATAAAGCCAAGATCCCGGATTAGGCCATCCTCATGTGTGCGGAACTTGGCTATCAGTTTCTGCTCAGCGACTCTGCGCTGTCGTGTGTCGTGAAGGCCGCCTTGGAGAACGCTTACCCGAAGATCAGAGGCTGAATGCCCGTGACCGCTGAAGTGCTCAACGGATGAATGAACACCGCTCGACAATCACCAGGCAAGACTGTTCTCTTCCTGTGGGGGAGCACTTCAGCGGTCACGGGCATTCAGCCTCTGATCTTCGGGTAAGCGTTCTCCAAGGCGGACTTCACGACACATGACAGCGCAGAGTCGCTGAGCAGAAACTGATAGCCAAGTTCCGCACACACGAGGACGGCCTAAACCGGGATCTTGGCTTTATGTCACACTATCAGTAACCCCCACAGTTGCCTCCTGGACTTGCAGAATCTCACTGGCTGTCCTGTCTGGAGACAATACACATCTCTTTAACCTGTGCTTAATGCTCCCTCCACTCACATTGTCTGTATCTTTAAGACCTGGTTGGCTGTAGAGATTCGCATTCTAATCAGTATTCTGTAACTTGATTTTGTGTCTCTGCATGCCCTGTTTGAGAGCAGATATCCACTCCATCTGACGAAGGAGGCAGCGCTCCGAAAGTTAATGGCATTTGCTACCAAATAAACCTGTTGGACTTTAACCTGGTGTTGTTAAAACTCTTACTGTGTTTACCCCAGTCCAACGCCGGCATCTCCACATCAGGTATGACTCCAGCCAGGGTAGAGTATTTCCCCCAAGTGTCATAATTGGCTTCAATTTTACCAGGACACCTTGTTGCCACATTCGGTCAAATGTTTTCTGAATGTCAAGGGCAGTCACTCTATTTTCACCTCTGAAATTCAACTTTTTGATCATATTTGGACCAAAAGCTCTTATGTGATCTCAAACAAGTGTTCCTGGTAGAACCCAACCTAAGCACTGATGAGTAGGTTACTGGTAAGTAAATGCCGCTTGATAGCTCTCAATGATGTCTTCCATCACTTTGCACATGATTGAGAGTAGACTGGTCAAGGAGTGATAATTGACTAGATTGAATTTGCCTTGCTTTTTATGAACAGGACATATCTGGACTATTTTTCACCTTGTCGAGTAGATGTGTGTTGTAACTATACTCAAATAGCTTGGCTAATGTTGTGACTAATTCTTGAGCCCAAGTCTGTGGCACCACAGCTGGATGTTGTTGAAGCCTTTCTGCTATATCCAGTACGCTTTGATGTTTCTTGATATTACATGAAGTGGGTCAACCTAGATGATGACTGGCACCTGTAATGCTGGGGATCTCAGAAGGATACTGTTATAGATCATCCACTTGGCACTTCAAGTTGAAGCTTGTTGTTTCAGCCTTGTCTTTTACACTTGCATGCTGGGCTCTGTCATCATTGAGGATAAGATGTCCTTGGAACGTCCTCCTCCTGTTAGTTGTTTAACTTTCCACAACCAATCACTACTGGATGTGACAGGGCAAAGCATTGATTTGATCCATTGGTTGTGAAATTGCCTCGCTTAGCCTTGTGTTATAGCCTCACAAGGGTTGGTGCCTCAATTTTAGTTCTGCTTGGTGCTACTCTTGGCATGCTCCCCTATATTCCTTTTGGATCAGGGTTTGTCTCTTGGCTTGATGGTGATGTTGGAGTGCGGAGTATGCTGTGCCATGAGGTTACAGATTATGTTGGAATGCAAATCTGCCTCTGCTGGTAGACCATAGTGCCTCACATTTGAGGTGCTTGATCTGTTCTGAATCTATCCCATTTAGACTGTAGAGTTGAGCTGAAGCGACCACAGGAAGAGGTGATTTAGGTGATTTGGTTTTGTAACTTTAAGAATGGAGTAAAATTTAAAATAAAAAAAACAATCAAATCACCAAGGCTTAATGTCAAACAGATGGCAAAACAAATCACATGATCTCTTAATTTATCCTAAATTTAAAGATATGGGGTGCAAGTATGTGACCAATTTTAGTGGGATTTGGTGGAGGGATAAATGTTGTCCATAACACAGGAATAATTTGCCTGCTGCTTTTCAAATAGTAGTGTTCAGTAAGCATCAGATAAAGGCATTTGTGATATTAGTGCGAACAGGAAACCTTCCCCAGACTGTGGAAATAACAGCCTTTGAAACAACAAAACTATGTAGCCTTAGTACTGACTGTACTGGCTGATAAATGTTTGAAGAATACTGCCATCTAGCAGTAAAGGTACAATATCCAGGTAGGAGCAACAGAGCAGGAGAATTTATACAAGGACAGAGCTGATTTTGTTGCATTTTTAGTGTTCAGTGAAGTGAAGGTTACTTTATTTTAACTGCTACACATAGTAACATTGTAAATAAACTGTTGTGATCAGGAGAGGGATTAATTTAAACAGCTCTGATTTCTCTTCTCCATACCTGTCGATAAACAGAAAGCTGTTTTTGATTCCCCCCCTTTATAAGTGGTGGCATTTTTTCCCCAACCCTTAAATTTGGAGTGTTCCATTTCTTTATGAATAACTCACACAGCAAACTTGAGATAAGCTAAAAATAAAATTGGTTTATTTCACATGCAAAAACGTGGGAAAGGGGCTTTGCAACTTCCATCCCTTTTGCACTCTAACAATAAAAGAGGGATAAGGGAAAGAAAAGGTACAGGGTCAGACCGCAATAACAATACAAGTTATGGTTTTATGTGACTCCAGAATCCAGAATCAAAAGTCTAATAGAGTGTCACTTTAAAGGGTAGGTTCGTTCTATCACAGGGTGATCCGTCTTTCCAAAAGTGAGATTTCCAGCTGGGGAGAAGGCACAAAGAGTTGAATTAGGCTTGAAGGTACCAGTTCCTGTGTTCCAGTCATTCACAGTGTTACTCATAATAAAGAGCTATGGTGGAAGAATGAATCCAGTTGGATCCTTCAGTTTCAAGCAGGTTTATTGTATAACACTTCCTCAGTGCCACTAATATACAAAAAGTACCCAAATCAAAGTGTCCCAAAATAAATGCAAAATACTGCGGATGCTGGAATCTGAAGCAAAAACAGAAAAATGCTGGAAAATCTCAGCCAGTCTAGGAGCTGAGATTTTCCAGCATTTTTCTGTTTTTGTGTCAAAGTATCCCAGCTGTCTCTATTATAGTGCAATCAATGTCACGTGTTTAACCAGCAATTCTCTGAACAAGGTCATCGCCATACATTGTGATTAGTATATTGATAGATTTCTCCTTTTTTTTACATTCAAGTTTTGAATTATTTTTTAAATTAAACAATGTTCTTTTGAATCTAAACAGAAATAAAATATCTCACATTTTCACATCTACAATTCCTGTAATTCCTTTACTAAATGTACATAAATCATTATGAAAACAAATTAGTTTTTTCATTTCATCATTATAACATAAGATGTTCTTCTAATACATTTAGCAATTTCTTAGAGCAGGTACTTCTTGTTGTAAAACAGTCCAATAGCTGGTGACTTATGTCAACCCCTATTTTGGAGATTTCCCTTCTTACTAACATTTCTTTTATGCTGGCTAGGTCTATTCTTAGCCTTTTCTCTGTTACATTCTTTGTTGAATGAATGTTGTCCCAAAGTGACTGGTTGTCAACATAACATTCTATGGGTAAACTTTTCTCACGTTGCCCCTTTTATTAAATTTCTGACAATATATTGGACAAATAAATCCCGTTATCCTGTGCTTCTGCCAATGTCAATGTTTCAGCAGCAAATGTGCTTTATACAACACTTTATTTTCTTGGCCTTCTAAGCCAATGGAAAACACTTTTCATTTTTCCCTACTACCAAGAATATGATAAACCCTGCTGTACCAGATACCCACCTTGGAGGTTGACATGTGCAGCATTACTAAAATTGACCAACCTCATATCCTCTGAGCCACCCAAAGCTGGGAACTTGAGCACGCATCTTCCTGAATGTAACTTTTTTTAGTGTTTTATTTGCTCTTGGGATTTCCTCAACTGAAGCTTAGTGTTTCTTAGTTCTAACACATCATAACTAGCGTTAGATCTAGCGTGAGTGCTGCAATATCCTAATTATGTTCGGGGTTGTGGGCTTGATTTTATTGAAGAGCTACTCTCTGCACTGCACCAGAATACAGAACTAAATGTAGAACACAGCAGCCTAAGTGCACCCCCAGATGACATCATCATCAAAACATGTGATCAGCTCTTAAAGCAGCCTGCACCCTTTATAAATATATAACAAGTGCCTAGCCAGTTCAAATGCCCCATCCAACTTCTCAGTTGTTCTGTTTCTTCCTTAGTAGCCAGATCCTCTTTTTCGGAGGATTGTTATAATCCAGGTCAGAAACTCCAATGTATTTTGTGAAGTCAGCCTGGACTATAGGTTTTGCACTTTGAATTTAGCTAGGGTACGCATAAGATGCTTCACTCCAGATATGATTCAAATGACCTACTAGGGAGCTTTTATCAAACAAAATTTATTTAAGAATACAGTTAACGTATCGAAAGAAAATTCGCAATAACTTTTACCAATTACAAACATGAAAAAAAAGCCATGATAGTGTATAAATCATAACTAAATGCACTATTCCAACCAAACCAGCCTCCTTATAAACAGACACCCATCCCAGGTTTAGCACAAAATAAGAATGCTCACGTGATGCTGGATTTTCTAGCACTGCAACACCTGCTGTGAATTAGTCCTTTGGTTTGAGAATTGAAAGTCTGGCTACTCTGTTCTGGGAATTCCCAGCACCTCTCAAGATAGAGACACAGCTACTGCTGGCTTCTAGCTTTTAGCCGGCAAACCACTGACAGCAAAGTTTTCACTCCAGGAAGGCAAGAAAAACTGCAAACAATTTGCCATCAAAATTTCTAATACCAGGGAGAGACACACAAACACACTTGTCAGTCTGGATTCCACACAGCTTCTAACTAGCCAGCAGCCAAAACTGAAAGTAAAGAACTCTTGGGAGAAAAAAAACTGTCCCACCTGACCTGTCAATCATTCTTCCCACAACAATTCTAAAGGTCGTAAACTTCCAGAGACGGCATTAAGCCCAGATTAAAAACAAATAAAACCCCATTTAAACCATTTAAGCAGTAATAAAAGATGCCACTACAGACCTCACGGTGCCAATGACAAAAAAAGGCATGCTTACAAACTGCAGAGAACATGATTAAAAATACATTTCTTAAAGGCACAGTAGCATCATAGGATCCAACCTGAGTTATGGGGATATGATTAACATTTTCTAGATGAGACTGTTGATTCAGTGTCATTCCTAAGTTGTTTTGCTTAATGTTTAAACCCATGTACGTAAAGGTCCCTGAAACCTGACTTCCTACTTTGAATTCCTTCTTTATCTTCTCAAATATCCCTTGCTTAAATTCAGAAGAGCCTCCCCACAGGAAATCATCAACATGCATGATGAAAGTTCCAGTTAACTTCTGCTTATGTATTCTACCAGTAGAACATTGCAGGGTCCACCTTTAACTGATTTCAATAAGACAGACCTCAGGAGAAATACCAAGGGGGTGATTTTCCCAAAAAGAAACAGTGTCCAATGGGCGGGAAAATGGGAGATTTTCCCACCCGTCTTTTGGGTGCACTTAATCAGTTGAATTTCCGGCATTCTGTGCAGCACAGAGTCCGCAGGGGGATTCACGCCAGTAATTCGGGGAATGTGGGGGGGGAGCGCAGTGGTGGTGGCACGTGGGGGAGGGGTCCTAATCCCACTCGAGAGGTTGGAATCTGCACACTGAGTGGACCACTGCACGCTGGGAGATCGGCACATGCATACTGCCCGCAACCACCCCCCCCCCCACTACCCCAACCTGATCGGCCTCCCGATAGCCAGCCCAACACCTCCCTCCCATCCATGATGCATAATGGCCAGCCATAATCACCTCTCTCCACCCCCATGGCCAGCCCCAATCGTGACACCCTCCCCCACCAATTGCTGTGCAGAGTGCGCAGCTATCCTCCCCCACCCCCCTCCCCCCACCAACGATCGGCCCGCCCCTGGTCTCCCTCTGCCCCAAGAAGTCCCCCCTCAGGTCCTGTCCCTTGGCACTGCCCAGGTAGTGCCAGGCTGGCACTGCCCAAGGGCACCCCCTGCCTCCAAACTCTTTGGGGGGGGGGCCTCAATGGCTTCTGCCCCCACCAGCGAGGCCATTACGCTTGGTCCCCGTTGATGAGAACCAGCTTTAATCCCCACTCATGGGAACCTCTGCTGGCAGGGTGGAAAACATTAGCGAGCCCAGACGACGCTATCCTGGGTTTGCTAATGTCAATTTCCATATTGTAGTCAGCCTCGCGCTGTTTCCTGGTGCGAGACTGATTACGCCATTAAAAAATGGCCCAGTAAAGTTGCAATTGGCTGGGCGCCAGTTACGAACCCCTTACAACCTTCCTGTTGACATTTCCCGTGTAGCACAGCCAGCCAGGAAAATCACGCCCCATACTCTTGACGCATCAGTCAATCTTACTCCTCCTCGTACTTTTGGGTGGTAATGTTAATGCCATATCTTGCTTCTTTTGGGGCATGTAAGTAACCTGGATCCACATTTCAACTTCAGCTTTCCATTGTTGATATGGTTCGGAGTAAAAGAAAAATTGGTGAATAATCAAAATTTGCAATTTTGCACTATCCTTTCACCATTTCATATCTTAAATTGTCAGCAACAGCACACTTGTTTTCCTCAGAGGACTGAGACACAAGGCTTTGCATACAACAATCAGTCACCAAGCTTAAGGCTCATCCTCTGCTACCATTGTTACTCATAATAAAGAGCTATGGTGGAAGACTCAATCCAGTTATGTCTTTCAGATTCAAACAGATTTATTGTATTACACACAATTTGGTGAGGGCCAGACATTGTACCTGGACAGACTCTTTCTGCTGCTGTCTGTTCAATAGTAAGATGGAGTTTGCCTGGAGTTACTGTTCTCTTCAGAGGTCAAAAAGTGACTTTAGGATCCAACAGCTTATTAATGAAAGGAATTCAGACAGCTCAAGTCTTGGTCATGTGACAGTGTGGCTTCAGGTTGACTAACAAAACCCCTGGTTGAAAGCCATTGTGTCTTGGAGCAGGTAACGGCAGGTCATTAACCCCACATTGGATATTAGGAGTCACTTGGAGGCACAGCATCCCCTGCTAGCCAGAATTCTTCTTTGGAATGCAAAGAAGCTTTATGCAGCTCCAGGAAGGGGCATTAGCGCCTTTTTTTAAGTTAAGAAGACCCTGCTGGTTTGTTTGAAGGTTAGGGATTTGTCTGGTATGTGTTATGGATAAAGCCTTCTCCATTTTTAAAATTAAAAATGAAGTTTATAGAGTAGCCTGGTTGACATAGATATGTATTTATTTTCTTTCCTGTCTCAGCTTGGACAAAAGCCATGTCAGAATAACAATTTCTTGTCTGAATTAAGTATATCTTTACAATATTATGTGTGGTACTCCTTGGGCTGGTTAACTCAGTTGGTTAGATGGCTTGTGTGTGGTTCAGAATAATACCAACAGCACGGGTTTGATTCTCACTCCAGCTGAGGTAGACTTGGGACCTGCTTCCTTGACCTGCCCCGAGAGTGAAAGGCAATGATAAAGCACCACTGACAAAGACTGCCATGAAAACAACTCAAGATGAAACATCAGCAAACAATGAGCCAAGAACCTGCCATTGGGCAGAGCACATGGAATGGAATAGAATTCCTTTTAATATTAGAAATGCATTTATAAAAAAAGATATTTAGCAAATTGCTGTGATACCACCAACATAGTCTTCAAATTCCCTGAACTATTCCCACGCCAAGGGGTGAAATGGATGACTTGCTTACAGGCCTTTGCTCTGCAATTCATTGCTATTATTTTTATTTGCTTTTATCTTCAGATTTAATTATTAATGTAACTAATTGAATCAAATTTTCTTTTAAAAGTTTCTCAAGATAGATTGTGTTAATGAAAGTATTTAAAGTATTTTTATCTAGTTACAGGTCAGAAGTGAAAGCAAGACAGGATGTCAAACCAGACATTAGGCAACCACCTTTTTCAGAGTATAGGCAACCTCCGGCATCAGATTACCGACAGCCACCACCTCTGGACTACAGACAGCCGCCTCTAATAGATTACAGGCAACAGCCTCCTGACAATAGACAGTATGCAGTGTCTGATTACAGACAACCACAGGTATGAAACTTCAAACATCTTGACTCATTTTCCATAGTTTTCATCAGTGAATGCATTAACAATATTCAAAAGCACATTAGGAATCTGGACACCACAGTACAGCATAACTTGTAAGATATATTTAATGTTATTGTGGAATGTAAATTATATGTTAATCGTCTGAATTTGAGCATAGGAGGTATAATTTAAAAATTATGAAGACTTGAAAATGTAGAATAGTGAGGAAGATACGAGCAGAGTTCAGGAAAGCATCAACAGATTGAGGAAATGGCAGATGAAATGTCATGCAATTTAGTGAATTTTCTTTTTGGAATGAAAATTATAAACAAGGTGGTACAGTGTTAAAAGGTAGAACAGAAACAGGGTTATTTGGACATTCATATACACAAAGCTTTGAAGGTGGAGGTACAAGTTGATATTATTTAAACAGCATACTAAATCCTTGATTTTACATAGAGGCATAAAGCATGACATCAAGGAAGTTAAGCTAAACGTTTAAAAATCACTGGTTAGACATCAGGTGAAGTATTGTGCCCAATTCATTAGGTTGTATTTCTAGTTCTACTAGTTTGGGGAGAAAACAGTTCAAATTTATTTAAAATTAGCCTGAAAGTGTTATATGTAAATACTAAAAATTAAAACCTATGACTTTAATATCTGGTTGGAAAATTCTGCTTTGTAGAATGCTGCCAAGATGATCCAGCAAATTATCAACATGAATGAAACATTTAGTTTGTCACATTTGATTTAGGAATTTCACTGCACTCATTATCCTGTACTACTTGCATGATTAACCAGTGCAAAATATTAAAATCAAAGACCATTCATCACCCACATTTCAAAAAGTCAAGTAGGAAATATATGCTGGAATATTTTAAGTTTTATTTATGATGTGTAAGTGACCTGTAATTATACCTGCCATACACTTAGTTCATGAATTATCACTCCTGGCATGGAATCTGCTCTATGTACTGAAAGATGTAAATAAGACAACGGAGCACGATACTTGGTTGGCAGTTCTGCTTTAATGCAGTTATTCTGAGAGTTATGACAGGTTATTCATAAAGTCGTAGTCATAGAGGTTTACAGCATGGAAACAGGCCCTTAGGCCCAACTTAAATTCATCATGTAACATTTATTGGGAAAAGGAGATATAATTTTTATTCAGCATTATTATGTCCTTACAAGGAATAACAACTTACTGATCATTTGCAACTTACTGATGATTGAGATTGATTCAAGCAAAAATTAAAGACCTTATTCATGGTGGGTGCACAGTCGGATTCTAACAATATTCATTCTGAGTTATCCTGTTGTTTGAATAAATATTATCCCTGCACTGATACTTTTTCAAAAATGTCAGGAATTCAATCTTCTGGTTTGAGTTTTGATGTTTTAACTTAAGCTGAATACTGTTAACATGTGTTGGGTTAGTAAAATCTGGGAAAAGTGGGATTTGTATATAGTTTATTCTTCCTTTATGTTTACATATAGGATTTTGATTACTTTACGGTTGATCTGGAGAAAGGTGCCAAAGGATTTGGATTTAGTATTCGTGGAGGCCGAGAGTATAAAATGGATCTATTTGTGCTGCGTTTGGCAGAAGATGGCCCAGCGATCAGAAATGGGAGAATGAGGGTAAACCAGCAATTTATTTGATTCAGTTACCCCAGTCACTTCTGCTGCAGCAATCAAAACATCTTGGCTTGTATATTCACTGTCATGTGAATTTTACAGAAGAGGCTTTCAGAAGATATAAGATCAACCAAGAGTCTGCCATTGTTCCTAGGCATAATTTTTGAGTGCCACTGTTGGCATGAAATCTGCTATATGGACTGAAAGGTGCAAATAAAAAGCAGAGCATTTCTTATTTTACAGTTCGATAGCTGCTATTTTGCATACATCGTCACTGATGCAGCAGCCTGTGCGAGTGTGATGTCAAACTTGACAATGTTAGCAATACTTACTAGGTAACCTGATTTTTCCACTCCCTTCCCTGTGAATACCAAGGGAAATAATAGAACTCTTCATGCTGATACATTAAGATTAGATCATTTACACAGACGACAATTAGTCATAGGAGTTAATAGATTGCTATAGTTCAGTATCATACACAGTGGTGTATTTACCAACTGAGCCATTTGGGGTTAGTCAGTGTTTACCTAAAGTGTCAGTCATCATCCAAGGACTTTTATGAAGACTATGTATAATTGATACTGCAAATATTATATTTGCAGAGGACTAACATTATAACTTAAATCAGTATCCACATTATAATGGTATATCATAGAATCATAGAAACCCTACAGTGCAGAAAGAGGCCATTTGGCCCATCGAGTCTGCACCGACCACAATCCCACCCAGGCCCTACCCCCATACTAGAGGGGGCTATACTGGACCTGGTACTGGGGAATGAGCCCGGTCAGGTCTTCAAAGTTTTGGTAGGGGAACATGTGGCAAATAGTGACCACAATTCTGTTACCTTTAGGATAGTGATGGAAAAGGATGAGTGGTGTCCCAAGGGTAAGGTGTTGGATTGGGGGAAGGCTA
Source organism: Mustelus asterias (assembly GCF_964213995.1). Lineage (NCBI taxonomy): Eukaryota > Metazoa > Chordata > Chondrichthyes > Carcharhiniformes > Triakidae > Mustelus > Mustelus asterias. The sequence continues at coordinate 58,401,913 of NC_135819.1, forward strand.
ACTTTAGTGGGATCAGGCAGAAATTGGCAGCTCTTGATTGGGAGAGGCTGTTGAGGGTAAATCCACATCTGGTATGTGGCAGTCTTTTAAGGAACAGTTGTTAGGGCTACAGGACAAGCATGTGCCTGTAAAAAAGAAGGATAGGAAGGGTAGGATTAGAGAACCGTGGATAACCAGGGAAATTGAGGGACTGGTCAAAAAGAAAAGAGAGGCGTATGTTAGGTCCAAGCAGCTAAAAACGGAGGGAGCTCTGGAGGAGTACAAAGAAAGTAGGAAAGTACTCAAACGGGGAATTAGAAGAGCAAAAAGGGGTCACGAAATGTTCTTGGCAGACAGGATTAAGGAGAATCCCAAGGCATTTTATTCATACGTTAGGAACAAAAGGGTTGTCAGGGAAAAAATCGGACCTCTCAGGGACAAAAGTGGGGAATTATGCTTGGAGCCCAAAGAAGTAGGGGAGATCTTAAATGAATACTTTGCGTCGGTATTCACAAAGGAGAGGGATGTGTTGACTGGGAGTGTCTCGGAGGGGAGTGTCGAACCGTTGGAGAAAATCTCCATTACAAGGGAGGAAGTGTTAGGTTTGTTAGAGAATATAAAGACTGACAAATCCCCAGGGCCTGATGGAATCTATCCAAGGCTGCTCAGGGAGACGAGAGGTGAAATCGTTGGGCCTCTGACGCAAATCTTTGTCTCGTCACTGGACGCAGGTGAGGTCCCAGAGGATTGGAGGATAGCTAATGTGGTCCCGTTATTTAAGAAGGAGAGGAAGGATAACCCGGGTAATTATAGGCCGGTGAGCTTGACGTCCGTGGTGGGGAAGTTGTTGGAGAAGATTCTTAGAGATAGGATGTATGCGCATTTAGAAAGGAATAAACTCATTAACGATAGTCAGCATGGTTTTGTGAGAGGGAGGTCATGCCTCACTAACCTGGTGGTGTTTTTTGAAGAAGTGACCAGAATGGTTGACGAAGGAAGGGCCGTGGATGTTGTCTATATGGACTTTAGTAAAGCGTTTGACAAAGTCCCTCATGGTAGGCTAGTGAAAAAGGTTGGATCTCATGGGATAAAGGGGGAGGTGGCTAGATGGGTGGAGAACTGGCTTGGTCATAGAAGACAGAGGGTGGTAGTGGAAGGGTCTTTTTCCGGCTGGAGGCCTGTGACTAGTGGTGTACCGCAGGGCTCTGTATTGGGACCTCTGCTGTTTGTGATTTATATAAATGATCTGGAAGAAGGAGTAACTGGGGTGATCAGTAAGTTTGCGGACGACACAAAACTGGCAGGACTTGCAGATAGTGAGGAACATTGTCAGAGGCTACAGAAGGATATAGATAGGCTGGAAATTTGGGCAAAGAAATGGCAGATGGAGTTCAATCCTGATAAATGCGAAGTGATGCATTTTGGTGGGAATAATGTAGGGAGGAGCTACACGATAAATGGAAGAACCATAAAGGGTGTAGAGACGCAGAGGGACCTGGGTGTGCAAGTCCACAGATCTTTGAAGGTGACGTCACAGGTGGAGAAGGTGGTGAAGAAGGCATATGCCATGCTTGCCTTTATAGGACGGGGCATAGAGTATAAAAGTTGGGGTCTGATGTTGCAGATGTATAGAACGTTGGTTCGGCCGCATTTGGAATACTGCGTCCAGTTCTGGTCGCCACATTACCAGAAGGACGTGGAGGCTTTGGAGAGAGTACAGAGGAGGTTTACCAGGATGTTGCCTGGTATGGAGGGGCTTGGTTATGAGGAGAGATTGGGGAAACTGGGGTTGTTCTCCTTGGAAAGACGGAGGATGAGGGGAGACTTAATAGAGGTGTATAAAATTATGAAAGGCATAGATAGGGTGAACGGTGGGAAGCTTTTCCCCGGGTCGGTGGTGACGTTCATGAGGGGTCATAGGTTCAAGGTGAAGGGGGGGAGGTTTAACACAGATATCAGAAGGACATATTTTACACAGAGGGTCGTGGGGGCCTGGAATGTGTTGCCGGGCAAGGTGGTGGAGGCGGACACACTGGGAACGTTTAAGACTTATCTAGACAGCTATATGAACGGAGTGGGAATGGAGGGGTACAAAAGAGTGGTCTAGTTTGGACCAGGGAGCGGCGCGGGCTAATTGTTCTTTGTTTCTCGTTTCAAGGCTTCATTCTATGATCATCTTGCTGGTGCCAGTACAGAGCGAGACTGCGGATAGTTGGGAACCTGTCTCGGGGGCAGGGAATTCAGATGGTGTTCGTAAAGCAGAAGTGGAAATGAATAGGGTTGGGAAGCATTTTCTGATCAGGGCCAGTGTGATCTCCTGGACTCGTTTCGATCACCTCAGGGAGTCGGAGAGGAATTTCCCAGATTTTTTTTTTCCCCATATTGGCCCTGGGGTTTTCACTCTGGGTTTTCGCCTCTCCCTGGAGATCACATGGTCTGGAATGGGGGGGTGGGGGTGAGTTAATAGGTTGTGATGAACAAAGCATCGTAGCTGTGAGGGACAGCTCGGTGGATAGGATATTAGGATGTAGATAGGCTGGAAAATTGGGCGGGGATCCTGGATTCAGGATTCAATCCTGGACCGGGGAGCGGCGCGGGCTTGGAGGGCCGAAGGGCCTGTTCCTGTGCTGTATTGTTCTTTGTTCTTTGTTTATATCCCTACATATTTGCCCACTAATCCCTCTAACCTACGGACACTAAGGGGCAATTCTAGCATGGCCAATCAACCTAACCCGCACATCTTTGGACTGTGGGAGGAAACCGGAGCACCCGGAGGAAACCCACGCAGACACGAGGAGAATGTGCAAACTCCACACAGACAGTGACCCAAGCCAGGAATCGAACGCAGGTCCTTGGAGCTGTGAAGCAGCAGTGCTAACCACGGTGCTACCGTGCCGCCCATTCTGTATATCTGTGGTGACTGCAAACTTACAACAGAAACTTTGAAAAGTAGCTTGTTCAAACAAGATCAAAGTGCCTAGAAACAAAGTAAACATATGAGTCACAGACTTCAACTCGAAAGTATACCTGTACCAAACGCTACAGAAGCCTGAACTCTAAAAGGTCGGTCACAATGCTTCTCCCTGACTGCATGAACACTAGTAGAACTGTGCCATGTGTACATCTGAAGCAAACGGGGTGGATGAATTGTAACATCAGTCAGCGTCTAATGCTGATGTGGTGGCCAAACTGCCTTGCAGATTTTAGTAAGAAGGGAACCCCACCACCATGCCCACCACCCCCACTAGTGCTAATTGAAGATATATCCATTCAACTTCCAAATGAGGTGCTTTTGACTTACTTTTGTTGCAGCAGAGTGAGTTAAATTGTTTTGAGTGTTATCAGGGGGATTGACAGAAGTGTCTGGGTTCACAAACAAAGGAGTGATGCTGGTCTCTGACAAGGAGGTCAGAGGATCTGGAGGGCTTGTCAGAAGAATGGCTGCTTTCAGTTATAAGGGTAATCGTTGCAGTTCATCTTGGACTGCTGCTTAAATTGAAGATGATGCACTGACAGCAGAGAGGGGAAGCTGAGTGCAGAGGGAGGAGGAGGATAAAATGTTGGAGGCTGGCCAGGATTAGAATAATCAGGTCTCGCGATAGATTTATGTGATACCCACCAAATATGGCAGAAAAGGTCAAGGTTTGTCTGTTCCATTATAAGTACATTTTTAACAAATAAGTCTGAATTACTGCCAAGCAACCTTACTAAAATTTTATTTTCACAGGTTTAAAGTCTCATACCTTCAGATTTCAATTATCTCTTTCCTAATTGCCTCTTTCTTTCTCTCCCTTTATTTTACTTTCTATTTATGATTTGGATTCAAATTCTCACACTTTCTGGTTCTGACATAGCAAATCTCATTGAGAATTCTTCAATCTGATTGGTTAAGAAGATACACAGTTTTTTGCCCTTTTTACACGGGTCCCAGTTGCCCTTAAAGGATGCCACATAGATTTAGATTTCCAATCCATGCAGGTTCAGTGCACAATCCCATTGACAATTTGTGAACAAAATATTAAGTGTAATGAATGGTTGGTGCCTTTTGTTCATATCTGACTGCACAATTTGGGTCAATATGTTGAAAAACTCAATTTTTAAAATTGAATTCTTACACTTGTATAGCTAATGGATTTTCCATGGCATTATTTATAGCAAGGCTTCATACAAAATTGTTTTTTATTTTTCTTAACTGGTGCTAAAAGTCAAATTGTTGTTGTTAAGCTGTATTGGAAATTAAGCATGCAGAATGTTGTGATTCTTAGTTATAAAAGACATCACCTGGTATGCTTGTAGAAAAAAAATATTAATTCACTATAAATAGCAGTTCTTAAAGACAGAATATAGCTAACCTGGAAGTTGAACTCCAGATGTCCTAGATCAAATTCCACTAAGCAAAGTTTACACTGGCCAAAATTTCTCCAACTGTTCACGCTAGTAGAATCTTCTGGTCCCACCAATGGCGCATCCCTAAGACCATAAGACATAGGAGCAGAATTAGGCCACTCAGCCCATCGAGTCTACTCTGCCATTCAATCATGGCTGATTTTTTTCTCATCCCCATTATCCTGCCTTTTTCATAAGACCACAGATTTCCCAACAGCATAGGGTGGCTTCAATGGGAAATGCCATTGACAATGGCAGGAGCAGAAGATCCCACCACCGGCAAATGACGTGCCACCTCCCGCCTTGAGAAATATGCAATGGGGAGACCAGAGAATCCTGCCCATTATCTCTGATAACATTTTATTGGAAGAATGCAACAACATTGATCTCTTCCCATAATCTGTAGATATATTATTCAATAATATATGACTCAGAGAATCCTCGCACATTACTATTCCCACATAACAACATATTGTTTATGTCTGAAAACTACATTCTTCTCCTTTCCCACTCCTGTATTCAAGCATCATTCTCAGTGATCTGTCTGTCACTTTAATTATTTGCAGGCAGTGATAAAGTTTGACATACTCCTACCATGCCAAACACTGTAATCTTACTGCAACCTCCTGTTGGCTATTATTTCTTCCCTCCATCTTATATCAGCTTCTGATCAATTGAACAAAGTTTCAATCTATCTTTATTCCTTTACTCTTTTAATTCCTTTCATACCATAATGCACATTGTCAACTATTGGAAATTTCCAGATTGGATTATGCCTATGAATTTCAGGATCCAGATCAGAAAACGCCAGCATTATGTGACTGTCTATGTTTCTTAGTGTATAAGATCATTTTGCATCAATAACAAAGTGTGACTGTTATACACAAGATGTTTTTTAATATATGCTACTTGATTTTCAATTTTGCTCTTGGCTAGTCTCACAGCTGAAGTGCTGTTAAGCAGCTGGACTATGCCTTTAAGCTGACTGGGCTGAATTGCAGGTATCTATAAACTACTCAGTGAATCAGAGGCAGCTCTTTAAAATTCCTTTTTTAAGATTCCCTGTTCTGTGCTTTTTCAAAATCATTTTTGCTTTCGAGAGAATAAAAGTGAGGAGGAAAAAGATGACTGAGAGAGAGTAGATAATAAAAGAAAACAGGTAATTGAAAGAGGGAAAACAGGGAAAACAAAAGAGAAGGAAGAAAAGAAGATAGCGTTTGAACAGGAAAAAGAGAGAACAAAAAAACAAACATGAAGAATGAAAACGTGATTAGGCAAAAACACATTCTTTCTTACGGTGTATCCCAAGCTGAAAAGATTAAAAGTCAATTAATTGATTATACATTTTGGAAAGAACAATTAGCTTGAGCAAGCTTTGAGCAAAAGACATGCGAAAAAAACATTGGTATGAGCAATCTAGCATCACTTTCAGTGGTTTTGCCTGTGTACAACATTAATCTTTGTGCATGTCATCTCATACATTGCCATCATCATCCTATTTAAGTGATTTGTTGCAGGCCTCTAATATTAACCCTGCCTTCTGCCTGCTTTCATACTTTCTCATTGAATCTTCTCCTGGGCTATCGAAAATGCTCTTTAATTTCCAAATTTGTTTCTTTACCTATTCCATTACAACACTCTTTGGCCTTGCACCATCAACTCTTTGTTGTCATATAATCTGTCCCATTTTACATTCTTTTACAGGCCTTCTCTTTTGTCTTTGTTTCACCCTCCCCACTTTTGCTGGCTTAAAACCTATTACGTTTATAACTTTTCTCAGTTCTAATGAAAGGTCATCGATCGGAAATATAGGGCAGGATTCTCCGGCCGTTCATGCCAGCCAAATTTTCCGTCCCCTCTGGCACCGGTGGCAGGGTGTGAATGGCCTGAAAATTTCGGCCATAAACTCTGGGCAGAAATCTTTGGCCTGCCATGGCGTCATTCTCACGGCAAGAGGCCAGCAGCAGGATTTTCTGGTCCTGCCATTGTCAATAGGATTTCCATTGATTCCACCCCATGCCACTGGAAGGCCTGCAGTGGGGGTGCGCCATAAGTGAGACTAGAAGATCCCACTGGTGTCAACAGCCAGAAAGTTCCAGCCACTGTTTATCTCTCCTTAGATGTTGCCTGATCTGCTGAATGTTTTCAGCATATTTGTTTTTATTTCAGATTTACAGCATCTGCGGCACTTTGCCTGTGGGTAATCTTAGGGCTTACGATTGACCAGAAACTGAACTGGAGTAGTCATATAAATACCATGGCTACAAGAGCAGGTCATAGCTAGGAATCCTGCGGCAGGTAACTCACCTCCTGACTCTCCAAAGCCTGTCCACCATCTGTAAAGCACAATTCTGGAGTGTAATGGAATACTCTCCATTTGCCTGGATGAGTGCAGCTCCAACAGTACTCAAGAAGTTCAACACCATCCAAGACAAAACAACCTGCTTGATTGCTACCTCTTCTACAAACATTCAATCCTTCCACCACTGACAAACAGTGGCAACAGGACGTATCATCCACAAGATATAGTGCAGGAACTCACCAAGGTCCTTAGGCAGCACCTTCCAAACCCACAACCACTACCATCGAGAAGGACAAGAGCAGCAGATACCTGGGAGCACCAGCTGGAGTTTCCCTTCCAATCACTCACCATCCTGACTTGGAAATATATCGCCTTTCCTTCACTGTCGCTGGCTCAAAATCCAGGAACTTCTTCCCAAACAGCATTGAGGGTAGACCTACCTCTCAGGAACTGCAGCGGCTCAAAAGGGCAGTTAGGGAGGGGCAATAAATGACAGCCTAGTCAGAGACTCCTGTAAATAAATAAAAACAATAACGTTCAATTTTCAGTTTACAGTTTATGTTGAGTTTCCCTATCTCAAGTAGACTGGAAGTAGAGTCAGTACAGTTGTACACAAATGAGAATTGGAGAGCAAAATTAGCCAGGCTTGCCACTCCTGATGAAAATTCAACAAACTCTACTTAGAGTGTCCCCCTGCAGATGTGCTGAGGATAGGATTGAAGTGAGGACAGGATTGCCCCAACTGTCTATACTGCCAACATCTGGTATCCAGGGTCACACATGAGTAATAGTTGCTGGATAAGGAACCATAACCCAACAATGAACACAATACCTTCAGACACGAAAAGAAGGAAAAATTGGCAACAAAAAAGAAACTCTTCTCTATTATGTGACTCATTCAGACTCCTTCGTCGGCATGAGCTCACATAGGCCACAGGCAAAAAGTTAAACTGAATTACCAATCCATTTCAGAGATCATAAGAATTCTTGGTGTGGAAAATTGCAAATTCATGAAGATTAATTAACTTGAAGCTGGGCATATAAGCAAAGATAGCATCAATACAAGACTTCTGTCTTTAAACAGCCCCAGCCAGCAACTGAAACAGAAAGCTAATCCTCTCCCTGTTTCATACCTTGCTCCTCCATTAGCCAGATTATCACATGATCTTGTATACCCAAACAAAAACCCCAGCTTTCATTCCTTTAAGCGAAAAAGCCCAGGGGAAATCTCCATTTATAAACAACAGTCCATTAGCCTTCTCCTAAATAAATGAGTAATTATCCTGCTTTCCCAGCATCTGAGTTGCATTCCCTCCAGACATACTGGCTACCTGTAGGAAAATAAATTAACTTTAAAACCTTCTCCAGAAACATAAATATATCAATAGCACAGTGTCATCACAATTTGATAGCTGATTAACCGGTCATAATGTGAATGATTCATCCAAGGCTGTTGGCATCCTGCTGTGCTGTTAGTCCAATAGGCAAAAGGACCTCCTCACGTATATGATGGGGAGGGGGCTGACATCCACACCTACTGCATTCAAATATCTCACTGGTTGTCAATCCAGATCCACACTCAATTTGAAGTAGAGTTTGGACTCTGCCCATTCTGAGTTAGAAGCAGCAATGTTACCATTAAGCCGAAGTATCACTCCCGCAGAAGAAGATGTGCTAAGATACCAGATTCAATTCTGTCATTTATATCATTTTAATTTATTTTGATTGAATCAAAAACTGCCTGTCTACTAGGTCAAATCCTGTCCCTTTTCTCCAAGTTTAGATGGACTACAGGATAAGAAATAGTTCACTAGACACATAAAGTAACTTATGTCAGTACAGTCAGTAAATACCATGCTGGAGTCATACTAGGCAGTATATAAAAATTAGATCTAGTTCAGCATGCTCCACTCCAGAGACAGTTTCTCAGCAATACTATGTGAATCAAATAAGTTATCCTGAGTAACATCTTAACTTTATTACTGGCAGCTGTTTCTCTTTGCTGAAGAATTGCCACCTCAATAAACCTGATAATGCAATTCTTTTAATGCTTGTAACAGATCAATAGCCAGAGAGAAAATTGATAAGATTTCCAATATAAACACAATTCAGCAGAATGCCTTGCAGGTTATCCCAAAATAATCACAAGTGAGCCACTTTGGCCATATTGAGTCTGCAGTGGTGGCTCAGTTGATAGCATTCTCACCTCCGAGTCAGAACATTGTTGGTCCAAGTTCCACTCTAGAGACTTGAGCACAAAATTTAGGCTGTAACATCAGACCAGTACCGATGGAGTGTCACACTGTCAGAGGTGCTGTTTTCTTTTTGGATGAGAGATTAAACTCTGGCCGCATCTGCCCTTTTAGGTGGATATTTCAGATCCCATCGAATTACTTCAAAGAAGAGCAGGGGTGATCACACTGGTGTCCTGGGCAATATTTATCCCTCCATCAACATTTTTAAAAAAAATAGCTGGTCAGTATCACATTACTATTCTAATTCATCTTGTTACTTTAAACATTAGAGTAAAATCAAATGCAGTTATAACAATAGAGAATCAGGTCTTTAATGAGATATTATGCTTCTCAATCCAGTTTAGTTTGCTCTGATACATCACACTTTACAATTCCAGAAATGAATACAGCTCAAAATTCTTGCACTATTTCTACCTTTGATCTCCAGATTCCAAGCATATTATCACTAAAACGTAGTACATACAGTACGTATAATTAATATTAGAAAAACAAGGAGCCAACAAAATGCATTTAACCCTTCTCCATCTCTTCCAATATTCTGATACTATGGTTATATTATCTTCTTAAGCTCCAAGGTTATATTGCCATCACAAACTCCTACAATTCTTATTGCAATAAACAAAAGTAACTGAATTAACATCTTGCAGACAATCGGAGACAGGGAAGACTGAATTTTACACATACATCAGTCCATCATCTGAGAAAACATCCTTGTGGTAGGCAACTTTCAAAATACATACATTTTTAGTGGAAAGTTGTTTTAACTTGGCATGTGCAGGTCTCACAGGCAACCCAGGATATCAAGATAGTGTGAACAATCATTCCCACAAGTATCACATCATTACAGGTCCTTATAAAAGATTGCCATGATTCCTGTATTGAAATAGTGACCACACTTCAGAAGTATTTATTGGCTAAAAGTGCTTTTAGATGACCTGAGGTTGTGAAAGGCACTATAGAAATGCAAGACTGTGGAAGGAGCATTCACATCATAGGTCATCAGACTGTTTTTTCTTTATTCCTGGGCATCACGGGCTAGGCCAGCAATAATTTACATCCCTAATTACACTTGAGAAGGTGGTGGTGAGCTACCTTCTTGAATTGCTGCAGATGATGTGGTGTAGGAACACCCACAGTGCTGTTGGGAAGGAAGTTCCAGGATTTAGATCCAGCAGCAGTGAAGAATGGCGATATGGTTCCAAGTCACGATAGTGACTTGGAGGGGAACTTGCAAGTGGTGGTGTCCCCATGCATCTGCTGCACCAGTCCTTCTAGGTAGTGGAGGTCGTGGGTTTGGAAGGTGAATCAGCCAGAAAATCTTTCCAATACTTCACAATGTCCTCCAAGTAAAGGTATAAAACAACAGTAACCTGATTTTAAGAAAAATATTTCAGATGCTTGGAATCTAATGGAAATGCTCAGCCGGCTTTGCAGCTTCAATGAAGACAGAAACAGAATTAATGATTCAGGCTGATGGTATTTTATCAGAACCTGATCATAATTATATCTGTCAATCTGCATATATTAACTTCCAAATAAACTGTAGTTTAAAAGTAACTTTAATTAAGTTAGTGTCTTAACATAGGCATTTGACTAATTTTGATAGACAGATTGGACTATGTTTATCTGTCAGCATTCAAAGCAATAACGTTTATCATTGACACCAGAAAAATCTTGGCGGGTTAGCAATCCTAACCGGCATCCTAATAACGGCACCAATTTAACTTCAGCTATTTAAAAAATGCTCATAAAATAAGGTTAGGATTTGCATTTCAATGACAGGAATCTTACCGACAATTTACTGATAGCAATAGATTAGTGCTTCATTGCATCTTCAACTGATTTTTATTTTTGTTCTCAACAGGTTGGGGATCAAATCATTGAAATCAATGGAGAAAACACAAGAGAAATGACCCATGCAAGAGCAATAGAGCTGATCAAATCTGGTGGAAGAAGAGTGCGCCTCCTCCTTAAACGGGGGACAGGTCAAGTGCCTGAGTATGGTGGGTTTCATATACTAGACCAGCTCACTTTTCACATAGCTAATAACTGTATTTTAACAGCCCTATTTCAGTACTAATTCAATGTGTTATATTGGCAACTAGCTACCAATCAAGCAAAAACAAAATTGTGGCTTATAAGGCTTAAATTGGACACTTAAATGTATGTTCTGTTCTGGTTGAATTTTGCCGTAAAAACTTAATTGCAAGCTCCATTAATTCCTGCTCACCTAGCATAACTGACAATGCATTGCCCTCTGTTGCAGCCCAAAAAAACTGTTTACTTCCTCTACCAAGGCATGGATCAGCATGCTTCAAAACATTGGTTCAAGAAAAAGTTGAAGAAGGAAATATTTAAAAGGTCATTATGATAAAGGTTAATTGATAGCTGATTGCCAATTGAGATTTATTAGGATCACTACTGATTGCAACTATACATAGCTAAAAATAATATAGCTAGTAACTAGGACTAAATAATCTATGTTTAAATGTCTCACTAATAATTTAACTTCCTGCATGTCTTATTATCTTGAAGTTTGTTTTAACTTGACTCTTTCCTGTTTTAAATTTTCTACTTTACTATGCTAAACAGCTTACTAGATATCTTTGTGCTAACAGTCATGTTAATATCTGTCACTGGTTCTGTTAATTCTAATGATTGGTCCTAGGCTGTTCCTCCCCTTCCTTTAGGAATGGTACCTTCCAGTCTCTCCATGTGCATGAAAAGTGACAAGCATGGGTCCCCATATTTCTTCCTATTGGGCCACCCTAAAGACACGGTTTGTAAATCTGCATGCGTATTATCATTCTTAAAACATTAGATGTCATTTCACATAATTGTATTTTAGCATGTTTTATGGTTGCGCTAGTTGTGGTTTCCTATGTGAAACATTTTACTGACACAATTAGTTGCCATCAAAAAATAACAGTGACTATAGTTCAAAAGTCAATAACTGTAGAATTAAATAGTAGATGCTAATGTCCAAAGATGTGCGGGTTAGGTTGATTGGCCAGGTTAAAAATTGCCCCTTAGAGTCCTGGGATGTGTAGGCTAGAGGGATTAGCGGGTAAATATGTGGGGGTAGGGCCTGGGTGGGATTGTGGTCGGTGCGGACTCGATGGGCCGAATGGCCTCCTTCTGCACTGTAGGGTTTCTATGATTTCTATGATTTCTAATTTGAACAATGTATTTTATAAATTTAACCTCTTAAATTGTTTCATTTAACTATACTACGAATTACCAAATGCCCCATGGGTTCTGAGATTTAAAAAATAAAGTTTAAAGTTTATTTATTCGTGCCACAAGTAGGCTTACATTAACACTGCAATGAAGTTACTGTGAAAATCCCCTAATCGCCACATTCAAATATTATACCTCTCTGACTTGCCTTTTTTAAATTTCATGATAACAATTCGAAATTAAAATTACATTTTTTGAATTGGAATCCTACTGCATACCCATCATTTAACTTTGCTAAAATAGAAAATATTGCCATGTCACAGTAAATGAGATGGTAGAGAAATTGGTTAGGTAAAATAGATAAAAAAGAGGGCCTTGAATGGTTGGCAATGCTCAAAGTAAATTGCCACCCTGTTCGATGCATTCTAAGTTGCTGAAGAAAGCAAGAGTGAAAATTGCAGTGGCTCTGGCCACAATCATTCAGTCCTCCTTAGATATGGTTGTGGTGCCAGAGTGCAGGAGGATTGCAAATGTTACACCCCTGTTCAAAAAATGGGAATGGAACAAACCCAGCGACTGCTGGCCAGTTAGCCTGATGTCAGTGATGAGGAAACTTTCAGATACAATGGCCCATAACTTCCTAGCTCCCCAGCATCAGATCTGGGGGCTACCACAAAGATGTACTGGAGAATCCCTCTCAGAAATTCCCAGGTAAGGATTTACCCAGCAATTGTCCAGAAAGGCTAACTTCCCCTGGACAATTGTGCTACACTGGGAACCTCCCAACAGTTTGTTTAAGTCACTAACTTCAGGTGGTTCTGCCAATTTTACACTCAGTTACGCTGAAAAATTTAGAAGAAATAAAAGCACTTATAACTTCAGTGTGACAATCTGTCACTGGCATTCCGAGGAAGTTATGACCAATAATTTAAGACACAAACTTGTCACTTTGAAAATATGAATTATGTAAATAAAACCCAGAATAGATTTGTTAAAGGCAAATTGTGTTTGACTAACAGGCATGGCTTTGTGAGAGGAAAATCATGTCTCACAAATTTGATTGAGTTTCTTGAAGGGGTAACCAAGAAGGTAGATGAGGGCAGTACAGTTGATGTTGTCTACATGGACTTTAGCAAGGCCTTTGACAAGGTACCACAAGGTAGGTTGTTGCATAGTTAAATCTCACTGGGATCCAGGGTGAGGTATCTAAATGGATACAAAATTGGCTACTTGACAGAAGCCAGAGGGTGGTTGTAGAGAGTTGTTTTTCAAACTGGAGGCCTGTGACCAGCAGTGTGCCTCAGGGATCAGTGTTATTTGTCCACTGTTGTTTGTCATTTATATTAATGATTTGGATGAGAATATAGGAGGCATAGTTAGTAAGTTTGCAGATGACACCAAGATTGGTGGCATAGTGGACAGTGAAGAAAATTATCTCCAATTGCAACGGGATCTTGATCAATTGGGCCAGTGGGCTGATGAATGGCAGATGGAGTTTAATTTAGACAAATGCGAGGTGATGCATTTTGGTAGATTGAACCAGGGCAGGACTTACTCAGTTAATGGTAGGGCGCTGGGGAGAGTTACAGAACAAAGAGATCTAGGGGTACATGTTCATAGCTCCTTGAAAGTGGAGTCACAGGTGGACAGAGTGGTGAAGAAGGCATTCGGCATGCTTGGTTTCATCAGTCAGAACATTGAATACAGGAGTTGGAACGTCTTGTTGAAGTTGTACAAGACATTTGGTACAGCCACATTTGGAATACTGTGCACTTCTGGTCACCCTATTATAGAAAGGATATTATTAAACTAGAAAGAGTGCAGAAAAGATTTACTAGGATGTTACCGGGACTTGATGGATTGAGTTATAAGGAGAGGCTGGATAGACTGGGGCTTTTTTCTCTGGAGCGTAGGAGGCTGAGGGGTGATCTTATAGAGGTCTATAAAATAATGAGGGGCACAGATCAGCTGAATGTCAATATCTTTCCCCAAAGGTAGGGGAGTCTAAAACTAGAGGGCATAGGTTTAAGGGGAGAGATACAAAAGTGTCCAGAGGGGCAGTTTTTCACACAGAGGGTGGTGAGTGTCTGGAACAAGCTGCCAGAGGTAGTAGTAGAGGTGGATACAATTTTGTCTTTTAAAAAGCATTTAGATAGTTACATGGGTACGATGGGTATAGAGGGATATGGGCCAAATGCGGGCAATTGGGATTAGCTTAGGTGTTTTTTTTTTAAAAAAGGGCAGCCTGGACAAGTTGGGCCGAAGGGCCTGTTTCCACGCTGTAAACCTCTATGACTATAACTCACTTGAGCTCTTTGATGAAGCAATGGAGACGGTTTGTGCGGTTTTTCCCAAGGAGAGGCACCACAGACATGATCTTTGCTGTGTGGCAGATTTAAGAAAAGTGCAAGGAACAGCAAAAGCTGCTGTATATGGCCTTTTTCAACCCCACAAAAGCTTTAAATTCTGTCAACTATGAAGGCTAATGGAGTATCCTCCTCAAATTGGCTACCTTCAGAAATTTTTCACCATCCTCCAACTATCCATGATGAGATGCAAACCAACGGAACCACCTCAAACCCTATCTCAGTGAAAACTGGGGGCAAACAGTGCTGTGTCATTGCATCAACTCCCTTCTCCATTTTCCTCACTACAATACTGCATCTCATCTCCAGCAAATTATCCATAAAGATAATCCACAGGGAAAACTGTTCAACCTTCACCGCCTTCAATTTAAAACCACTCCAACCCCACAGTCACAGAATCCCTACAGTGTAGAAGGAGGCCATTCGGCCAATCAAGTCTGCACTGACACTTTGACAGAACAGCTTACCCAGGCCCACCCCTGCCCTATCCCCATAACCTCATGCCTTTACCCCACTAATCCCCCTAACCCACAAATCTTGGCACACTAAGGGGCAATTTAGCATGGCCAATCCACCTAGCCTGCACATCTTTGGACTGTGTCATAAATCTTCAGTATGCAAATGATGCTTGTGTGTACACTCACTCAGAAATGGGTTCCAGGCCATTGGCGACTCCTCCTCTAAAAACATATGAGAAAATGAGCCCTTCACTACACACTCAGAATACCAGCTCCAGCAGCAAAACCTCTCTCACCCCATCAATTAAGATCAACTGTGAAATCCTGAAAGATGTGAACCATTCACCATATTTTGGCAGTCTCCTCTCGACAGAGGCAGACATTGACAACAAAATTCATTGTCACCTCCAATGTGTCTTCTCTGCCTTCAGCCAACTGAGGCAAGGAACATTTAAGAACCATGGTCTCAAACCTGAGACAAAATCATGATTTACTGGGCAACAGTGATCTCTGTGCCCCTATATGTTTTGGAGACTTGAACAACCTAAGCAAGTATCTCAAGGCACTTGAGAAGTACTGCCAGTGGTGCCCTCAAGATTTTCCAAATCTGGTGGCAAGAAAGATGGCCCATCAGGCAGCGTCCTCTCCCAAGCCAACCTGCCCACATCGAGGTGCTATTCACTCAAAACCAACTCCACTGGACCAGACATATCGGTCGGAATTTTACTGCTCTGCCCACCATGGGAATCGAGCAGGCGAGAGGCAGACAATGGAAATATCCATTGAACCTCGGGCAGGATTTTACGGTTTCGGGACACGCGAGGCTGTAAAATCCCACTCATCATTCATATGCCTGACACCAGACTCTTGAAGAAATTGCTCTACTCTGAACTCAACCAAGGAAGGAAACCCCAAGGAAGATAGTGGAAACACTTCAGGGATGCCTTCAAAGCACCCCTGAAGAGGACAAATAACTCTCCCAACTCATAGAAGACCCTGGTCTGTGACTAACCAAAATGGGGAAGGGTCATTTGGGAAGGCACTGAACCTAGTGAAAACCTTCATTGGAAACTTGCAACGGTGAAGTCAAGATGTTAGAGGGGGCACACAAAACTCTAAACAACCCACTTACCCAACCCTTCAAACACCATCTGACCCACATGTGGCAGAGTATGCAGGTAGCACATTGGACTTATGGACCCACCAAATCAGAGTGGAAGCAAATCATCCTCAATCCCAAGGGACTGCCTAAGAAGAAGATCAGGGATGCTGGACTTCATTTTCGTGGAGAGATTGCAAAAACCAGGATTGTTCTTCTTAGAGCAGAGAAGGTTAAAGGGCGATCTGATGGATGTGTTCAAAATCATGAAAGGTTTTGATAGGGTATGATGGATTTTAACCAAGGACACAGATTTAAGGTATTTATCAAAAGAACCAGAGTTGACCTGAGGGGAAAAGTTATAGTGATCTGGAATACACTGCCTGAAATGCTGGTGCAATTAGATGCTATGGACTAGATTTTACACTCCCTAGCTAGCAGGTTTAAAGGCAGAGGTTTCATAAAATTCAGTGTGTCTTTCCACCACCTATCTTCTCCAGATAAAATGTTATTGTGGGCAATGAAGGCATCAGGCAGCTGCTTGCCCTTGAGCCTAATGTGCCCCTTGATTAGTTAATTAATGGCTACTTATGGGGTTCATCCCACCATCATTGCTGTTTTACCCACAGCGAGGGAGGCCCGTGCTCAGCTGGTAACCCAGCAGTTTTAGCTGTGTGGCTGGTATCGGGCAAGAGGTGGGATCCTCATTTGCAGGTCCCCGTGCCAGTCGGAGGGAGACCCCTCCCCCAAGATCACTCTTCCCCTATACCCTACCCCCATGGCTTCTCAAACATGGCCAGACCCTGCCAGCCTGACCTGTGCATTTGAAATATTTCTTGAAGTAATGAGTGTCAGTCAGATATAATTCACCCTCCAAAACATCTCTCAATTCTGTGAGATCCTGACATGAACCCAGGCTATGATTTTTACCGGTTTGCCCGGCCCATTGATGGGTGGAGCGAGCCAGTAAAATCGTGCAACAACCAAGAAATCACGATCGCGCCCGATTTCTCAGCTCTCGCGATCTTACCGGCGCCAGATTTCTGGCACGGTCAGCCTCTTGGCTATTTCTGGCGAGAGACTGAATAAATTATTTAAATATAGTTAAACAGTGTTTTGCATGTGTTTAGTGGTGCTCAATCGTCTGGGCTGACTTGCCTTTATGGCCTCGCCAGGAGAGGTTCTCTCCGGCGAGAAAAACACCTGCTCCCATGAACGGGGGAGCAGTCGTGTTGCTCTCGCCAGTAGAACCAGAGGCCATTGGGGCCCCCTGGGGTGGTCGAGGGCAAGGGGGTGCCCCATGGGCAGTGCCAGCCTTGTACCTTGGCAATGCCCACCGGGCAGTTTGGCACTACCCACCAGGCAGTGCCAGGGGTAGGGCAGCCTGGAGGGGACAGGCCCTGTTGGGATGGGGGCTGTTGGGGCAAGGTGATCGGTGGGGTGGAGGGGCGCGATTAGTCTGGGCGGCGGGGGCTAAATATTTGGATGGTGTGGGGCTTGCAATCAGCCATGGGCCCCACTATTAAGGGGGGGTGTGGGTCTGTGTTAAGGCTGGCTGCAACAGCAGAGACCTGACATCTCTCTCTCTCTGGTCAGGTCTCTGCTGTTGGAATTGTGCATGTGCAGCCACAGAGGTCTGCACCTTTGCTGCCTGATCAAGTTGGCTGGTGAATTAAGCCCTGTCCACTGCCTCCAGTAGCTGAAAACAGTCTAACCCATTTTTTTCAATCACTAAGTGCATAAGATTGGGAGTAACAACTTGCCCAAAACACAGATCTGCAACTCCCATTTTCATGCTAGCTGGGCACGTGGAATTTTTCTCGTAAAATTCCACATCCAATGTCCCATGATATTCCAATTCACCAACCTAATACTCTATCATTCTGCTCGACTAACACAGTGATGTTTTGTGAAGTCCCGTGATACTTTGTGCCACTAATTCAATGTTTTCCGAGATCCAGTGTCAGTTTGTATCACTGTACTGAGAAGTTGTGCTATCACACATCACTTTGCAATACTAACCCAATATTTTGCAATGCCCATATTTCTTTGCATCACTAACACAGTTTTCTGGGGAGCTCTCTGTCAGTTTTCTTCATCGACACGGTTTTCTGTGAAATCTCCATCAGTTTTGCATCACTGACACATGCTGACTTCCCTTCTTTCTTCAATCACAAACAAGACAGTCCTTTCCTCACACACACGTAGAACCTTCAAGTTCTGCAACATAGCAACTTCTCAGCAGACCTCTTTCTTCCAGTGTCACACATGTAGAAACAGCCAAGTAGAAACGTCGTGATCAGCTCTCCCTCCTCTTCCTGCAGTTCATACCGCTGCTTCATTTTCTTCCATCCCTATGCTTTTCTTTGTCTTCCCCTCTCTGTTTTTCCCTTTCTCTCCTTTCCTCAGTTTGCATTGTTCTTGCATTCCATTGTGTCTCCTGTTATCATGGTGGTACAGTGATTAGCAGCGGCAGGAACCCAAGTTCGATTCTGGCTTTGGGTGATTGTGTGGACTTTGCACATTCTCCCCTTGTCTGCGTGGGTTTTCTCCGGGTGCTCCTGTTTCCTCCCACACTCAAAAAATGTGCAGGTATGGTCAATTGACCATGCTAAATTGCCCCTTAGCGTCCAAAGATATGTAGGATAGGTGGATTAGCTGTGGTAAATGTGCAGGATTACAGGGATAGGGCAGGGGTGGGCCTGGGTAAGAGGATCTTTCGGAGAGTCGGTGCAGACTCGATGGGCTGAATGGCTCCCTTCTGCACTGCCGTGATTCTATGGATTCTATAATAACTCAAGACAGTGACTAATACCACATACACAGAAACCAATGACATAATTTTCAGGAGACACCCAGAAAAAACCTGACTGTGTAATGAGCTACCTCACAGTGGTTGCACCAGCGATCAAAACGTAAATCTGTGGCATTTTGCAATAAGCATTTTTGCAGATTTTTGATTAATCTGCGTCAGCTCTCCAGTTATCCTATGTGTAATTGTCCGAAAATTAAGTTGACATTTGAGTAGCCAGTTAATTTCTCGGATTTATATTACTTGAAATTATCAAAACACAAATAAAAGTAAAAACTGAGCACAGTGCTGAAAGTTTAATAATGAAACATGCAAAAGGAAAAACATGTAAAATACAGAAAGAATAACCCATATGACCGCAAATGAGCCCTGGTGCGCACTACCCCTTATAGAGATGGAAGCCGCACATGAACTCTAATACACATTGTCCCCTAGAAATGAAGTGTCCACCAACCTGGGCCTCCCATCAGCATATAACTGCGCATGCATGGTGTTGGCAAAAAATGCAATCCTTTCACTCCATCACACCCTTAGTTTGTGTTACTCACTCAGAGCTCACGGCAGTTTGAGGTTCTTTTTGTTGACCCTGATGCCATCATGCTCACAACTGGCAATGAGGCAGTATATTCCAAATAGTAGGGCAACCAACCAACAGATTATGGGGTCTTCGTTGCAAGCCGCTGAAACATATGTTTATACCACATGCAATGACCATTTCATCCAAGTCACCAACAGCAGCAGTGCTGGGGAAACCAATTGCCCATTCTGATAAAGTCAAGTTGAAAGTGGGGATTGGGAATCCTGTATCATAAACCAACTTGGTGTCATCCAATCACTAAAATCAATAAGTTGAATTTGGCAGCCCCATTGTGGCTATACATGGAAGCAGAGTAACCAGGATAAGGGAGGAGCCACATTAGGGCAGCTCGCCAAAGCTTTCCCACCGCCAGAGACCTTTCCCTGAGATGGGCTGTGAATTGAGTTGGCTGCCCATTTTACAGAGACGGTCAGCCAATTTCATTTGTTAAACTTCCATTCAGGAATTATTTTATGCCTTGTTACATGTGGAGGCTGTTCAGTCCAATGGAGGTGGCATCCCTATGGTAGGCCTTGGGGGTCATTACAGTCGGAGGCTGTATAACCCATTGGCAGGTCCATAAACATGAAAGGCCACAATCACAGACAAAGATAATCCAGCAGTGAGGTTTCCCTTTCACTCTTGAGGACCCCACCAGCTTTGTCCCTCATCATTTTTGTATTTCATTGACATCCCCAAGGGTGTTTCTATGTTGAGGCAGCCTCACGATTTCTGACCTGCATCAGCAGCACCCACCTCTCCCAGTGGAATGTCCAAGTCTCCAGATTTTCCAGGGCTCTGGCTCTGCATTAACGAGAACTGACCCTACAGTCTTGCGGGCTGAGGTTGTGGACTTGTAAGGCCCAAAGTACTTTCATGTTCCTCCATGCCCAACACTTTTTTTTAAACTAGCCAGCCTTTTCAGGGTTGATCTGCAGCAGCTCCTTTTGATAGGGTAAGACCTTGGGAATAGATGTGAATGCAGCAGCCAACATCCCATGAAAGAATAAATAGGAGACACAAGCTCACCTTTGTGTCAGGGACAATTTGTAATACCACAGCTGCAGACCAGGTTAGCAGATTCCAATGAGCAGAGCATGTTGCATGCACATCACACCCATTGGTACCTCAAAATTGCATCCAATGGCAAAAAGGCAGAAGCATTAAATAATCATTCAAGAACTCCAAGCAAAATGATAAAAACATATATATGCTGCCCAAGCAGCAAATGAATTTACCTTTTATGATTTTAGCATTTTGCTTTTTTAAAATACTTATTTATGAAACAAAATGTTAGAAATGAAGCTAGCTGCGTGCAGATTAGATGCACCTTGCATCCTAGCAAGGTCAGCAAAGCAGATCTGAAGTGAGTTCGACCTTTCAGCCTTGGTGTAAGTGCGAGAATAAACAGTCCATGCAATTCTGAGGCCCAACGTGCAAACCTAAGAATTGATGTACACATGTTAAACAGAATGAAAATTTAGCAATTTTGAGTTATTTTTTAAAGGTGTATTTTCTCGAGATCCCTTATTTATAAAACAAAATGTTGTACATGTTAGAAATGAAGCATTATGTGAATTGCTGCAACCTTGAAGCATTATCATTCTGTTCCCACCAGAGAGAGTTTAAAGTCACTCCCCTGATATTCCAAATAACCAATTGAATATAATTTAAATTGTGTTGATAGATCCTGTGCTGTGCCTATGCCTGAAGGCAAGTCATTTGCTCAGTGTCTGCTGATGCTTCATCCGGAGATATTTTTCCTGACAGTCTTTGCCAGCAGTAGTTTGGCATTTGCTTCCACAGGACTGGATGAGGAGATCCCAAGGCTAACACCCAGTCAGAACAAGAATCAAACTTGCACTGTTGGCATTATTCTGAACCACACGCTAGCCAAATGAACTAATCAACTCCCAAGCTTATATTACCTTCTGTGAAATTTTTAAGAATGATGTGATAACTTCATAATAATTAGAAGTGCTGCAGTTACATAGCATAGAATTCCTACACTACAGAAAGAGGCCATTTGGCCCCATCAAGTCTGTACTGACCACAATACCACCCAGGCCCTTAACTCCACACATTTACCCTGCTAATCCCCCTGACACTGGGGCCAATTTAGCATGGCCAATCAACCTAACCTGCACATCTTTGGACAGTGGGAGGAAACCGGAGCACCCGGAGGAAACTTGACGCAGACACGGGGAGAAAGTGAAAACTCCACACAGACAGTGACCCGAGGCCAGAATTGAACTTGGGTCCCTGGCACTGTGCCACTGTGCCGCCCAATATATCAGACCTCAATTCAGTCCTGATCACTTGCTAAGGTGTGGTATATAAATAATTTAGCAACACTTTCAGAAAGAAATTAAACACAAGGGAATGTTACCAGCTTACACTTATTCATTTTCCACATCTCTGGTTTCATCTACTTCTGTGTCTCATTATAAATGCCATGGTGTTAAGTTGCTTCATAAGTGTTTTTTTGAATCTATTATCGCATTCATGCTTCACCTTTTCTTGTCAATGTTTGCTCGGTAATTTTACTTGCTTATGTCTGAAAACTAAGCTTAAATAGAGAAGGATTTTGCGGAACAATTTGCAAACTTGAAGCATGATGTTGACTAATAAATAATGTATTTTGAATCATAGGAATTTCATTATTTTTACTGAAAATTGATTGCTCAGTTTTGTCCTGTTCAAGAACCTCTGCTGATTCCCTCCTTTCCCTTCATCACCAAGAAAACCTACTGAGCCACACCTGCCCTTCCCAAACCCAACTGCTTTTGAGCAGAATGAAAATTTATCAGTTTTAGTTTTCTTTGAAGAATGTAATATTTTGCTTTTTAAAAATCTTGTGGGCGGGGAGTGGTTGGTAGATCTCCAGGCTCGAAAGCACCAAACGCAAATCACAATGACCTGGAGAATCAGGAATTGCCAGAAAGGTGGGTTTTGCGCCGGACGCCAAACCCACTGCCACCCTCCCGGGCCGCGCTGCCAGCCCCCAATCGAGTTCCAATCCATAGCGGGCGAGAACCCAATACATATTCAGAAATAAATTTAAATACCATTAGCAGGCTGACAGCCCTAATAAAAATAGCTCTCACTATTCACCTGCCTCCCCAGCAGGATCAGCACCAGGTGGGCTTTCGTGCAAGTCCTCACAAGCAAGGACCTGGCATGTTGGACCCCGAGGATTGAGGAAGCATCACCAACCACTCAGAAATGAGAGATATCCGGTCTCGGGGGCAGGGAATTCATATGGTGTTCGTGGAAGTGGAAATGAATAGGGTTGGGAAGCATTTTCCGATCAGGGCCAGTGTGATCTCCTGGACTCGTTTCGATCGCCTCAGGGGGTCGGAGAGGAATTTCCCAGATTTTTTTTTCCCCATATTGGCCCTGGGGTTTTCACTCTGGGTTTTCGCCTCTCCCTGGAGATCACATGGTCTGGAATGGGGGGGGGGTGGGGGTGAGCTAATAGGTTGTGATGAACAAAGCATCGTAGCTGTGAGGGACAGCTCGGTGGATAGGATATTAGTATGTAGATAGGCTGGAAAATTGGGCGGGGATCCTGGATTCAGGATTCAATCCTGGACCGGGGAGCGGCGCGGGCTTGGAGGGCCGAAGGGCCTGTTCCTGTGCTGTATTGTTCTTTGTTCTTTGTTATCCTTCAATCACAAGGGAGTGAAACCACTGACTGTCAATCAGGATGAGATTCTGGGCGGAATCTTTCCACCTTGCCTGCCCCGGGAATTGTTGTGGGCGGGGAACGGAAAGGTCCTTTGACCTCAGACGGGATTTTCGGGTTTTGGGGTGAGTGCGGCCAGAAAATCCCGCCCTCTGTCAAAATTGCAGTCAGGATCAATGGGGTACTGGAGGTCAATTCAGCCGTGAATGGAAATCAAAATAAACTCAGGTGGCTGGAGAATGATAGGAAGGAGATAGAGAGAAAGGAAAATCTCTGCTGCAAAATGGAATGCTGCAATGATTTAAAATCCTGCCAATTGACCAGGGTGGGGGGGCATGGAGTTTAAAGTTACCTGGCCACTTCAGAATTTTCACAGAGGACAGGCAGGAATTGAGCACCGGGCTGCTTGAAATCACCATCCCAGGAGTGATCTTCAGGTCTGCCAGGGTGAATCGCAACAGTCCAGTCACAACACTCCCATCCCAGTGGAGAGTGGTGAGGTCAACCCCTTTCTCCCAACCCAAGCCCACCCAATGCCCAGGACCCTTGAGGGACTCTTCCTCTGCAGCCTGGTAGAAGCACAGGGGGAAAATGGCTACCTCAAGCCTCCATGGGGCCAATGCACCAGACCAGGGTGTCAGTGCCGGGGGCAGTGCACTGTTGGCATGTGGCCTGAAGGGGCCTGAGTAGAGAATCTCAGGGAGGTGTGGGGGGGGGGGCTGAGTGGGGGATCTGACAGGGAAAGGGGGTCTGAGGGGGGTAAAGGATCTGAGTTGGGAGTGGGCTGCGTCACCCTCATGCCTATGTGGCGTGGGGGGGAATTTACCTGTTATTTGAGGGTGCAGAGGGAGGTTGCCCCTCTTTGCTGAGGGGTTAGTGGTGCTCCCCTAGTCTGTGTGGGTGCCACCATTAATGTTTTTGTAGGGGAGGGCCTGTCTCTGAGCGTGGAGATCCCATTGCCATTTTAAAATGGCAGCCCAGTCTCAGAACAGCGGGGCTGGCCAGTGGTTTGTCCGCTATGAATAAATTAGCATCTATCAGGTGGGACCAAAAGAGAAAATCCTGGAAAATTTCAGCAGGTCTGGCAGCATCTATAAGGAGAGAAAAGAGCTGACGTTTCGAGTCCAGATGACTCTCTGTCAAAGCTAAAAGGCATAGAAAGTGGGAGATATTTATACTGTAGGGTGAGGGAGTGAAAGATGAGTCACAGCCACAAAAACAAGGGGAAAGACTGCTAATGGCAGTCCATAGGGAGAATAAAAGGTGAGAATGGCCAAATGGCAGAGAAGCTGAAATCAGAGGATAAAATGTGACAGATGAAGATGTGGGGGGAGGGGGGTGGGAACCGGTGGGAGAGAGAATTGAGAAAAGGGGGGAAAGGGGAAGCAAAGGGGGAGAAGAGGTAAGGAAAGGGGGATAAAATAGGGGAAAAGAGTGGGGGGGGGGGAAGAAAAATAAAGACAAAGAAGTAAAAGGTGGAGAACAGTTAAAAATTAAATGAAATGAAAACAAAGGGGTCAAGGTGGGAGATTCATTGAGCACAAGTGAGCTGCCATCAGCCAGACAGGAATCGGCAATTGACATAAGCTCCGTGAGGATCTATGGACTGTCCCCACTTCATGTTGTCATCATCCTCCTGGAATGTGTGGACTGTTGGCATTGGCATCTATTGCGTCTCCATGACAGGAGCTTTATCACAGAGGGCATTTGCCCTGCCATCAGTCAGACGCTAGTCCGATGCTCACAGATGCAATGTGAGGTTCTTTGGAGTGTCCTCACTACATGTCATCATCATCTTCCACAAAACTAGCAGCTGTAAGGGCGTCCCGGGCCAGCTTCCTCATCTGGACATTGCAATAACCTCATGGCTGTCATCCTCACCATCAAGGACCTCCTCACCCTCATCCCAATGATGTCCTTATCAGAGGAGACATGCAGCTCCTCCATCTTCTCCTCTGGCACCTCCTCCCCTCATTGCCCCATTGTAACTCCAGGATGTGTAGGGCACAACATGCGACAACATTGCTTGACAGCCTCTGTGGATTGTGTTGCAGGGCTCCACCAGAAAGGTCCAGGCACCAGAACCTCATTTTTAGCATCTCTATGGTTTGCTTGACCAAAGTACAAGTTGCTTTGGCCTCCGCACAAGCACCATCAGCCACGTCCTCAGTGGATAACAGTTGTCCCTGAGGACTCAATCCTAAAGCTTCTGTTAACCCTAGAAGATGTCAGGGATCTGAGAATGTAGCAGATCCCTGACACTCCCTGGGGATCATATGCAGACCTGTAGGATGCGTTTGGTATAGTTGCAAGTAGCTGGAAATTCAGCATGTGGAAGACTTTGCACTTGACATAATTGACTGCTTGTTGAGATCTGAGTGCCACATAAATGCTGTCGATTGTATCCTGCACCTGTGGAAACCCAGAGATCTGCCCAAGTCCCAGAGCTCTTGGTGAGTGGGTTGCACGATCCCAGTCAAAAGTTACAAGTTGTGTGCCTTTGCAAAGATGGCGTCCGTGACTTCCTGGATGCACTCATGTGTGGAGGCTTGCGAGATCCCACAGAGGTCATTTCTGGAGCCTGGAATGAGTGAGTGCTGTAAAAATTGAGTGCCACGGTCACTTTTATGGACATTGGCAGTGGATGACCTCCAAGTCCCCATGGCACAACATCCTGCCACAGTGGCAGATGTGACCAACCAGTTCCCTTGACATGCATTGTCTTTGGAGACACTGGTTTTCGATCATCTACAGGAATGACGAGAGCCATCTGTAGAACCTGGTTCAGGCAAGGTGCCTACAAATGACAGCTCTCTGGGATTCATCTCCTGAATGAGGATGCCCTGCCACCTCTTCTCCTGAGTGTTCTGGCAAGCGCCGCTGTTGTACACTTTCCCATCTTCTTTCCTGCCTATGAGCAATGAGGCAGACTGCAGAATCACCAACTATTGAAGTAAGGGACAGAGACTTGTCACACATGATCAGGGCAGTGAATGTGTTCAAATTGAAACTGAGCCTGTGGTCCTCCCAGTTAAAGAACAAAATTACTGAGCACTTCCCAAATCTGGAGAAAATCCAACAACAGAAAGGGTTCTATCCAAACAAATTCTGTCACCACCTGAATAAATTGGGAAGTGAATTCAACCGACGATTTCAGGAATTAAGACAAGACGGATCAAATCATTATGTTTGTCTCAAATCATTCTCAAGTGGATATTGGAGAACTGACAGCAAAATTTCAGCAGGTGTTTGATCAAAGCAGTGGACCTGACATGGAAATAATCACCATGCAAAATGACATAGAGCTGAAAACTAGGTCAAGGGACAAAGACTTTTAGGGACTTGTAAACAGAGAGAATTACCCTCTTCTGACATTGTGTGCACTCAAGGTGAAAGCCTACTTTGGTTCCACATATCTCTATGAGTTGGCTTTTTCCCAGATGAAAATCAAGTCCAAGTATCACACTCGCCTCACAGATGCCCAGACTTCAGTCAGTGCTGCCCTACCCCCAACTGCTCCCCCCTTCCCCCCCCCCCACTGTTCCCCCATATCCCAGGGTTCCCTCGCCTCCCTTCCCCCTTGCAGAGTTACCCATACGTCCCAGGTTTCCTGGCGTCCCTTCTCCCCTGCTGACTTCATGACACCACAAGGCACCAACCAAGAAGCTACTGTGGCGACATGCCTGTGACCTTACCACAACCCCAAGAATAGCAGAGCTGCTTCCTTGCATTGGCATCCACAAGCGCTGCGGTAGGTTGTGTTCACTCACCTCTGAGTTCCCCTCGGTGTTCAGCTCAGCAGGTGTACACCTTTTGGAGTCAATCGTACATCGTGCCATTCTGAGGTCACGCCGACATGGGATTTGAATTTGATGTGGGGAATGATTCCAGCCCATGGCCTCTATGATTTGACGCAAATTTGTTTATAATAGCATTCCCGATGTTCAACGGTGGGAAACGTGGCCCACCATTGATGGAGGAAGGGATGATCATGTCCTGCATTCTCAGTGCTGGGAAAATGAGTGTAGGGCTTTCTGGCAACATATTCCAGTGACGCCACTGCAGAAGCCTGCCCCAATCGGGCATAAAAATCCCGGCCTAGGGTTAATAGTGTTAAGCTGCAGGTGATATTATTGTATTAGTAGTGTTTACTCATTTTATTTTGTTGTTTTGCAACTAATAGCAAAGGTGTTATATTGTTATTTTTATTTTTAATGTGCAAAATTGTAACAAAGACCAGCAATCCCCTAGGAATATTGGCCACAAGTGAAACCTAGAGAAATTGAGAGCTTATAAATTGCTGTGCATTTTCACCTATTTTGCCTGTCATTAAATATTTCATAAAAATCGTGGCAATTCATGCAATTTTTCTCATTCCTACTTTTGAATGTTTACATGTTTGCTGCTATTACATTATAAGGATTATCTCAACACCAGGTCATTCTGTAGTAAGGAGAACTTTTGGTTGCAAGTAGACAATTTCATAAATTTTAATGAGGAATTGTAAATTGAATACACTGTACAGGAAAAAAGAACGAAAGTAATAAGTAAATTGACATTTGGCCAGATTTAGGTCTATAACAAGATCATTTATTGAAAACAATTATTCCTTTACCTGTCATGAGACACGAGCATCGCTGGCAAAGTCAGAATTTATTGCCCATCCCGAACTACTCTTCAGAAATCTTAGACTAACTCTAAAATTATTGTTTCAGCAGACAACCACGGCTCCTGGAATGCTTCCTCTGCAGGCTCCCCAAGCCTGTCGGAAATAACCACAATCCCTGATGATCTGATACCACCATCATCATCATCGCATTCTGCCCCAACCTGTGATTCCATTCACCAGCTAGCCCCAGAGACATTATGGGACATCAAGAAAGAGCGTGATATCGTAAGAAGGGAGCACTCTGCAGACCACCACGGGAGGAGTAGAAGAGATAGATCGGAAAGCCCAGGAAAAGTGGATAAGTTGAAGCAACACCGAACCTATAAGAAGAACCTTCCGAGGCTCTCAAAGGAAAATAGTAAAAAGACATATGGTGGCAGGACCACCTCTGAAAACAGAGCATCTGGGAGGAAGGGTTTAACAGAGACTAAATCAGGGGAGGACAAGTCTGATGAGACGAGCAATGAAAAACATAAACGTGGTAGATCCATGTCCCCAGCTTCCAGGAGGGGAAGATCTCCTGGGATAAAAGTGGATCACAAAGTTGAGAATACCACTGAGAGAAAATTGCTGAAAACACATAAATATAAAGTGAAATCAGCAGATTTTGGCTCCCGGACTGATACTGGTGATGTTGGTAACTTCCACAAAAATGCCTTAGAACAGGTCAACAAAGACCTTGAACGAGATCCCAAAAAGATTTCCAGTGAAGAGCATACACGTTCAAATCTTGCTATTCAAAGTAATAATACTTTAACTCGGAAGTCAACTGTCTCGCCTGGACCATGGAAAATCCCTGGTTCCGATAAGTATCCCAGTACACTGAAATCTGGTGCTGCCACCATGGGCAGATAAAGTAACAAAATGTTATTCTCCCTTTTATAGGATAGATGCAGGACCTTCTCCCAGCATTTCCTCTTTTCACATTATTTATCTAACTTAATTTGAACAGTCACTCAGCCTTATAAACTGGAAGCATTTGCATTAACAATATAATGGGAATAATATTCAATGGGGCAATGATGTGTTTGGGCATGAAAGACTTAAAGAAAGCAACCAGCGGTATTTTGAACCTTCAATAAACTGAAGTTTCACCACTATGCTGTGGGGTCAGGGGCAGCATCCATGAGCCAAACATGTGAACTATATGGACCAGTGCAGTGCAATTATGTTGGTAAACGTAACAGAGAGCAACAACAATATTGGTGCTTTAGTTGGAAAAAAAATGTTTAATATATGAAGGATTTGCTTCATCTGTATGCTGCAGTCATAGACGTTGTTATCAGTAATCTTTGTACTAGTGGGAACATCAGTTGTTAGAGTCTGGCCTTAAGTAAAACTGCACTGAGGAATGAGGCGCTGAAGAAAATGGAGGTCTACGTGAAACTTAATTTTTTGTAAATATTCAACTTACAAAACAAATGCCTAGCCCAGGGGTTAAAGTTGTTTTAAATAATACTAGGACCTCATCACTGAATAACAGAAGCTAACATATTTAATTTAAATTGCATCTTGTATCAGAGCAGCCCATCCTTTAAAACCATATCAGTGAACCAAGCACAAAAATAATGTAATGGTAATAAAATAATGGAGTTGATTTTCACATTGAAGTTTACTTACGGTGAGCGTGAGCAAGGTTCCACCTACTTTATCCTCTGGCCTAGCCGTAATCTGATCTCTGCCATTAAAGGTACAGTATTGTCAGGTTTTGGACAATGCTTCTGTATTGTAGTGCACGTACCTGTATTACCCTCTAATTTTAGATTTATGAAAGACTGGGATTATGATTGCAGAAGCAAACTATATTTTGCACAGTTCACAGCTCTTACTAGTGCAGTAATTGCTGTACGCCGTCTGTAATCAAAATTATCTGTGAACATGGCACGTCACTTACCCTTTGGATAAATATTGCTGTGTAGTGTTAGCTGTGAATTTACCTTGTACAGTATCTCTATAAATATGATTCCATGTATTATTAGTCACAAAGACTGTAAGTGAGCAACTATTTTTATGAAATGCACCACTATGGATAAATTAACTTTTACAGAAATCTTGTTTATGATATTCTATCTGAAACACTGTCAAATAAAGTGCATACTCTGAAATGAATGTTTTCCTGGATGCATCAACACTGCAGCTCAGGAAAAAAAATCACGGACCTTATAGTTTCTATTTCAAGCTATCAAAAGTTAATTTTATGCATGTTCGTTACTTATATTATGCAAGTCATCTTTTAAGTGTATCTATGAAACTAGCCTTGTTACATTCAATCAGCACCTTTTATTCAAAAGTCAGTGCTGTCGGTGTTTTACATTTGGCTTCAGATCCAAGAATACTGCTCCTATCAAAAGTCTCTCGAATCTCTTTGGAAAGAGACTTTATGAATATTTTACATAGGTGCTCAACTCCTTTCATGTCATTTAAGGCATTATCAGAGTGTGCACAGCAAAAGGTTCTTTGAAAATATCATTTCAATTGCTACTATAAAATCTCTCCTATTCTGCAAATTCATGAGGATAGTCACAAAGGTATTATGCCTGCTGTTGAGACAGAACTCTTGCAAACTGTCATTCTGTAATACTGAACAGTGGTCTCAAAAGTGAATACATAAAGTAACTAAAGTAGTGTACTTTTTCTAAGAAAACCTTATAGGTTTTTATTTTATAAGATTATGTTGTAACAATTAAAAGTTTCAGTCTTCAGCCTCATGAACTTTAATTGGAAGCAATGTATCAAAGAACACTACAAAGAAGTTAGAAAAAGATTAACCACCAAACCGCTTGTCCATCCTTGAACTCGTAGCATCATTCCTATGAACCAAAGAAGCAATGCCAGCAGCAACAACACGAAGCACCATGGAGTGTAGCAACACACTTAAATCTTCAGCTTGACTGAGTTCCAATCACAGGCTTACTGTATGAGGTGCCAGGTGATGGCCAAGCATCTCCCCGCATGGAAAGGAAAGTTTAGTAGGTGAGTTATAACTGGGCCACTGCACCACCTGGCAAATTGGACAGTAGTGACATTGCCTAGAAGCATGTTACTCCCAGCATCAAGGCACATGTGGCCCAGGAGATCACAAAGGGAGAAAAATGATTTTTAAAAAAGATAATGAAAATAAAATCACAAACCAAAAGAATCAAGTAAGTTTTACTGGAAGAAATTTGGAAGTTATTTTCGGAGTTACACATAGAAGAGCATTTTTGATCGGTGCCACCTGGGGGTCAGTTGACAGTGCTCTTGCATCTGAGTTACAAGGTTCCAGTTCCCAGTCCAGGGCATGAGTACAAGAATCAAAACTGACAATCTCGTGCAGTACTGAGGGAGTGTTGCACTGTTGGAAGTGCCTTCCTTTGGATGAGACATTGAACAGAGACCTCATCTTGCCTGCTCCGGTGAATGTAAAATATCCTGGACAATATTTATCCTTCAACCAATATCACAAAAATAAAACTGCCCATTATATTGTTATCTGTGGGAGTTTACTATGCACAAATTGACTGTGACTATCGGGGAGGCAATGGCTTAGTGATATTAGCGTGAGACTATTAATGCACAAACTCAGCTAATGTTCTGGGGAGCCAGGTTCAAATCCCGCCACAGCAGGTGGTGGAATTTGAATTCAATAAAAAATATCTGGAATTAAGAATCTTACCAATGACCATGAAACCATTGTCAGAAAAACCCATCTGGTATACTAATATCCTTGAGGGAAGGAAATCTGCCATCCTTACCTGGTCTGGCTGACATGTGACTCTGAGCCACAGCAATGTGGTTGACTCTCAAATGGCCTCAGGCAACTAGGGATGGGCAATAAATGCTGGCCCAGCCAGCGACGCCCTTGTCTCACAAATGAATAATGAATAACTTCATAAAGTACTTCGCTGGTCATTAAAAGCTTGAGACATCCAGTTATCATGAAAAGTGCTATAGAAATGCAAGTCCGGCATAAAGAAATAGATTCAATATTCTTTGCTGAATCCAACAGCACGAATACAGGTTAAAGAGCTGAAAGGTCTACTCCTGTTCCTATGTAAAACAGATTTTCTACTGACAAAAGATAAAATCACAGGTGACCAGCTTCAGTATCACAACAAACCAAAAGATGAGCCTCTTGATGCATATAAAATATTTACAGATTATTGCTGTCAGCAAAATCAGAAAATTGTGAGAATGTCATAAGCAATGAAGAAATCATAGTTGTCAGAAAACTCTGAAATACTCAGCACCAGTGGAGAGCTACAGAATTCCATCGGAGCTAATTACCTATTAAATAGCCAGCAGCAGGATATTTCAAACACTTTGTGCTATTAAAAAGATAGATGAGCAGAAATGCCCTTCAACAAAATAATTCAAAAGTAAGCTAATGTAGGAGTACCAGACATAACATTAGAGAACAAAGTCTTGAAGCTCTTTTGCATTGAAACCCTGGTGTGAACATATTGAGAAGGTAACTATCTTCACAGATTGTGATGAATATATCATCGGTTATTATTTCTGAATATTGAAGTGTGACCAACTGCACCTATATGTTGAATTTATATTTCAGAAAGTTAGATTGTTTACAGTGCACTAAAAACCATCTCTTTTTATTTATGCATATAATCGTGATCTGAGGTTATGAGGAGTCTGAAGATAGAATGATGCCTTCATTATTCAACATTTCCTTCTCCCCTCCAACATACTGGGACCATTGGCTCAGCGACCAGTTACAGATCTTGAGTGTCTCCACACAGCTCAGAAAATTAACTTTAAACAAATTTAGTAAGTATAGATTTTTTGTTTCTAAAAGGTGGAGTACTTTGAACAAAAAAGCACTCCCAATAGGCTTAGCTTCCCACTAAAACACTGGAACATTTTATTTATTGCATATGGGTGAAAATACTCATCTTCCTTTTTAATTTCAAAATTGATGCCTTCTGTGCCCCAAGGTGACTAACCTACTTTCAATGCATAAAGAAGCTTAAGTCAAGCATGTTTACAGTAACCAATTCTAGCTACTTTAAATGTTGCTTTGATCCTATTTGTACTGGTGGATGTGAATTTGGTAATGTGGTATAGATAAGAAAATAAAAAAATGGCTTTTCACAATTAATACTTTCAGATAATAGT
Organism: Mustelus asterias; assembly: GCF_964213995.1. Taxonomy (NCBI): domain Eukaryota; kingdom Metazoa; phylum Chordata; class Chondrichthyes; order Carcharhiniformes; family Triakidae; genus Mustelus; species Mustelus asterias. Next base: position 58,434,796 of record NC_135819.1, read on the forward strand.
GAACTTACCATAAGTAAACCCATCTATGGAATCGTAGACATTTACAGCACAGAAGGAGGCCAGTTGTCCAGTGCAGAAATTGGGTGAAATTCTCCAATGCCCCTGCTGGTGGGATCAATGATGTGGAGATGCCGGTGTTGGACTGGGGTAAACACAGTAAGAAGTTTAACAACACCAGGTTAAAGTCCAACAGGTTTATTTGGTAGCAAAAGCCACACAAGCTTTTGGAGCTCCAAGCCCCTTCTTCAGGACTCACCTGAAGAAGGGGCTTGGAGCTCCGAAAGCTTGTGTGGCTTTTGCTACCAAATAAACCTGCTGGACTTTAACCTGGTGTTGTTAAACTTCTTACGGTGGGATCAATGGCAGGCGGGTGAGGGAGAATTTGGCAGGAGGCCCAAAAGTTGGTTTCAAGCCAGCGTGAAATGACGAGATCTTACACTGCTGTAAGATAGCGAATCAGGAATTCTGCTAAAGGTCAGCGTGAAACTGATTGACGTCCCGCTCATGGGATGCAGATGAAGGCCCAACTGCAATCCACCCCCACACCCGATTCTTCGTAACACCAGCAGGAAAACACACCAGTCCGGAACATGCCTGGACCAATGTAACGTGCAAAAGTTGGGAATTTCCTGAAAAAATCATGGGGCTGCCTCCAGAGTTCTGGATGGAGGCCGTTAATGATCCTGGTCCCTGGCATTTAATACATTTTTATCAATACAATCTAATTATTTTGTTTCAACTTTTTTGCAAAGAAGGGAGACAGAAAGCTGAAAACTATAGGCCAGTCTAACATCTCTCAGTCGAAGGTGCTAAAATCCAGTATTAAAGAAGAGGTAGCCAAACATTTAGAAGAACATAATACAATCAGGCAGTTCAACATGGTTATGTGAAAGGAAAATTGTGTTTGACATATTTATTAGAATTCTTCATGATGTAACTAGTGGCTAACCCTTATGATAAGCGTGCATCTGTCTCTGGTGAGACAGAACCTCAGGGGCACACATTACTAAGGAGGAACCTAAATCAGGAAAGATGAAACACTCTACATGACATAGCCCTGATATGACCCTGGTCACAAGAGTAAACGAGCTGCCTTCAGCCAGACAGAAGTCAAACATTCACAGTAACTCTTTGTGGATTAGTGCATGTCCCCACTGCAAGTTATCATTCTCCTGTAACATTGGGACAATGAATAACTGCTTCATAGAACATAGAACTTTACAGCGCAGTACAGGCCCTTCGACCCTCAATGTTGCGCCGACCTGTGAAACCAATCTAAAGCCCATCTAACCTACACTATTCCAATATCATCCATATGTTTATCCAATGTTTATCCAGCTTCCTCCCAATGACATGAGCCAGCAATCAGGCAGGAGAGCAGTGCTCAAGGAAGGGACTTCAGGATGATGGGATATTATCATTAGTCCTAATCATCACCTTCCATGAATCGGGCAACTATAAGGGCATCCTTAGCTCATCCTGCCCCTTCTGGCCATTGCCACTGCCTGATGGCCAACCTTCTTGCCCTCCAGGACCACCTTGTTATCGTCCAACTCAACGTCCTCCTCATCAGAGGAAACGTGCCATTCTTCAGATTCTCCTCAGGCAGTTCCTCCATCTGTCGAAGTATCAGGTTGTGAAGGGCTCAGCAGATGACCATTATGCACAACACCTTCTGTGGACTGTCCAGCAAAGCTCCAGCAGATAGGTCCCGGCACCGGAACTGCATCCCTATGGCCTGCTCCATCAAAGTGCAAGTAGCAGCATGAGCTTCATTCTATCTGGTTACAGCTGCACTCTGTGGCCTCAGCACAGGCATCATCAGCCACACCCTCAGAGTTTACCTTTTGTCCCCGAGGAGCCAACCCTGTAGCCGCCGTGCTCCTTCCAAGACATCGGGGATCTGAGAGTGGCTAGGGATGTAGGAATCGTAAACATTCCCCAGGAACCTAGCACACACTGGAGGATGTCCTTTTGTGTGGTTGCAAACTAGCTGAACGTTTAGGGAGTGGAAGTCCTTGCACTTTGATGCCATGGAGATGAGAGAGCCACAGGAGTGCAGTCAATGGCTCCCTGCACATTGGGAAGCCTGCCATTTGAGCATGGCTCTAAACGGCTGGACAGGCAGTCTTCACTGACACTAGTTGTCACTCACCTGTAGGAAGGTCAGGCACCCTGAGCCGTGGAAGACACCTCGGAGCAGCTGCTCTCCGAGACCTCTCCTATGGCAACGAAGCAGGCCCTATTACCCCTTCCTCCTCAGGGTTCTGCTTCTGCCTTTGGAGAGCCAGACACACCTTCTCTCGTCTCGCTGCACTTGAAAAATGACGGCCATTAGCACAGGCTCCACCTCTTTCTCATTCTAATCACTGCCAGGAAAGAAAGAGAGATAGAACTAACGATGAGGTCTTGCCTCCAAAGGTTGAATATTTGCCCATTCCCCTCTGGCAGTAGTGTGTTGATTGGCACTGTGCAGGTCATCACATTGAGGACCTTTCTCTTAGAATCCCCCAGAATGGACAAGGACCCACAACATACTTTCTCCAATCGGCCTAACTGAAGAGCCACAGTTCCTGTCTCCTGAGCTTTCATGTAAGATGCAGGCATTTGTTTCACTCGAAGCTCTTGCGTACTAATGGGGAGGGGGGGCGAGGTTGTGAGAAGTGGGTGGTAAGGCTGGAAGGAAGCCGCATCACCCACACTAATGCATCAGGGCACTCTGTGTAGCCTGTTACCCCTGCCCTTTGTCGCCGAGGATGTATGTGCTCATCCTTTCAGAAAATGGCACTCAGAATTGGGAGCTCAGCACGCAAAGGCTTAACTGCTGGTCGGTAATCAGTGGCATTCACTCACATCAGTGGTGAGTCAGTTGGCATAATTGACTTAGCTGTCAGACTGAAGGAATGTTAATAGACAAGCGGCTGAATGATATCAAATGCAAAATAATTTTAATTACTGTCATGCCTCTCCATTTAGAGTGGACATGGTCAGTCAGGAACTCTCACCATCTTAATAGATCCTTCAGCCTGTGACAACTGGACACCCACCCAGGCTTCCACCCACACTAGCCCAGGCTTCCCTTCCCAGTATCAGGGCCCAGCAGCGGAAGTGTGCAGCCTCAAGATGGATCAGTTTTAAACCTGACTTTCTTGCCCTTCTAGCAATGAGCCCTCCTCCCTCTTTCGGGGCCAACACTTCTCGCAATCTATGACAAGGCCATTACTCTTCTGTTCCCCCCTCTGTTTGTTGACCCTGCCATCCCCCCCTTCTGTCAGATCACCCACCATGAATGACCAGCCATGCTGGCTCAACGTTCCCCACCATTCCCCCAGCCCAAGTTGCCTTGCTGGTTGGACCTCTCTGCCACTTCACATCAGTGCAAATCGTGTTTTTGGCTTCTCATAATATTTTGCTCCCCCCTTTGCCATTTATGATCGATGTGAAAGGGCACAAAATCCTGGCCTAACTTCATTTTTATAAAGTACAACCAAAAATGTATTAAAAAAGATAATAAAATGAACCTTATAGATCTCGTTTGCAGACTATAAAAGGCAGATATATTTTATAAAGATAAATTTAAACATGACCACCTAGCATTCATAACAGTCATTATGGCCATGGCAGCCCGCTGCCAAATTCACAAAAGGAAACTTGAAACAAACTGCCCTGATGGTATGTAATTTACCTGATGAGGAGGTATCAGAAGCCAAGATAAATAACTCTCAGACCACTTGTGATGATTTTAAACATTAAATTCAAACATTTATTAAAATAAAGCAGAAAAATGAGCACTTTTACACAGTTGACAGTTCTTCAACCAACATTTCCTACAAGGCATTTGCTTAAATACGCTCAGAACTAAAATCCATTTTTAAGACAACAGTTCTTGTAGATTTTCTAATCCTAGTTCAATGAAAAGTGCAGGATGGTATGTCGGGAGCAACACGAAGCTTAACTAAAAATGAGATGTGAACTTGGTGAAGAGTATCAACACAGGTCTATTTCCATACCAAGCAGCATAAGCAACAAGTAATAGAGCTAAGCGATTCCACAACCCACAGACTAGATCTAAATTTTGCAGTCCTACCACATCCTGCCATGAATGGTGGTGGACAATTAAACAACTCAATGGAGGAGGAGGCTCCACAAATATCCCCATCCTCAAATGATGGAGAAACCCAGCGCATCAGTGCAAAAGATAAGGCTGAAGCATTCACAGCAATCTTTAGCTACAAGTGCCAAGTAGATGATCCATCTCTGCCTCCCCCGGAGATCCCCAGCAACATGGATGTCAGTCCTTATCCAATTCGATTCACTCCACGTGATATCAAGAAACAGTTGAAGGTACTGGGAACTGCAAAGACTCCAGGCCCTGACGATATTCCAGCAATAGTACAGATGACTTCTGCTCTGGAACTTGCTGTGCCCCTAGCCAAGTTGTTCCGGTACAACTACAACACTGGCATCTGCCCGGTATTGTGAACAATTCCCCAGGTATGTCCTGTACAAAAGAAACGGGACATATCTGTCAATTATTGCCAATCTGTCTACTCTTGATCATTGGTAAACTGATGGAAGGATTCATGAATAGTGGAACTTAGCAATAACAGTCACTGACACTCAATTTAGGTTTCGCCAGGGTCACTGCGCTCCTGACCTCATTTACAGCCTTGATTCAAACAGGGACAGAAGAGCTGAACTCCAGAGGTGAGATTAGAGTGATTGACATTAAGGCAGCACTTGACTGAGTATGGCATCAAGGAGCTCTAGCCAAAACTGGAGTCAATGGGAAACAGAGGGAAAACCCTCCACTGGTTGAAGTCATACCTGGCACAAAGGAAGACATTTGTGGAGGTAGGAGGTCAAACATCTCAGTTCCAGGATATAACTGCAGGAGTTCCTCAGGGTAGTGCCCTAGGCCAAAACCACTTTAGTTGCTTCATCCATGACCATCTTTGCATCATAAGGTCAGAAGTGGGGATGTTCATTGAGCACTGCACAATGTTCGCACTTTTTGCAGCTCCTCAGATGCAGAAGCAGTTCATATCCAAATGCAGCAAGAACTGGACAATATCCAGGCTTGGACTGTCAAGTGACAGTAACATTTGCTCCACACAAGTGCCAGGCAATGACCATCTCCAACAAGATAGAATCTAACCATCGTCCTTGACCTTCAACGGCATTACCATCGCCTGATCCCCATTATCAACATCCTGGGGGTTACCATTGATCAGAAATTGAACTGGATCAGCCATATAAATACTGTGGCTACAAAAGCAGGTCAGAGGCTCGGAAGCCTGCAGCGAGTAACTCACCTCCTGACTCCCCAAAGCCTGTCCACCTTATACAAGGCACAAGTCTGGGATGTGATAAAATAATATCCCCTTGCCTGGATGAGTGCAAATCTGCAAAACACTGAAAAAGCTTGACAACATCCAGGACAAAGCAGCCTACTTGATTGGTACTCCTTCCACAAACATTTAATCCCTTCACGACCGACGAACTGTGGCAACAGTGTGTATCATCTACAAAATGCACTGCAGGAACTCACCACGGCTCCTTAGGCAGCACATACCAAACACATGCAAAAATATTAAAATCTCTCCTTTTCCTCACACAGGAGAGATGGTAGGCTATGGAATTTGAAGATGGAATTCCACCTGGACTCTCTGTCAAACTTCTTCCTGAACTGCAAACATGATCTTTGAGCTTTACTTCAAGTTATTAAGGTCACAATACGGAGCATGAATGAGTTTTCAAAAAATGATTTGAATGCTCAGAGTAAACAAAAAAATCTTAATTATCATAAGTTTTGTTGAAATTTTGGAAGTGAAAACATTTTTATTAATAGCACCTATGAAATCTATAAAACTATTGGAGACCCTCTGAAGGAGAACATTTATCTCCACTTGGAGAGGCAAGGCTTGATCAGGGATAGTCAGCACTGCTTCATCAGAGGAAGGTCATGACTAACAAATTTGACTACATTTTTTGAGGAGGTGACCAGGTCAAATGGACAGAATAGTGCAGATAGAATTTATCCCTGAAAAGTGAGAGGTGATACACTTTGGAAGGAGTAATTTGACAAGGAAATATTCAATGAACAGCATGACATTAGGAATCTGTGGAACAAAGGGACCTTGGCATGTTTGTCCATAGATCTCTGAAGACAGAAGGGCATGTTAGTAGGGTGGCGAAAAAAACATGTGGGACATTTGCCTCTATCAATCAGGGCATAGAGTACAAAAGCAGGGAAGTCATGTTGGAGTTGTATAGAACTTTGGTGAGGCCATAGCCAGAGTATTGTGTGCAGTTGCCACATTATAGGAAGGATGTGATTGCACTGGAGGGGGTGTAGAGGAGGTTCACCAGGATGCTGCCTAGGATGGAACATGTAAGTTATGAAGAGAGGTTGGATAGGCTTGGGTTGTCTTTGTTGGAGCAGAGAAGACTGAGGGACGACCTGATTGAGGTGTACAAGATTGTGAAAGCATGGACAGTGTGGATAGGGAGCAACTGTTCCACTGAGTTGAAGGGTCAGTTATGAGGGGGACATATGTTCAAGATGAAGGGCAGGAGGTTTAGAGGGGATGTGAGAAAAATCTTTTTTACCCAGAGGATGGTGACGGTCTGGAATGCACTGCCTGGGAGAGTGGTAGAAGTGGGTTGCCTCACATCCTTTATATATAGTGCCTGGATGAGCACTTGGCATATCAAAACATTCAAGGCTGTGGGCCAAGTGCTGGTGAATGGGATTAGGTGAGAGGTTTGATGTTTCTGGCATGTCGGTGGAGACTCTGGGGTGAAGGGCCACTTTTGCACTCTATGATTCTCTAAAGAGGAACATGAAAGAGTGGTGAATACAGCAATAGAGATACACAGATTAACATAGATAAAGAAAATATCAAACATAAGATTACAAAAATTTCCTATAAAGTTACAAATTATTGTTATCCAAGGTGGTATTGTCGCTGGACTAGTAATCCAGAGGCCCACCATAATCCTCTGGGGACCCAGGTTCGAATCCCACCAAGAGAGATGGTGGAATTAATCAATAAAAAAACATCTGGAATTAAAAGTCCAATGATGACAATGAAACCAATGTCAATTTTCATAAAAATCCAACTGGTTTAGGGAAGGAAACCTCCCATCCTTACCTAGTCTGGCCTACATGTGATTCCAGACCCACAACAATGTGGTTGACTCTTAAATGCCCTCTAAATTGGCCTAGCAAGCCACTCAGTTGTCTTCAACACAACAAAGAAAACACAAAGGAATTACACTGCAACAGCAACCCCAACCCTGTCAATCCTGCAAAGCTCTCCTTACTAAGATCTGGGGGCCTGTGCCAAAACTGGGAGAGCTGCCTCACAGACTAGTCAAACAACAGCCTGATATAGTCATACTCCTGGAATCATACCGTGCAGATAATGTTCCAGACACCAACATCACTATTCCTGAGTATGCCCTGTCTCACTTTCAGGACAGACCCAGCAGAGGTGGCAACACAGAGTGGTTTACAATCGAAAGGGGGTTGCCCTGGGAGTCCTAAACAACGACTTTGGACCCCATATAATCTCATGACACCAGGCCAAACATGGACAAGGAAATCTCCTGCTGATTCCCAAGTACTGTCCCCCCCCTCAGCTGATTCACTCCACGTGATATCAAGAAATGGCTAAAGGTACGAGATACTGCAAAGTCTATAAGTCCTGACAATATTCCAACAATAGTCCTGAAGACTTGTGCTCCAGAACTTGCCACACCACTAGCCAAGCTGTTCCAGTATGACTACAACATTGGCATCTATCTGGAAATATAGAAAATTTCCAGGTGTGTCCTGTTCACAAGAAATAGGGCAAATGCAACACGGCCAGTTATGCTTGGGTTCCACCAGGGTCACTCAGCTCCTGACCTCATTACAGCCTTGGTTCAGACATGGACAAAAGAGCTGAAATGGTGTGAAGATGCTGGCATTAGACTGGCGTGGGCACTGTAAGAAGTCTCACAACACCAGGTTGAAGTCCAACAGGTGCCTGGCTTCAGACAATTCACACCTCTTTAACCTATGCTTGACCCTCTCTCCATTCGCATTGTCTGTACCTGTAAAGATTTGATTACCTGTAAAGACTTGCATTCCAACCATTATCTTGCAATTGAGTCTGTGTCTATATATGTCCTGTTTGTGAATCCAACTCTCCATTCACCTGATGAAGGAGCAGCGCTCTGAAAGCTCGTGATACCAAATAAACCTGTTGGACTTTAACCTGGTGTTAAAAGAGCTGAAAGCCAGAGGTGAGATGAGAGTGACTGTACTTGACATCAAGGCAGCACTTGACCTAGTGTGACATCAAGGAGCCCTTGCAAAACTGGAATCAATTGGTATGAGGGGGCAAACTCTCTGCTGGTTGGGGGCCATACCTGACACAAAGGAAGATGGTTGTGGTGGTTGGAGGTCAATCATCCCAGCTCCAGGACATCTCTCCAGGAGTTCCTCAGGGTAGTATCCTATGCCCAATCATCTTCAGCAGCTACCTCAATGACCTTCCTTCCATTATAAGGTCAGAAGTGGGGATAATTGCAGATGACTACAGAATGATTTTGCGATTCCTCAGATATGAAGCAATTCTTGTCCAAAGCAAGACCTGGACAATATCCAGGCTTGGGCTGATAAGTTGTAAGTAACATTTAAGACACACAAGTGTCAGGCAATGACCATCTCCAACTAGAGAGGATCTAACCATTTCCCTTTTGACATTCAATGGTATTATCATCGCTGAATTCCCCACTTTCAACATCCTGGGGGTTAACATTGACCAGAAATTGAAATGGACTACAGGGCGGCACGGTAGCACAGTGGTTAGCACTGCTGCTTCACAGCTCCAGGGACCTGGGTTCGATTCCCGGCTCGGGTCACTGTCTGTGTGGAGTTTGCACATTCTCCTCGTGTCTGCGTGGGTTTTCTCCAGGTGCTACGGTTTCCTCCCACAGTCCAAAGATGTGCGGGTTAGGTTGATTGGCCATGATAAAATTGCCCCTTAGTTTCCTGAGATGTGTAGGTTAGAGGGATTAGTGGATAAAATATGTAGGGATATGGGGTAGGGCCTGGGTGGGATTGTGGTCGGTGCAGACTCGATGGGCCGAATGGCCTCTTTCTGCACTGTAGGATTCTATCTATGACTAGTCAAATAAATACTGTGGCTATTAGAGCAGGTCGTAAACTAGGAATTCTGGAGCAGGAAACTCACACCCTGACCCTCCCAAAGCCTGTCCACCATCTACAAGACACAATTCAGGACTGTAATGGAAAACTCCCCCCTTGCCTGCATGAGTGCAGCTCCAACACCACTTAAGAAGCTTGACACCATCTGAGACAAAGCAACTTGCTTGATTGCTACCCTTTCCACAAACATTCTCAATCCCTCCCCTACTGACGAACAATGGTAGCTGTGTGTGCCATTTACAAAATGCACTGCAGGAACTCGCCACGGTTCTTTAGGCAACACCTTCCAAACCCATTACCAACTAGGACAAGAGCAGCAGATACCTGGGAGCACCACCACCTGTAAGTTCCCCCTCCAAGTCACTCACAATCCTCACTTGGAAATGTATCATCATTGCTTCACTGTCGGTGGGTCAAAATCCTGGAATTTCCTCCCTAACAGCACAGTGGATGCACCTACACCTCAGGGACTGCAGTGGTTCAAGAAGGCAGCTCACAACTACCTTGTGCTAGGTCTAGCCAGCGACGCCCACATCCCGGAAAGGAATATAAAAAAAGTAAATTGCTGTGGGACATAGAGCATGAAAGTTGGCAAGAGGGCACAGGACATTAATAAATGTCTTGAAAGGACTGTCAAAGATTGTCAAGAGAAATAAAAGCATTATTAATGGATGATGAGAGAAAAGCCCAACAGCTCGAGAAAAACAAGTACCTGGTGTCCAGAGTAGCAACCAAAATGCATACACATAAATGGATGTCTTCAGGATGTGTTGGTATGGTATGAAATTAGAAGAGATGAATGGATCAAAAGTTACTATTTCGCATCTTAAATTACACTGAGTCACATTTTGTGGTTCAGAATAAAAAGACAGTACCAAATATTTGATACACTTATACTTGCCAGCAAATGGAGCAGGCTCAAAGGACTGAATTTGGTTATTTCTGCTCAAGAACAAAGAACAATACAGAACAGGAGCAGGTCATAGAATCATAGAAGAATCATAGAAACCCTACAGTGCAGAAGGAGGCCATTCGGCCCATCGAGTCTGCACCGACCACAATCCCACCCAGGCCCTACCCCCACATATTTTACCCGCTAATCCCTCTAACTTACGCATCTCAGGACTCTAAGGGGCAATTTTTAACCTGGCCAATCAACCTAACCTGCACATCTTTGGACTGTGGGAGGAAACCGGAGCACCCGGAGGAAACCCACGCAGACACGAGGAGAATGTGCAAACTCCACACAGACAGTGACCCGAGCCGGGAATCGAACCCGGGACCCTGGAGCTGTGAAGCTTGGAGGTCCTTCGGCCCTCCAAGCCCGCGCCGCTCCCTGGTCCAAACTAGACCATTCTTTTGTATCCCTCCATTCCCACTCCGTTCATGTGGCTATCTAGATAAGTCTTAAACGTTCCCAGTGTGTCCGCCTCCACCACCTTGCCCGGCAGTGCATTCCAGGCCCCCACCACCCTCTGTGTAAAATACGTCCTTCTGATATCCGTGTTAAACCTCCCCCCCCCCCCCCACCTTGAACCTATGACCCCTCGTGAACGTCACCACCGACCTGGGAAAAAGCTTTCCACTGTTCACCCTATCTATGCCTTTCATAATTTTATACACCTCTATTAGGTCACCCCTCATCCTCCGTCTTTCCAGTGAGAACAACCCCAGTTTACCCAATCTCTCCTCATAACTAAGCCCTTCCATACCAAGCAACATCCTGGTAAACCTCCTCTGCACTCTCTCTCAAGCCTCCACGTCCTTCCGGTAGTGTGGCGACCAGAACTGGGCGCAGTATTCCAAATGCGGCCGAACCAACGTTCTATACAACCGCAACATCAGACCCCAACTTTTATACTCTATGCCCCGTCCTATAAAGGAAAGCATGCCATATGCCTTATTCACTACCTTCTCCACCTGTGACGTCACCTTCAAGGATCTGTGGACTTGCACACCCAGGACCCTCTGTGTATCTACACCCTTTATGGTTCTGCCATTTATCGTATAGCTCTCCCCTACGTTAGTTCTACCAAAATGCATCACTTCGCATTTATCTGGATTGAACTCCATCTGCCATTTCTTTGCCCAAATTTCCAGCCTGTCTATATCCTTCTGTAGCCTCTGATAATGTTCCTCACTATCTGCAAGTCCAGCCATTTTCGTGTCATCCGCAAACTTACTGATCACCCCAGTTACACCTTCTTCCAGATCGTTTATATAAATCACAAACAGCAGAGGTCCCAATACAGAGCCCTGCGGAACACCACTAGTCACAGGCATCCAGCCGGAAAAAGACCCTTCCACTACCACCCTCTGTCTTCTGTGACCAAGCCAGTTCTCCACCCATCTAGCCACCTCCCCCTTTATCCCATGAGATCCAACCTTTTGCACCAACGTACCATGAGGGACTTTGTCAAACGCTTTACTAAAGTCCATATAGACGACATCCACAGCCCTTCCCTCGTCAACCATTCTAGTCACTTCTTCAAAAAACTCCACCAGGTTAGTGAGGCATGACCTCCCTCTCACAAAACCCTGCTGACTATCGTTAATGAGTTTATTCCTTTCTAAATGCGCATACATCCTATCTCTAAGAATCCTCTCCAACAACTTCCCGACCACGGACGTCAAGCTCACCGGCCTATAATTTCCCGGGTTATCCTTCCTACCCTCCTTCCTAATTCCTATGTTCCAATGTAAACCTTCTATGGGCTTTTTCACTGTCATTTCTCTGGCCAAGTATTCAATAAGCATGGGGAAATTGACGGGCTTGAAAGTGGATAAATCTCCAGGGCCTGATAATCTTCATCCCAGAGCACTTAAGGAAGTGGCCCTGGAAATACTATAGTGCATCTGTAAAAGTTGGTGAGAGTCATAGCTGACATGCCAAATTTCCTTAGTCTTCTTAGAAAGTAGAGGCGTTGGTGGGCTTTCCTAACTATACATTTCAAGAAGAAATTAGGAATAGCTCTAGGGGCTAAAGGGATCAGGGAACATGGGATCAGGATATTAATTTTGATGATCAGCCATGATCAAAATGAATGGCAGAGCAGGCTCGAAGGGCCAAATGGCCTACTCCTGCTTCTGGTTCCTATGTTTCACCCTCTACAAAGGATCTTGGAGCTGTGTGAACAGGGCAAGTTACTCTGCATCCTTATAATCTTTAATGAGGCATGCAAAAGCAGAAAGTGGTGCAGGAAGTATTTGAAAATTTAATTCAATGACAAATCAGTCACAGAGAGGAAAGAAAGATGGCATTAAGATTTAAAAAAAAGAAAAAGTAAAACATAATCACTCTTAAAATTTTTTTAAAATCTCCAATAACTATGTAAAGGAATGAAAGTCCACACTTCTACAAGTTAACTTTCAGTGCCAAAGAAGCTGTTTGGCAATAATTAAGACTTAGTACACCATTTAGAAAGGGAGGTTATTCTGGAACATGTTCGGAAATAGAGATAGTTTAATTAATTTATTTTTGTATTGTGTAGGTTAGGAATAAGGCTTATATAGGTTTAAGCTTATATTTCTGTATGTGTGCTAAGGGTTAAAATTTCAGTTTAGCTTCATGTTAAACTCAGGTGCCTTTAAGTTTTAGTTTCATTGTAAACTTTGCCTGCATTGTAATTGAGGTTTAACAACATAAAAGGAATTACAGATTTTGGTTGCTAAGCAACTGTTCAGTTTTTTTAAAGAGGTTCACACTGTAAAGTAGAAGCATTTGAGTTCATTTGAAAAGAAAAATTACCTAAGAAGAAAGCAGCTGTCACAGAAACTGCCAATACAGGCAGGACAAATCAAGAAAGAGGCAGAAAGCAAGTCTGAGAAACTAAAGAACAAAGTTCCAGGAAGAATGTAATCAAAGGGACAAAGAACTGGAATCTGATCAAGGTACTGTTCACTCAAGTTAAAGGCAGAGTTGCAAGGTACAGATCTGGAGAAGTCGACAGGCAAAAAGCCAGACATCCAAAGTAATCCTAAGGTTGGTGACATCTTAATAGAGTCTGTGAAGCAGTGGTGTTCTGTCAGCATGGCTGGATATCTGAGAGATTGTGTGGAAGCTTGAATGCATATGGCAATACAAGGTAGAGAATACTGAAAGGAGTTGTTGAAATCCTTGATGTGGATCCTTGGTGAAGGCATCTGAGAGTTGTTTGGGAAAAGATTGCATGCAAGTCCTTCAAACCCCCCCAGGTGAAAGCCAGAGTTCCAGTGTGACTGTTGGCTCAGTGTAACAAGCATCCAGGGGGATTTTATGAGAAATCCACAGTTGTTGTATTGGGTGGCATCTGTCACTTGGTTTCAGAATGTGGTGCGTCTGATCACATTTCGCCTATTGGTTTACATGGACTGTGTACTTACTGAAAACAGTACAAGATAGATTTTGCAATTTATGTAATTCTTACAAATCTGTCTACATGTGTAGATATATATATGGGGTGAGGGAGTACTGCATTATAGCTAACCTTTTCTTTGCTTAATTAATGTTTTATTTTGTTAAAGGTTAATTGGCAGTCCTGTGACTCAGTTCATCCACATCTCTAAACATAAAAAAGTTACGATCTGTCAAGCTGGTGTTCTGCTCTAGAACCTGACTGCCCTGTGGTAATATCAGCTGGGATTGTAACAAATGAACAAGCCCTATTTTCTTCTGGCAAGTTTACTACATATCTAACATTTTAAGTACAGAAATGTTACACCATTGCAGTAAATTTCTGCAGCATGGGAACATTAGTAATAAATCTGTCCCCTACCCTCCAAACTCCTGGTTTGAATTCTAAACCAGGAATTAGTTGCTGCCCTTTTTTCCCCCCCTTTCTATTGATAAAGTACCTCCATTCATTGTTGGCTTTCCTTACTGTTTGAACCAAAATATCCCATCCAACCAGGGATGCAATCACATGTGGTACAGCTTAAAATTTTGCCTTTGTTCCCACTCCACCGAGCAAATATTTAATTTAGATTTTTCAAAATTCATTCATGGGACATGGGTGTCACTGGCTGGCCAGCATTTATTGCCCATCCCTAGTTGCCCTTGAGAAGGCAGTGGTGAGCCGCCGCCTTGAATCGCTGCAGTCCATGTTCTGTGGGTTGACCCACTATGCCGTTAGGGAAGGAATTCCAGGATTTTGACCCAGTGACTGCGAAGGAACGGCCGATATATTTCCAAGTCAGGACGGTGAGCTTGGAGGGGAACTTGCAGGTGGTGGTTCCCCTGTATCTGCTGCCCTTGTCCTTCAAGATGGAAGTGGTCATGTGTTTGAAAGGTGCCAAGGATCTTTGGTGAATTGGTGTAATGTATCTTGTAGATTGCTGCTACTGAGCGTCGGTAGTGGAGGGAGTGGATGTTAGTAGGTGATCCTCCTATGCAGTTGATATCTGCAGAAGAGGAAGTGATGGAGATTAGTGGTATTCCTGATCATTGGAGGTAGTAATTGGGATCTCACAATTACTGGTAGTGAGCTAAAAATCCACAGTAATAACACTCAAATCATATTGGCTTAATTTCAGCAACGAGTTAAATAGGATGACCTTTGTAATGTCAAATTGCAATATTCTTACCTTGCCAGTATCCATATATTATCTCTTCACAAGGGCTTTCGCAACATTATTACGATGAGAGGTGGAATGGCTTCCCTCTTTCGCTACTCGTATGACAGCAACAAATTTTATTAAAAGCATATGCTTGTTAATTCAGTGAGTGCTTAACTATTTACATGTTTTGAATATAAATGACATTGATGTGGTTTAAAGATGTAGATAGATGATTTATCTAATGTGTGGAGTTCCTTAATAAGGGATCGGCCCCAATCAGCAGACAAGGTTCAAACATGCAAGTTGTATTAAAACATAGAAGCAGGAGTAGACTACAGGGCCCATCATGCCTGCTGTGCCATTCAGAGAAGAGAGCTAGAGATGGAACAGACGCTGAATAAAGAACAAAGAACAGTACAGCACAGGAAACAGGCCCTTCGGCCCTCCAAGCCTGTGCCGCTCCTTGGTCCAACTAGACCAATCGTTTGTATCCCTCCATTCCCAGGCTGCTCATGTGACTATCCAGGTAAGTCTTAAACGATGTCAGCGTGCCTGCCTCCACCACCCTACTTGGCAGCGCATTCCAGGCCCCCACCACCCTCTGTGTAAAAAACGTCCCTCTGATGTCTGAGTTATACTTCGCCCCTCTCACCTTGAGCCCATGACCCCTCGTGATCGTCACCTCCGACCTGGGAAAAAGCTTCCCACTGTTCACCCTATCTATACCCCTCATAATCTTGTATACCTCTATTAGATCTCCCCTCATTCTCCGTCTTTCCAAGGAGAACAACCCCAGTCTACCCAATCTCTCCTCATAGCTAAGACCCTCCATACCAGGCAACATCCTGGTAAACCTTCTCTGCACTCTCTCCAATGCCTCCACGTCCTTCTGGTAGTGCGGCGACCAGAACTGGATGCAGTACTCCAAATGTGGCCTAACCAGCGTTCTATACAGCTGCAACATCAGACTCCAGCTTTTATACTCTATACCCCGTCCTATAAAGGCAAGCATACCATATGCCTTCTTCACCACCTTCTCCACCTGTGTTGCCACCTTCAAGGATTTGTGGACTTGCACACCTAGGTCCCTCTGTGTTTCTATACTCCTGATGACTCTGCCATTTATTGTATAACTCCTCCCTACATTATTTCTTCCAAAATGCATCACTTCGCATTTAACCGGATTAAATTCCATCTGCCACCTCTCCGCCCAATTTTCCAGCCTATCTATATCCTGCTGTATTGCCCGACAATGCTCTTCGCTATCCGCAATTCCAGCCATCTTCGTGTCATCCGCAAACTTGCTGATTACACCAGTTACACCTTCTTCCAAATCATTTATATATATCACAAATAGCAGAGGTCCTAGTACAGAGCCCTGCGGAACACCACTGGTCACAGACCTCCAGCCGGAAAAAGACCCTTCGACCACTACCCTCTGTCTCCTATGGCCAAGCCAGTTCTCCACCCATCTAGCCACTTCTCCTTGTATCCCATGAGCCTTAACCTTCTTAACCAACCTGCCATGTGGGACTTTGTCAAATGCCTTACTGAAATCCATATAGACGACATCCACGGCCCTTCCTTCATCAACCGTTTTTGTCACTTCCTCAAAAAACTCCACCAAATTTGTAAGGCACGACCTCCCTCTTACAAATCCATGCTGTCTGTCACTAATGAGATTGTTCCGTTCTAAATGCACATACATCCTGTCTCTAAGAATCCTCTCCAACAACTTCCCTACCGCGGACGTCAAGCTCACCGGCCTATAATTTCCTGGGTTATCCCTGCTACCCTTCTTAAACAACGGGACCACATTCGCTATCCTCCAATCCTCAGGGACCTCACCCGTGTCCAAAGAAGCGACAAAGATTTCCGTCAGAGGCCCAGCAATTTCACCTCTCGTCTCCCTGAGCAGTCGAGGATAGATGCCATCAGGCCCTGGGGCTTTGTCAGTTTTAATGTTCCCTAAAAAACCTAACACTTCCTCTCTTGTAATGGAGATTTTCTCTAACGGGTCAACACCTCCCTCCGAGACATTCCCGGTTAACACGCCCCTCTCCTTCGTGAATACCGATGCAAAGTATTCATTTAGGATCTCCCCTATTCCCTTGGGTTCTAAGCATAATTCCCCTCCTTTGTCCCTGAGAGGTCCAGTTTTCTCCCTGACAACTCTTTTGTTCCTAACGTATGAATAGAATGCCTTAGGATTCTCCTTAATCCTGCCTGCCAAGAACATCTCGTGACCTCTTTTTGCCCTTCTAACTCCCCGTTTGAGATCTTTCCTACTCTCTCTGTATTCCTCCAGAGCTCCATCTGTTTTCAGTTGCCTGGACTTAACGTACGCCTCCCTTTTCATTTTAATCAGATCCTCAATTTCCCTGGTTATCCACGGCTCTCGAATCCTACCTTTCCTATCTTTCCTTTTTACAGGCACATGCCTATCCTGCAGCCTTATCAATAGTTCCTTAAAAGACTCCCACATGCCAGACGCGGACTTACCCTCAAACATCCTCTCCCAATCAACATCCACCAATTCCTGCCTAATCCGGCTATAGTCAGCCTTCCCCCAATTTAGCACCCTGCCCGTAGGACAGCACTCATCCTTGTCCATTACTATCCTAAAGTTAACAGAGTTGTGGTCACTATTTGCCACATGTTCCCCTACCGAAACTTTGACGACCTGACCGGGCTCATTTTCCAGAACTAGGTCCAGTATAGCCCCCTCTCTAGTCGGGCTATCTACATACTGTTCCAAAGAACCTTCCAGTACGCATTTTACAAATTCCTCCCCGTCCGGTCCCCCAGCTCTAAGCACTTTCCAGTCTGTGCCAGGGAAATTAAAGTCCCCCACTACAACAACCCTATGTTTTCTGCACCTATCCAGAATCTCCTGACATATCCTTTCCTCCACTTCCCGTGGGCTGTTGGGTGGTCTGTAGTACACCCCCAGCATAGTGACCGCACCCTTCCTGTTTCTGAGTTCCACCCACAGCGACTCAGTACATGACCCCTCTAAGTTGTCTACCCTCTGCACCACGGTAATATGCTCCTTAACTAATATCGCTACTCCCCCACCTTTTTTAGCCCCTCCTCTGTCTCGCCTAAAACACTTATACCCCGGAATATTCAGCTGCCAGTCCTGTCCTTTTAACCAAGTTTCCGTCACCGCAACCACATCCAAATTCCGCACAAGCATTAAGGCCCTAAGTTCGTCTGTTTTACCCGTTACACTCCTCGCATTGAAGCAGATGCACTCCAGACCTCCAGGCCCAGTCAGGTCCTCCTCCTCCAGAGTGCTCCTCTTCTTAGCTAGCCTTGCCCTAGCCCCCAGCTCGACCCCAGCCTCAGTATTTACTGACCACTTGTTTTGTTTCCCACCCCCCTGCCACACTAGTTTAAATCCTGCCGAAACACTCTAGCAAAACTCCCAGCCAGGATATTTGCTCCCTTCCAGTTAAGGTGTAACCCATCCTTTCTGTACAGTTGCCATCCTGACTTGAAGATTTCCCAGTTATCTATGAATTTAAAACCCTCCCTCTTGCACCAGTCCTTTAGCCACGCGTTCAACTGTAGAATCTCCCTGTTCCGAGCCTCACTTGCACTAGGCACCGGGAGCAGTCCAGAGATTGCTACCCTGGAGGTCTTACTTTTTAGCCTAGCACCCAACTACCATTGGTATCCTCTGTGGCCAGACCCATTGCCAACAAGAGCAAAGAATTTAGCGTTCCAGCCAAAATTCCATTCATTTTGTGGTATCGGAAATCTCCAACTGCAACCAAGAACGGAAAATTTTGGCCCTCAGGTCTAAAGCTGCAGGATGACAGCATCAATTCTATAACCTGATGACACATCACGTCTGCTCCAAGATACTCCCCTGCAAGAGGTGAAAGTGAGTCTCCTGAAAAAAGTAAAACTTCTCATGATGTAGCCCATTTGGAAGGTGCTATTGAAGGCACCTTGGTCACTGCACCACTGCTGGACCTGTTTGGATGGGGTGTCAATGAAATGAACGGCTTAGTCCTGAATGTCTACCACACTCCCCCGCCCCACTTCAGCAACCCCACCCCCCACCACATCCCCCTCCCCTTGCCTGCAAACAACCCCCCATTTCCTCCCCCATCTCCCCCTCATTCCCACCCCCCATCTCCCCCTCAACCCCATTCCCTCCCCATCTCCCCCTCAACCCCATTCCCTCCCCCCATCTCCCCCTCAACCCCATTCCCTCCCCCCATCTCCCCCTCAACCCCATTCCCTCCCCCCATCTCCCCCTCAACCCCATTCCCTCCCCCCATCTCCCCCTCAACCCCATTCCCTCCCCCCATCTCCCCCTCAACCCCATTCCCCCACCCCAATCTCCCCCCCATTCCCTCCCCCATATCTCCTCCTCCTCCCAATCTCCCCCCCATATCTCCTCCCCCATATCTCCACATTCCCTTCCCTCCCCCCATATCTCCCCCCACATTCCCTTCCCTCCCCTCCCCCCATATCTCCCCCCACATTCCCTTCCCTCCCCCCTTCCCCCCCCATATCTCTCCCACCATTCCCTTCCCTCCCCCCATATCTCCCCCCCATTCCCTTCCCTCCCCCCATATCTCCCCCCCCATTCCCTTCCCTCCCCCCATATCTCCCCCCCCATTCCCTTCCCTCCCCCCATATCTCCCCCCCATATCTCCCCCCATCTCCCATTCTTTCTCCCTTTCCCACCCCCCAATCCCCCATTCCCTTCCCTCCCCCCATATCTCCCCCCCATATCTCTCCCACCATTCCCTTCCCTCCCCCCATATCTCCCCCCCATTCCCTTCCCTCCCCCCATATCTCCCCCCCCATTCCCTTCCCTCCCCCCATATCTACCCCCATTCCCTTCCCCCCCCATATCTCTCCCACCATTCCCTTCCCTCCCCCCATATCTCCCCCCCATTCCCTTCCCTCCCCCCATATCTCCCCCCATATCTCCCACCCCCATTCCCTTCCCTCCCCCCATATCTCCCCCCCCATTCCCTTCCCTCCCCCCATATCTCCCCCCCCCCATTCCCTTCCCTCCCCCCATATCTCCCCCCCCCATTCCCTTCCCTCCCCCCATATCTCCCCCCATATCTCCCCCCCATTCCCTTCCCTCCCCCCATATCTCCCCCCCCATTCCCTTCCCTCCCCCCATTTCTCCCCCCCTATCTCTCCCACCATTCCCTTCCCTCCCCCCATATCTCCCTCCATTCCCTTCCCTCCCCCCATATCTCCCCCCATATCTCTCCCACCATTCCCTTCCCTCCCCCCATATCTCCCCCCATTCCCTTCCCTCCCCCCATATCTCTCCCACCATTCCCTTCCCTCCCCCCATATCTCCCCCCCATTCCCTTCCCTCCCCCCATATCTCTCCCACCATTCCCTTCCCTCCCCCCATATTTCCCCCCCATTCCCTTCCCTCCCCCATATCTCTCCCACCATTCCCTTCCCTCCCCCCATATCTCCCCCCCATTCCCTTCCCTCCCCCCATATCTGCCCCCCCATTCCCTTCCCTCCCCCCATATCTCCCCC